>NW_008710950.1:2063512-2139364 GCF_000327385.1 Lottia gigantea | reverse complement strand
TCAGTTTAACGTTCGGTAATGAAAAGACGCATGAATTTGATACTATTCGGTATTAAATGGTGTTAACATTCGGTAGTACAAAGTCGAATTTTTAAATAGCTGTAAAGTCAAATCGCACAACAAAATATTTTCGGATAGATCTCGTCAAGCAAAATAGCTTTTGATGGGTCAAGAGATCAACAAAGGTCAAATAAAGGAGATTTAAAATATTGAAAATTGCTTTTTGGGACGTTTGTAAAAGCGGAATATATGTCGGACATCAAAGATAAAAGTATGAATGGACATCATAGATCAATGACCTTTGACCTTGCAAATATCAAATTCATGTATGTCAAAGGTCAAAATATCAAAATTTTATAAATTGTAAAACCTATTCCCTTTTTAAAGTAAACGGCCCAAACAAATGTAACTTGTTCACTTATAATCCCAAGTAGTAATTTATTTTTATGCAAAATTTCGATGGTGACAAATGCAAATTTTGCGAATTTCAATTTAAAAGTAACCCGGATTTGCTAGGCCCACTTAAAAATTTTTGTTTTGTCTCTAATAATGTTTACAATTTTAAATAATGTTTAAAATTTCAAAGTTTTTAAGGCAACGGTGACTGTCGGAGGATTATAGACACCGTGAATTTACGCACAGTTACTATAGAAGTCAGTACAATTTTTTTTAATTTTTAAAAAGGGCAGTTTTGATCAAAATATCACGTGTGATATATCACCAACAAGCAGAGATCATGCACTTTAAGAATATGTAAAAAAAATTGTCGTATGTTAATTAGGTCACGTGATTTTCAAACGGCTGTAGCCTAGAACCAGAAGTTAACGTTGCACATCAAATATGAAGACATCTTTGGATAGATCTCGTCTAAGGCAACAATTTTTGTGCTGGTCACAAGGTCACCAAAGGTCAAGATCGCGAGATATGAGCTTTGAAAGTTTTGGACAATATTGAAAAAAATCAACCGGAAATAACTAAAAATCAAAATCGAAATTCAAAAATCGGCTCCCACACGATTGTTAGGAATCGTTCACTGATAATTATATATTTATAATTTTATATAAAATGTAGTCATTTCAAGATGGCGGCTGATCTAATATTTCCGGGACGAATTTTACCATTTCAAATCTTTTACATATACAATTTTAGCATGCTGCAAAAAGAATTTTCGAATATCCATAAAACTCCAGAAGTTGAAATTTCAACTGACGTAAAAGTGATACAAAAAATTTGAGAACAGAATTGTGTTCGCAATCAAAATGTCTATCTATTCGTAAACTTTCAGACCGATTGAAATGGAATTGTTGAAAAAACAACTTAACTTAAAAACCAAAAAAGCCAGAGACAAAAGTCAAAATCTGAAATTAATTTAAAGTAATGAACAAAACAAAAAGTACGGTCAAAATAGATTCAGAATTAGAGCAGTAATTCGAAATACGCAATGAATGGTTTAAGTCCTACGTCATTTCCGGTTGGTCATTTTACATTCACCTAATATCGACACGCTAAGTATGACAGATGATCATGTCAGATAATGTGTGACGTGCAGTTTTGTCTGGGGAGCGTGACCAGAAGCAGACAAAAAATAGTCATTTGCTAACAAGCGAACGCACTGCAATTAAATTAATGTAAAGTAATGTAACAAACCAGTTAATACGCTTTCTTCATAGTCCATTTTCTCATAATTGAAATGTTTTCCGCCTTTATCTATAAAAATATATATATACAGTAATTTACTCAAACATTGTATATAAGCGAAATTATCGCCTCAATAAATTAAAGAGGGGTTTTTACTTTAAATAAAGGGATTGTAAAATTATGTGTATCGAAAACACTGATAGCATCAATTTCCACCATGTTGAGATAAGACTTGCAGCAGCTCTGTTGAAGTCCACAGACGCAAGTCTGTGAGGATTCATCCACAATATGTTTTTAAAAAATAGATTTAATTTGATGCATTCTGAAATTTTGGGTAGAATGTATAAAATTTAAATTTTCAAATAAAATGGCGCAGATTTTATAATCCTTGACAGATATCGTGATAACGATGATAAATGAAATGCACATACCTGACATAAAGTCGGGGTCAATACTTTTTACCAACTCTGTGTGGCCATTCTCAATAAAAGCTTCCAATAATATATAATACCAATTGTTGTGTCTTTTATGAATGTAACTGAAAAGGTCTAACCAAGCGTCCTGCTGGCTGTTGTTTCGAACAGATTTCGACAGTATTTCAAGTTGCTGCCCAGTGATAACCTTATGTTCATATAACCGAGTCAAAACATTAGAAGACTGTCCTAATCCCACTTGAGTTATAATATCATTCAAATAAAGACTAATCAAACTATACTGCTTGTTGCCTTCAATGTTCAATGTAATATCCGTGAAACCCTCTATGCTGTTATATAGATGTTCGTACTCTAAAATCAGAAAAAGAGAATAGTATGACCTAACTCAAACTTTTACAAGTTTGTCATTTGCAAACCATAGTAGAACAGGTTGAGATTTCCTTTTGCTTTTTTGCCACTCGGCAATCCTCAGCAGTTTCTTTAAAGCTGAATCTGTCTCGATAATGAATGGTGAATACTTCCGGTATTTAGCAGTGATCTGTCAAGTAATATCGCGACCAAAATAAATTTAGAGCCTCTTGGAAAGCTATATTTTGACTATCGGCTATCCAAATATAACAAATGTTTTGTTTTAATTGACTTTTTTGAAACACCTAGAGTCCTGAACGACCAGTTCTAATGTCTCTCAAATGTTATTTCTACACGAATCACGTCATCACGTGACAATATTGAAATAGATCGTGATATGTTGCTAAGCAAATTTACGGTAGGCCTAAATAAACGAAAGTGAAAATCAAAATAACAATCTAGTGTCAAATATGGGATTTAGTGACTTTTTTAAGGTAAGGTAGGGATAACCATTTATGTTGAAATATGCTGAAACAAGGCAAAGCTGTCTTAAGGGTCTTCTAAAGAGTTAGTTTTTGGGTAGGGAATTTTTAAATGCGCATGGGTAAATGATAATGCCGGGTATATAGTGAAAAAGATGCTCATCCAGTTCACGGCTAAAAATACACTACCTTTTGATATGAAAAATCTTAAATCACATCTATGTTTACCTGCTTTTTGTAGTGAATCTACAAAAGATTTCCATTTTCCAGGTTCGTCAGATCCATCTAGTAAGTTCAATAAGGTTTCCACGCCTTCTTTATGTTTACCATTCTTATCTAATTTTCGTAATTCGTTGAATTTTTCCCTCACGACTTATTGGATGAAAAGAAACATTTCAGATTGGTGATTTCACTGAATTTTTAAAGGATATAATAGTTGTGATTTTTATGTTTGAATATTCAACACGTGATATTACCCAAATCAGTACATTATTTTTACTTCCGGTTGTGTATGTTCGTTTGGTTAAAATACTAACCCACCAATAATGACACATTTGTATCATATGTTTATTTGTAAAAATTGTATCATCTATTAGGTTAAAAACTACGAAGATTAATTAAATTAGATAATCATAAAGAGTTATACCTTCTGCAATCTCACTTCAATCTAAACAATTGTCCATATGAAAAATAAACAAGAAAATATATGAACACCCATCAACTCTATTACACATGCTCATTGTCGTTGAAATGACAATATCTATTTTTATGTTTTTGACAGTGTATGTACTATCTAGTCTAAATTTTTATCACCTACCAGGAATATGATGTAAATGTAGCATAACATCTGTACTTTCAACTCTCTCAACTATTACTGTATAAAATACATTCATTATCAGATATCTTCTCTGTTCTTCATTATTCAACATGGGCTCATCGTCATCCTTTGCAGCCATATTGACAGTCCAATGCTTCCAATCTGAAATTCAGAAGAAATCTTGACATATAAGGTAACTTGCCATTGTTATCTATAACCAACGATTTATTATTGATCACAAAATGAATTAAAAACTGTTAGTTATTTATTTCGAATCAACAGTCACGGCCAGATTATAGATCTGGTGGTAATATTAACAATCACGACCATCTTTGTTGACGAGAGATCAAAAGTTGAGAATGCATTGATAGCTTACTACAACCTTATGTATTCTGTTTAACTAACTCCAATCCTTTGTATTTGAGATAATACATTCTATTACAAGGTAGCCTTGTACATAGCCTAGTATTTTTTATTGTAATAGTTTGGAAGCAATACACAGCAAATAAAATTCTTTGTGGATTGTTGGTATGAACCGAAATGTCACCAATTGCCAGTTAATGCTAAACATATTTGGAACTCTCGGATGGTTTGGCTTCAAAACTCAAATGAACATGTTATTAATTTCAGACAATTATGGACGGGTAAAATACCTACATTAACTAAGAAAGCTTGCCAGGCAAGTTAATTTACGCCCACTGGCAGCTTTGATTTTAAATATAAATATTTGGCAGTACAGTAACAATTAACAATATGAAATATTGAACCTTCAGTCTTACACTTCTTTTGAACTTTTTAGGGGGATACTATGGAAGGGCAAACCAGTCATAATTAAATTTAATGCACATTTGTCTATGTCAATTGTAAAATGATCAATGACAAATGTTTCAAGTGAAGATTCCATTTACGGAACACGTGTGAATTCTCAAAAGACAATAGTTAAATGCTATTTTCACTAACGAAAAAGCCAAAATACTCAATACTAATGAGAAAATGCAAATGACAGTGATGAAACCACTTATTCATTTTGAAAAAGACGAAGGAAATTATGAAACGAATCGTCTTCTGTTTTACATTTGTCAGATGTGTATTGGGACAACCTCTTTACAATCTCTTATTCTTATTTATCAATCGTTGGGAAAATCAACAGCTCGGCCAAAGACCTTTTTAAGATATAATTTGTTTATATTCCAGATGGCATTTTATGATCTATCAAGTGATACTCTCATTTGACAGTTCTGCTTCTGAATTGAGTGCTCATAATTACTTCAATTATGACTGACCTGAAAGAGTTCCATCTAAGAAGGGGGAAGAGAATTTAATGGTATGAATTGAATTTTTTATGTTAATAATTGAGCTTAAATGAATAATTTTCATATTGTCTGTTACAGATTATTATAGGTGATTAATCTGTTCCAGATTTAAGGATGACTGCTCATATATTATTGCATATAAAATATGTATATTCTGTGCACAGCACATAATTGCTTTCATATATTTTCTCATAAACTGTACTGGCCTTATAACTTTATTTTCAATTTTAATCTTTATATTTCAGAATAGATTGTGGCGGAAAGTTTGGTCTGGGAGTTCTGTATACTTTTACAATGTTTTTTTTTTATCAAATGGAAGAACAGGGTATATATACTCCAAGCGCACAATTAAACTGATCTATTTCTTAAGTCGAAGACTCTTGAGAACAGACAGGAATAAAGGTCTATTAAGAATTGAGGTAAGATTTTAGTAGCAGGTGTCAATTAATAGTAAGGTGAAAAGAATTAGTAAACAAAATGGCCAAGCCCTTAAATACGCCGTTTGAAGGTTGAATTTAGTAAGCTAATATGGACAGAGCTGTTCACGCTAGATTTCATAATTTCATGTCAAGTAGAAAGGAATATGAATATAGTAAGAAAAAAGACTTACTTAAATCACGTTTTTACAGTTTAAACGACAAAATACAAATATATAGGAATCTATCCCTACATACTAGTGACAATGGTAAATCGATCAATAATTTCTTGGAAATTTGATTACGTCACGGACTAGTTGGATATGTCAGATCATAACACTATCAGTAAAATTATAAACTCTACTTTAATGTTGTCCCATACATACCCTTTTATCCAAACGGACCCTCAATTCAATCATTAGAACAAACAATAAGCTTTTGCAATATAAGAAATCCTTCCAAAATTCACACCAAAAATAGATTATATCATGTAAACTACGATTATTTCTATACAAACACAGCCATTTATTTCTTGGAAAATACACTTCTAAAAATAAATACGCTATTGCATTGATATGACTGTAGCAGTGCACTATAGAAATGTATACATGTATGTATCAGTGGGTGAACGTGACATTTACAATAATGATCAACTACAACAAATATCAACAGGAGATATTAACCACGCTTGCCAAATAGCCTAAATCCAAAATATCTTCACAAAAATATAATCATAACAATTTAATTTAAGTACAATATGATCTTGGTCATCGTGTCCAAACCACGCCCCCATTCGTCATACTTCCTCGTTAATAAGACCATTTCAAAACCAGTATTCGTGATACGATGGATCTTGGTATGCATTTTCATTTCTTTGAAGTTTTGAGCATATAGTCCTTAAAACAGTGATATATAACAGGTTCTTCTAGTTGTTCATCAAGGCCACTTTCTAAATTACTACCTTAATGCCTTAACTGCAGTTAAAGAGGGTGTATACTGCAATACTGTATACTCTCGCAATGGAATCAATAAAATCTTGAATCTAAAAGAATTCAAAAGAAATCTTTAATTAGAATTTAAAAACACGGCCAATGGCGAAAATTACGCTTCCTACATGTATCTGCGTTTTGAATATAACAAAAATCAGAAATCAGTGTAAAATTGTATTACAAACGTGATGTTTTTTATCATCCAGTTTTCATTTTAAGTGCAGCTTACATATGGAATATAATATGTGTCTCAGTTGGTTCGATACTCTAGAACATGTTCTTTCTGCGCTGATTTCTTAGATAGATCGACATATAGGTCAAGTTTTCACGAGATGATTCAATTTGAGATCATAAATAATACATGTACAAATAAATTGGGGCGCCCGATCGATTTTGACTAGCGTGATTAAGATGTTACACATGCCTAAGACAAATTGTGTTGTAGGCAGGCCTTTCAAGGCGAAAGGACGTTGTCTTAATAGAGTATCGGGACAAATTTAAATTGACAGGAAAGGGCATTTTGTAATTCTTGGCAGTTTCCGTAAGCTGAATCTGTCTCGGTAATGAATGGTGAATTCCGTTGTGTCTGCTTGGGCGAGACTCTTTACTTTTGGTATTTAGCAGTGATTTGACTGTTGATAGTAATATTGCGACCTTAGTATAGTCATTATATATAGATACCTTGGGAGATAATTCTGACACTTAAATATGCATTTCATGTTAAATTTTGACTATTGGTTATTTTTTATTATCAGTTCGAAAACATATATTGTTTATGTTTTGTTCCCATTTACTTTGTTTACAAACACTTGTTGTCGACCAGTCTCTAATATTTAAATTACCAGAATAACGTGATCACGTGACAATATTAACATAGTTCTGTTAGCGTAACTTTCACGGAGTCCTATTAAAGTAAAAGGTTGTATCGAGATATTTCTGATGTATTTGTTTGTTCTCGCAATTATCGTGATTTCAAGATTGTAATCATGAAAGGTGTCGATGCCGCCATTTCTAGTAGATTTCAACCACTTCTCATTTTTGAGGAAAACAAAACAAACAAAAATTAATTTCATCAGAAACATCGACCAATAATATTCACGCATTCATTTAAGCCTATAGCGACCTTTGCGTGATTTACCACGCGTAGCAAATAGATATGTTTTTGACTTCCTACTAAAATTCTATTATAGTCAGTGTTATTATGCGTATCTTGGTTACAAACATTGACCTCATATTACTGGATCATCACAGCAAATTACAGGTAAAGGGAAGTAATATAAAAGTCGTATTATATAGAACCAGCCCACAAGTCAACGAGGATTTCTAAACGACAGCCAAACCAATACGCAATATGATCATTTTGAATAGGCAAATTGAAAGTATTATGGAATGTTGCATAAACATTCGTCTGTATAGGAAAGAACTATTTTCACATCTATCCTTTGCTCTTTTAAGTCTCTTGATATCTCCCAAAATCTCAATGAAAAAAATCAAACATGAAAATCCAAATCCAAATCCATCAACCATAAGAAAATCAAATAAATAACTCCGTGGAAATGTTTCATCATCCAACTGTACAAGACTTCCACTTTCGCTTGAAGTTTGTGATGTCCCAAAGTTCATTGTCATTAGTTTCGTAGGATAGCATTTTACCTATGGCAACAACATGCGTATAGAATAATGAATGAAAACTGTAGTGCCAATAATCATACTATTGATCAATTGTAGTATAGTGATACCAGTCGAATATTCGAATAATTGTTATCTTTATTCCAATTTATTCTTGTTTTCACCCCGAACGTTAGTTTATTTAGTTCTAAGCCTTAAAGGGATTGTAAAGAGGTTTTCTTAACTATTAATATGTAATGGAGACACTGATAAAATCGATTTCCATCATTCCAATTTTTATTCAAACGCCTGCAGATCTTGCGATTTTTACTTTTTTATTGCAAAGTAAAGCCCAAATACATTTTAAGAAGCTTTTGCTAGAGTGTAGTCATAAAACGCGATTAAAGCTATTTAATTGTAGTCTGCAGCATTGTTTAAATATTGTTTTCTCCCTTCCATAGCTATAGACATTGTTTTGTGATCTTGATTCTCTACATCCGTATTTATCTTTTATTTTATAGGTTTAAACACCATTTTCTAACTAAACATTAGTGTTGAGAATGATATCGTTTATTGATATTATTTCAAATGTACAAAGTAGGCCCTACATACAAGAATCTATCATATATAACTTTTTACGTTGTGACTGTGACTGTCACTTTCACTGACAGAGGATGAAATGTTGGGAGTGCAAAGACGTTTAAAACCTGGTCTAAAATGCAATCTAAAAACATGTGTCCAAAAACGAAGCAAGAGAAATCGATATTTCAGAGTTTTTTAAGTGTCAAGAAAATATAAAACAAAATTGTTTTACCACTATTCAATCCAGATTAAGTTAAATATTGTGGTATTTTACGTAATTCAAATATCAATGTGCCTTTTATATAATAAACATGAATTTTAGGTCTCTGCTACCTTAAGGCGAGGGAAAAATTAAAAATTAAATTGATATAATCATTGACGGAAGTATACATGTACATGCTATATGTCACTTTCAGGCAATTACATGTATAAATCTTAAAGACCTAGTAAGAAAAGTGGCGTGCCAGTACCACATCATATAATAAAAATAGCCTTTCTTGAAAGCTTAGTATTCCGTTCTTTAATTTCCTTCATTCTTCTAAAACGGAAATTGCTACCATATTAGACTTTTCATGTTGTCCAACTTAAAGTTGAAGAATTTCCTATTTTCATTGTATCGGAACTAAACAATTTCTAGTCGTCATGGTGACACATTTAACAAGATAATAGGAAACCATGGTAATATCAAATTGATGTGTTTTATTCTTAAAATATAGTCGTGTTTCATTATTTTACATCTTATTCAATCAAGACACAGACTTTGTACAGGTCGCATGTTAAAATGTTAAAAATAAAATCAATACCAAGTAACCACCAGATGTTTTTGATCAAACAAAATGACGTATCAAAAGCTGTGTCTACCACATTTCCTAGCTATATACAGCAGGTCTAATACCAAACCAATAACTACAGCTTAAAAATGGAATTGTTAGGTATTAGGGAGTGAAACCCGACACCTGGCCGAATCTCGGATAAGCGTTCCGGAAGATAGGCCTAAAGGTCATTACTCCTTTTTGATATTTTTAAGACAAACAATAACTTGATTAGTAAAAAATCACAACGATGTCAACGAAAGCACTAAAACAGTTAAGGCTTTATATCATAGATCATTAGGATGATATGAATCAAAACCAAAAACCAAATTGTAAGACAATTATCAAAAACTGCATTTAAAAACCAATAAAACTTGACAACTTTACTGTTTACCATCCTTAATACGTATACATCATTGATGGAGGTTAAAGTTATTTTGATTTTTCGTCATTCACTTTTTCTTCAGAATGTAATGACATATCGATGTCATATTTTGGAATAAAATCTAGCTGATTGATAAAGATACACCATGATAAGGAGACAATAATATAATTTTGTCAATTTACTTAACATTATTTTTATCATCACGATTAATCTTATCATCTATTCTACTATTATTCATCCTCGTTATTGTAACCCTGGTGTCCAGATTAAGGATTTCAATATAATCAATAACTTGTGTCTATGGAAGGATATTGCTTGTCAAACTAAAAAAAATAAATCATTATTTTACCCATTAAATATTTTCCTGTAAATGATTAAGTGTTAAGTTAAAGTATTGACTATTTTTGAAACATTGAATAGTTATGAACGTCTCATTTATTATTTAAACAACTTGATTTGATTCAGACAGGAAACTCTGTTCAGTCATTTTCCATTAAGTGGATAACAGTTAAAATTTGACATTTACATGAAAAAGATGATGTTAATAAATAAATAACACGAAATCAATTTTGTTGTTATTAGGTAGCGGTTTTAGTTTTTCACCTGCTTTTAGTATGTTTTGTATATTGTTTTATGCTTGCAGTTCGATTATTACAAATTGAATTGCTTATTGCCCTTTTCAACATTACCTTCGATACAGACCAATATTCAAATGCATTCAACATAGAAATGCAGTGCTGAAAAGGTATTTCTTTAAGTAGAACACTAAATATGTAAATACACAAAGGATAAAGATAACTACAAAATTATTTTCGATTCCTGAAAGAATCTTGTACTGGTGTGACAGTGCATGTTTATGAATCGGAAATATAAAAATATATGAATAATGTCTTTAAATTCGCAAATTCAACGAATTAGTGATCTGTGACTGAAAACAATGTGAATTACATAAACCATTCTAGATTCTAGTAATGTGGTCATCATTTTTTTTTCTTTTCCTTGAATCGTCATTTCTGTACCTTTCATTGTTGTTCAGAAAACGTCGTGTAGAGTGCAACTATTTTGATACGTCCTTTTGAGACGGTGATGCTCCTGTCTGTCCGAGTTTTTAGTCCATTTAGATGAACCTGGCCACGTAGAATGACGTGCAAGTTGACAATATTATAATGAAAGATTATCGTATTATATATATATGTTTAAAACCCCGAAAACTGCTGCCAGTAGCATATCCTACCTGACCTGTCAATTTATATTCCAGGACTACAGTTATTATATATACTGCTCTGGGTTACCATTTAGTAGAGTAAATAACCTAAATATGGCGAATTCAAATTTAACACAATTTTACTATACACATTTGTTTAAGGTTTCTTTTAGGAATAATATAATATATTTAAAAATATATAATATTGTAGCGGAAAAGACGTTAAATACACTTCAATAAAGTGACTGAAACTAATATTTTCAGCTTTGAGATTTGCAAGTTTTCATATACTCATTCATCTGTTAATTAATCAAATAAAAAGAATATTATCCCAACTGTAGTGATGGCCATACAAGCCGGTGATGACCTTCCATTGCCAACCATCTTCGTTATATAAAGTCGAAGTAATGTGAAAAACATTAGAGACCTAAGGCATATGTGGATTTAGGTTACACGATCTTTTTGCAAACAATACGTGTCAAAATGACCAAAATGAAGCTTTGTCTTAATTAACAATCGATAAAAAATTCAAGTAACAAGCTTCATTTTTCTTAAAACATAAGCAAATCAAACATTCAACATGTAAAAACACAACTGAGAAATATAACGTCATTTTTACCACCCAACATCCGAAATGTCTCTCAAGGACGGTGTTCAATTAAAGGATTAACCGAAACAAAAAATCAATGAATGAAGTTAATCATGTCACATCTTCAAAGATGAAATCACTGAATGTGTACTTTAATGAGACAAATGGATGAAGAAAAAGAGAGAAATCTGGTCATTAACCGACTGTTACTGTCTAATTGTGTATGTTCGTGGTGGCTGATTAAGGTAATTATGTCTGTTTACTGTGTTGAAATGTCTGGTTTATGGATTGTCCAAAACATTCTATAGAAATCTAATTTTTCAGTATTTCAACATCCACTCTACATGGTCAATGGTAGGTGTACATATATAGATAACGATCACAACAAGCTCATTTATATACAATATTTTTTTTTTCATAAACGATAAAGCCAGGTATATTTGTGCCTATTCTAACCTCCCGGCCGACATACAACCAGCCCGTCGTGTATTTGTATTACATCATATTCATTTAACCACAAGTTAGATTAAAATTGCTTAATTTTCGACGCAGTACCAGTAGAGTCGAGTTAGTGTAATCAATGTTGACTTCATGACCTGTTTCCTTCCCATAGCAAGATAATCAGCCACAACAGATGTTCCTTCATTGACTTGATGGTATTTGATTCGTGCAACAAGAGGTCTTTTAATTTTCCTTAAAGATATACATTTACTGGACACTTTTTGGCTGTTAGAGGGAATATATTTGCCATTGGTCCTGACTCAATCTTGAAGAGATGAGTTATAATACTATATACAGTCAAGTAACCTAATTTCGTGGTAACTTATTTTTCATGGATTTCCGGAAATGATAAATAATTTACATGTGCGCCTTCGCGTGACCTCCGCATTTGCTTTTTGCATTTGCGTTTTAATAAACATGGGTTATTTGTACAATGTCAGCTAGTAGAATGAATTCAGTACTTTCAAGCAAGGTAAACTGCATTAATGTATACTTTGACAAATACAAAATGGCGGATTTCACTTATTACCAAACGTCACCATTTTTTATCGGCCGAATTTCCTTATAATACCAAGCGGTAATCAGAATTCCAAGTGTCGTCTGCTAGAATGTAGTCCAACGAATGATGTAACGTGATTAACTACCGGATTCCGTGTCAACAGAAAGTTTATGGAACACAAAGTGGTCCATATTCTTATGTTGTTTCAGTGACTTTAAGCAATAAATCACTAATTTTTCTTAAAATCGTGGTTCTTTGAAGGAATTGTCACAAGTTACAATGAATTGATATTAAAGATAAATACAAAGATACCACACGGTATCCATACAGCGTGTTTTTCTAGACTTATTTATAGATCAAACATTGTACACGAAAATAGGTGACGCACTGCCGCCGTTGCTGAGTTGGTTGCTCATGAAATATGTGTGGAAGTGAAGGATTCATAAGGAAAATCGAAATAAACCAATTTTAAAAATATAAAAATGGTGAAAAAAGGATAATTCCAAGAGCAAGCAAAAACACGATGAATATGGTGAAAAGAGTTCAAAATTAAAAAAGTGATAGAGAATGAATTTTAAGATGAAAAACATACAATAGAATGAATGAATCATCGCAGATAACTGTACAAGATAAATGTGTCGTATTGTATGCGTAAAACAAGGTACAGTGAAGAAAAATGAATTACAAATTTAATCTGTATTCGGCATCAGTTCCTTCCGTAATCCATCTTTAAAATGACATAATTCTGAAGACAATTTAAGAGATTGGGGTAAAGCATTCCTAAGTGATCTTGCCCTATATTTAAAGTTCTTTCCATTGCCTCGAGAAGGCATTGTGGAATGTGCAAGAATTTTCTGAACGTAGACAGAGTTGTAATGGAAATTGAAGATTGTTAACATAAGTAATTTCGAAAATAATCTGGACATTTTCCATTTATAATTTTGTGAGTCAGTAATCCCAGTTTTATAATTAATTCGTTCCTCAGTTAGACAATTTAATTCGGAAAACAAGTCTGTTAAGTCTGCGTCAAGGATACTCCGCGCTGCTCTTTTCTGAAGTTTATATAGAGAGAAAAGTTTATTTTGGAATGAATTTCCCCATGCAATACTATAATAATCTAAATAAAATGTATGCATTGTATAATACGAAACGTTGATTTGTAGGTTGATTTTTATTTCATTTAAAAGATAAGATATTATGGAGGAGATTTTATTTATATTTTAAGACCAATCTAAGTGATCATCTTCTATTGTTACACCCAGTAATACAGCTTCAGAGACATCATTGTCCAAGTTTGTATTATTAATTGATAGTAACGCTCTTTGGTTTTTATAAGCATGCTTTTTGATATTTCGGGGGCGGGGGTTATTGACAGAAACAACAATGTTTCAATGCCAACTGTCTGCTTTAGGATCCTTTTGATTGTGAATTTTTCCTTCCCAATGAAAGAAACAGCGTGGGTCAGTTATGAGTTTGGGTCAGGATGTTTATAGTTTTCTCTACATATTGTACGAATTACTTCTTGGTGTGTTGTAATTCTGGTTTATAGTTTGCTGGTTCACAAGTCATTGTCATTTAAAGACTTCAACTATAGCTTCTTTTTGGATTTTGTTATCAATTGTCATTAAAGCATTGTTAAATAAAAGTAAATTGTATCAAAATCGTACTTATGCACTCGTACTTCTAAAGATATATATTTGTTGTGAATAAATCAGCCAAATATACGAGTCGAGAAGGATTAATATCCACATTCTGTAAATTAAAGTAGTCATGCTGACTTATATTATCTCTCCTCCTAGATACTGGAATGAAGTATTATTATTGAGTTTCCAGAGACTCTGATCTTTCCATGAAAAATTCAGTCTTCTTAAGAGTAGAAATCGTTCATCTGTCAGAAAAACTGACACTTTACGTCCCCAGACACTCTCCATGGACCAAATCCACATTGAGTCGATTGGAATCTAATACAAGTCTTCGTCCTTCACTTGCCTTCATCAAATTGGATCACTTAGTAAAATTACTGAAGATAGTCTACTTGTTTTCGAGACTTTAATTACTTTACGGTGTGAGATAACCTTTGAAATAGAAAGACGAATGCGTTTTATTGATGATATGGACACGTTTTTAAAATACAACTCGTGCTAGTCTAATTTTAGCTTATTATAGTAAAAGAGAATTGAATTTGGACTATATAACATTGTTATGTGGCAATAAGAATTGGTAAAGAAAGATCTGTGAATGGATTAAATCAACTACAGATAAGTCAGTAACTTTCGCCAGAGCTGTGTTAGCACCAGGATAATTTGTGGATGAGAATCAATAAAGATTAAACTAAGCATGGACTAAATCATTCTACTGTTTGTAAGTCAGATTAATTAAATAGATAAAGCCGAATGAAACAAATTAATATTGATTAGTAAAGCACGGCACTAGTCTCAACTTAATATTCTGAAATACCTTTACACTGTAGTCAAATATATCCCAATATCAACTATTGCTATTATAACCTAGGATTAGCAGAGTATTTTCTCGTAAGTATGTACTATTTTATTCTTTAATTTTTAATGAGTTCATCATGGTTTGTATTTTCAATCACCATGCTAATTTATTGATTACGTCACGTTTTAACTATAAATTGGAGATAAAATAAGAGATATGATAACACCATCCATGCGCGAGTGACTTTATCTCATGATAGATATTTGTCTTGAGAATTTCGATTGCCTATGTGAAAGTATGTCATGTTTTGTGCTTCTTACTGATGCTTGATATCTAAAATTCCTATTGTAATGGCTCCACTTAGGATGAACTGACCATAACTGATCATCATCATCAATAATAGCCTCTAGAACTACGGAAGCTTTGATCTGTCATGGATTTCCATTTCAAAACAACAGAATTTTTTTATATCTCCATCCTAGATTTATAGCGTTCTTGACTAAAACATTGTCGTTCAGATATGTATATTTGGTTTTCTTCCTATGATTAACTATTACTAATGTCTATAGTGTGCACAAGTTCATAAAGCGGGATTAGAAATTCATATAATAATAAAGATATCACATTACATTTAGGTTTCCAATATATATTATTTGACAGTTTTTCGTCAGTGATGAATAAGGCTTACAACTTCACTGAAGACTATAGTGTCGTTATTGAAAATAACAGAATTCTAATGATAGAATTGGAAACTCTTGTACTCTATGTACTCTTGTAATTGGACGAATTAGATAGTGTAAAAGTCAGAATACTAGCATTATTTGTATTTTACGGGTATAATATTGAAAAGCCAAATCCTTTATTTCAAAAGCCTGTGGTTATTTCCATTCAGTAGGTTTATAAAAGCATTTATCTAAGAAATAATGTCATGAAAGCCTTGACTTTCATCATTCTCATATAACTTGGTCATAGAATTCCATCAAATTCACAATATTATACTGATTCCTGTTCTATCAAATATCTTGTAATTCATTAATGTAGGAATTCTTCACAAAAACACATCTATTTATAAGATTGAGTGAACTTGAGAGATATTGACAGCAATCTTAGTAGAATCTAAAGCGCCTCCAGGAACGAACAATTTTATTAGCTAATTCGGAATACTGTTCACAATTCATTGTAAACTTTGCCTGCAGGTATACATCAGTCAAATAAACTCTATTATTTTCCCTTCTCATTGCTTTTTGTATTATATCTTATAGTTTATAGGTATTCTTGGTTCCTGGATTCATAGGAAATCCACAAAATATTGAAAACATGAATAATTTAAGATGAATTATTCAACTAATATGTTGGTTATATATGGCGGGCTACCCCGGTGAGCCGAGCTGGCTCGGTTTTCAGGGTAACTCGGGTCTGACGTCACTCTAGTCAATTTGTACGGATTTACTAAAATGCATTTATATGTAGACCGAGAAGCCCGGCTATCAGAGCCAACCCGGTATTCATATATACACGTTTTTACAGGCTAGCCCGCGATCCCGAGTCACAGCGCATGCGTCAAGCACTCTTTTATTAACCAACATGACTATTAAAACGTGATATACGGATGAAGTAATGTCGGAGTGGCTCCGATACATTTTTGAACCGCTTTTTTGACAACAGCCAAATTTGACAGAACTTTTGTATCATATATAAAGACAACTTTATGGAACAACAATCACTGATTAAAGTTTTATGCAACGTTACGACGTGTTCCCCCGTCGTCCTCAGGCACATGAATGCCATTCAAAGACTTTTATCGAATATTCTACAATGTCCTTGTTCCCCAAACGGTACCACAATACAGTCGAGGGATAGGCTTTCCCTTTATTCGTACAACCCACCGTGTGATATTGCCACAGCACATGTGATGGCTATAATCGCACCTGACCCTATGTCGTTAAAAATGTACTAAGTTATAACTATAGAAAATTCTCAATATGCGCGATAAGTGCAATAAACTGGTCAAAATTACGTCTATTTATTTCGTAATTAGTATATTATATTGTGTCAATCCGTCCATTTCGTTGCCTGTTATATCTTTTGCATGATAATCGACCAATACGATTCCTTTTTGATCATTGCAAAAACAGCAAAGAATTAAGCATAAGCAGTTCTTGTTGTTGACGAAGAATATGATATGCACTCAAAAATGCACAGAAAATCAGTGGGGACACCATCAGTATGCTTCATGCTATTACATTAAGTCACCATTTTTGTTATGATGTTACCTTCATACCATAAAAAAGAGCATTTTTTCACAATTTTTTTAAAAAGTTTGAACGAAAAATTATCCGATCGACATGCAAATCGTCAAAAAATCTTCCTTACAATGTTAAAATAGTGTACAGTGCTTTAACTGAATATTCAAATCAATTATGGCACTTGTTGACTATAGAGAGAGCACCAGATGGTTAAATGTGGCACTTTTGCATTTAATCAAAAGCTGAAAATCCATGAAATATTTTGATCTCGTGAAACAAGACAGATCACCACTCATTATGGGTTTGTAACCAATATACAGATGAATAATGAAAGAATCCATTTTAAATTGTTGACTGAACCGTGAGCATGAAACCCTACCTGTAGAAATTCAGGTCAATAACTGAAAATCGGCAAGAAATCAAATCTTAGCGCAAGTAGCAGGAAGCGTACTCACTAAAACATGAACCGATGTAAAACGATCATAAACGACCAACAAAAACGTGAAACAGGAACAGATAGTTAGTACGAGCAATAAGGCGGACCGACGGTCGTTAAATCATAACATTCTTGTTGACTTGAAAAGTGCGCCGAAACAACGAGACAGAAGATTAAATTTCCATTCGATCCTGTCTGAGCCTTTGCAACCTCAATTTATTCCACAAAGCTAAAGGGAAATATTATTGAATACTTTTAATCAAGAAAATATGATGGATATTGGCTGAATGGAAATTGTTCCATGATTTTCAATACACCAATGAATGGTTTCTGAAAATGGAATTGAAGGTCAACTAAGTCCCATTCACATCTGTACCAGGAAACCAAAATTTGGTAAATTTTAATTGCATGTTCAGATGCTTCGTATAGAGACCAATTACAGTCGGCTTGCCTCTAACATTAAGGCCTGAGCTTTCTCATAGATTGGCGATTGTTTTACGATTGTTTTAACTTGATTATTTATGTAACCAAGCATTTTTTGTTGCTGATTGATTGCTTTTGTCGAACTGGTCTTGCAGAATCCAGTAATGAAAATGTGCCCAAATAATTGTGATTATATAGAGTTGGAAGTCTTCGCATTAAAATTCAAGTAGCGAGGTATGTTACATGTTACGAATCTTTACAGATTAGATATTATTTATATACGATGTTACTAACCATCACACTATTTCTATACCGTAAACTTACGTATCTACTACTCACACATCCTCCTGTCTGCAGCAACCCTTTACTCATGAATCAGTGTTCCGATGCGGAAATGTTTTTGTGTGAGATATTTCACAGGCCTTTGAAGTTCTGTCTATTAATAAAATATGGACAATGTGTCGATCACATTTTGGCAGAGTATAAGCGCCCTCGTCAGATCCTCAGACGACCGTATCGCCTGTGCCCGTTAGTGCCCGACCACCCCCACAGGTAGCCGACCATATGGTCACTCTCGCCAGGACAATCCTTGGTACAATAGGGGTACTAGTCAAAAACATCATTATATAACCGGAAGAATTATGGACAAAGCAAATTGCAGACGTTCAGTTACAATTAAATATTGGCCACTGACATCCTAATTCAGTCTTCATAGTAGTAACAGTTCCATAATGACTAGTTAGTGATATAAGATGACAAGAGAGATATGTTCAGGATGATGTACATATATTAACAAAGCACAAACAAAGCAGTGGCCACTTCTCTTTGTTTTTGTTAATATACATATGCCTGTGAAAAACATGTATAAGTCTGTTTCGACATGGAACATCTTCTTTACCTTCTTTACGGAAGTGATAAACACAAGAAAAAGAGACAAGCAGCCAATCAACTAGATTCCCCGAGGAAAGTAACTATTATTATTACTCCCACTATTCTAAGTCTGGAACACATAATATTTATTATATTAATACATTGATTTCCGTGTTACTTCTCTCCTTGGACTGTGACTTGTTGATACTCATAATCTTCCTTCATTTGGAACGTCGATATGCTTTCTCTAGAAAGACAACTTTCATTAATACTCAGATTTACCCCCAAGGCTGAAGATGTCATTTTGGTATTTACTCCGGAATATATCATATAGAGATATACAGAAGCTTTTAGGTATGATGGTAAATGTCAATAGATCAATGGTGTCAGGCAACAATAAGCAGATAATGCCATTGTTAAGTCTTCTAGCTTACTTAACTTAACAATATGAATATCATATACCATCAACAAGCAACAATGAACAGTGTTCCATATATACAAAATAATAACTATCCTTAGTTGTGACAAAATTCACAAAATGTAAATGCATCAAGGATGACATTTTCGAATAATGGTGCAATTAATTGTAACTTACGCACAGTAATAAGGATCAAATAAGAAAATTTTAGATACAAAATAGTTATGGATATATTGAATATCTTTACCAAAATTGATAATTATTTACAAATAATAATCAATTAATGATTATGTTTTTGCACATTTAGATATATTGTGCGAATCGTAACAATGGATAATGGTAATGCAATTAGAACATAAGAATCATGGATGTGTTTTGAATACAAATAATGCGTTTGAACATGCATAAATAAACTTTAGTATGATGATATAAATGAATTATTTACAATATAAATATACCGTCAGAAATACAGACATTTAGACAGTAATGAATAAGCATTAGCATATCTAATGTTTTCAAGATATGATTAAAGACGCCACCGCATACAATGAAAAGCTAGCTAGGTTTACTTATGTATCAGAAAGGTCGACCTTATCACAAGTTTCCTTTAAATCGCATTTAACCTTTACCTTATACCAATTCAGTGTATTTTGGCTCAAAGAAAAATCGCAAAAGTCGATTTCTACTGAGACCCGATCAATATGCATGAAAGTACTTGTTATATCATCACAATTAGATAAAAACTAGAGATACTATCGCGAACATAGATAATCTGTACAGACTGTGAACAAGGACAATTAAATAGCTGAAATACGCACCTTGTCTGAAATTTCATCAATAAACGCTACTGTATGGTTGACGAGCGGACAGTAGGCAATTAACGTCAACATTATTATATGGACATATGAAATTATGAAAAGATAACTACATAACAATCATGCTGTTAACTTTAAAACATAGCGCCTTTGGTACGTTAAAGAAATCTAATACGTTTAGATTGCTTTAATTTCCTAAAATCTTTCCAGTAAATCTGCTCAATTCTCGGATAATTACTTACTTTTCTCAGGAAATATCAGTCTCCTCAATGGTGAGTTATCAGAAGTCATCATCATGGAATCTTAACGAGATTTCCTTTCCAATCCACACCATTTGATTAACTAGAGTAGGTCAGAAGGCCATCTGATGACTTAACCCTTCTAGACTACACCAAAGAAAATATCTAGAAATAGCATCTATCAAACGGCTGGTAGCCTTAATATGGAATTTGCTGGTTTGGAAATTCCCGGAGATCAAAATGATAATTTCAATGGTTTAATGGTTTGAGTCTAGCCGTGATACAGGTAAGAAAATCTAGCATGGAACGTTGCATGCAAGGATTCCCCAGAAACTAAATCCATCCCGCCAGTAGTTCGTGTAGAAATGGAACGTCCCATGACATATTCCTTTAGCAACGGTACGATGATTGTTCACATCTAACCGTTGCTTAAACAATCCCATATTCTCGTCGTTAGAGACTCACCTCCCTTGGCAGACCATCGTTACCATTCGATATATCCAATCAGGAATTTGGATTAAAAGGACGATGATTGAACATGGCGGCCTTCATTGAATCATTGGAAACTCGCTGATTCGCACCAACCCATTGGTCGATCAGTGATCGATGTGAAACTTGACAGAAAGATATTTACACGTGCCCTTAATATTCATCGAAAATTCAGACAATTCTATCGCTTCCTTACATTATAAATCAATTTTCAAAGTTCTCAGGTGGGATTTTTCCCGGTAACGACGAAATGAGAGGGAGCATTACTCATTTGTGTAGTCCTACTTGCTTTGTTGAGTAATTAATTCGCAAGTAATTTGGAATATCATTCGAGGAGGCGTTAAAATTGTAGAAACAGTAGAAGTAAACTCTCTACCAATCCAAATTAATATGAATATTGGATTGTGAGAGAAACGGCTAGATGATCATTATCACCGTACCTTTGCTAAAGGAACATGATCCCACGAGAACTGGATATGGCAACAGATTAGCTCGCGACTTGTCATTGTTCTTTAAAAAACAAATCACGTCATCAAAAGCCCAATCTTTTTTCATATCTCATATAAGATTTAACTGAATCACATGTTAAAGAGAATTGAATTGATTTGATTACAATTATGCTTCTAGTAGAGATTATTTCGTACCCTCCCTTACGTCGGTTAGATTATTCCTACATCCACCCTTATCCAGGAGTATCAACTATTTAAATGAACAAATATAGCTTTTCAAATTTAGTAGGGCTTTATATATATATATATATATAAGTAGTACTGATAGTAGAGATTATTATACTGATAGTAATTTATGATTATTACTGATAGTACAGATACATATTACTGATAGTACTGATGATTATTACTGATAGTAATTTATGATAATTACTGATAGTACTGATGATTATTACTGATAGTTCAGATGATTATTACTGTTAGTACAGATTATTATTACTGATAGTACAGATGATTGTTACTGATAGTAATTTATGATTATTACTGATAGTACAGATACATATTACTGATAGTACTGATGATTATTACTGATAGTAATTTATGATTATTACTGATAGTACAGATACATATTACTGATAGTACTGATGATTATTACTGATAGTTATTTATGATTATTACTGATAGTACAGATGATTGTTACTGATAGTAATTTATGATTATTACTAATAGTACATATACATATTACTGATAGTACTGATGATTATTACTGATAGTAATTTATGATTATTACTGATAGTACAGATGATTGTTACTGATAGTAATTTATGATTAGTACTAATAGTACATATACATATTACTGATAGTACTGATGATTATTACTGATAGTAATTTATGATTATTACTGATAGTACAGATACATATTACTGATAGTACTGATGATTATTACTGATAGTAATTTATGATTATTACTGATAGTACTGATGATTATTACTGATAGTTCAGATGATTATTACTGTTAGTACAGATTATTATTACTGATAGTACAGATGATTGTTACTGACAGTAATTTATGATTATTACTAATAGTACATATACATATTACTGATAGTACTGATGATTATTACTGATAGTAATTTATGATTATTACTGATAGTACAGATACATATTACTGATAGTACTGATGATTATTACTGATAGTAATTTATGATTATTACTGATAGTACAGATACATATTACTGATAGTATTGATGATTATTACTGATAGTTATTTATGATTATTACTGATAGTACAGATGATTGTTACCGATAGTAATTTATGATTATTACTAATAGTACATATACATATTACTGATAGTACTGATGATTATTACTGATAGTAATTTATGATTATTACTGATAGTACAGATGATTGTTACTGATAGTAATTTATGATTATTACTAATAGTACATATACATATTACTGATAGTACTGATGATTATTACTGATAGTAATTTATGATTATTACTGATAGTACAGATACATATTACTGATAGTACTGATGATTATTACTGATAGTAATTTATGGTTATTACTGATAGTACTGATGATTATTACTGATAGTTCAGATGATTATTACTGTTAGTACAGATTATTATTACTGATAGTACAGATGATTGTTACTGATAGTACAGATTATTATCACTTATAGTACCCATTATTATCACTAATACAGTACATATAAATATTATTTGGCAGATTATCAATGAAATGTCAAATCTTCAAATATTGCCAAACAACACTAGTCTTCTTGATAACAAAACTCAATGAAAATCAAAATTATTGGTATATTTACATAATTATAGATTCAAGGTTGCCATTCAGCTAACATATATGTTGGTGTCAATTGTGGTTATTTCCCCTGGGGCATTTCTTCAATTTGATTTGTGTTGATACGAGCTTAATATTAAAAAAAACTCGCTTTTAAGGCATCTGAGTCTGAGAATTTATGAAAAGCTTTTCATCTTTTAGTATAGCAATATTGATAAAAGAGAACATCTAAATCTTCTGATCTCGTTTCTAATGAAAGCTACAAGAAAAATCAATAACCTTTGATGGAAGGATGGCTACCAAGGAAATTGAATTGACCGACAAAAATTAAAATTGTTAGTCGCAGACATGTTGCTGTTGAACTCAAGGCTACAGTTTTCTGTTTCAAAGAAAGGAAAAGATACACTACTTATTTACTTTGTAAAATGTTAAATAACATTTCGGCTCCAACTGACTCTATTAGAATAAATCACTGAAAATATAACTTTCTGGAAACGATGAACTGTAACCATACCGTCAGTATGATTCCTAATTATACACACAAAGTTTACATTCAAAGCGAGCTTTGGTCCTGTCAATTCGACGTTATTTAAATGTCATTCCATTTCTGAACAATTCTATTTTGGTATTGCAGATGTAACCACACCACAAGGAGTAGTGTTAATGTCTTATATAAATAAAGGTAAGCATCCAATTACATATTTCAATCCTTATGAAGAGAGAAACATGTCCATATTGATGGGCATCTTATCCTCGCTTTTCACTATCAAAACTTCACCAAAAATTGTAATTGCCCAATAAAAGGTGACTATTTAGTTAACTGGTTAAAGAAAGGCGAGAAATGGAATGGTAGTATAATGGTCCCAGTAAGTATTTCGAGGAGTAATTGCTTGCTCTTTAAAAACGTCTGATGTACCATTGCATCATAAAACTTACCAAGGTTTTTATTCTGCAAGGAGGTCAACTTAAGAACTTTTTAAGTTATGCAATCATATTATCACTACTTTCAGGCTATAGTTTGGTACTCTAAATTGTCAGGAATAGTAAGTGATAAATGATGAAAATTCAATTTTCACAAAAAGCGACATTTAAGATTGTGCCATCTGACAGCAACAATACCACTGTAAACACCCTCCAAAAGCCAATGAGAGATAACTGTTGGACAAAGATTTATTTTTGGTTTAGGTTTTTTGATAGACAAAAATACTAAGTATTTAGTACCTGTCATGTTCTTACTAGTTGAGCTTTACTTTCAAATACAGAAACCTTGAGTGGCATATACAATGTGTATTATATTTTAATCTATTGATGAAGTTAAAGAAGGTATATTATAGTATAGATTTGATAGAGTTCGCCTTGGTGAACACATAAAGTGTTATTAACCTGATATGCATCATTATAACCACAGCGCTAATCAGGCAGCAGAATTAAATATCGACCCAATCCAATTTCTTGCTAACAAAATCTACAGCTTTTTCTCTTCACAAATCGTTTTTGTTTGTTTCTAATAATACATTCCATTGATGATATTCGTGGAATATTTTCACTTGATTACTTCAATCGATACGAGGTAGTAAAAATAACAAGGTGATATTTGTAGGAGAGATTACCGTACAATTAACCATACAATATATACTCAGTAATTACATGTTAGTGTAGCCCAAGTCAGATTTCTCAACTGGGTCTATATATGACCAAGATTGCTTTATAACATATAAGCTAAAGTGTCGGGTTACTCTAACCTTACATGACATAATAATTTCAACTTGTCAGAGCAAGAACGTATTCTGGTTTACCAGATCCATCAATTAATCATTATCTTAGCATCCTATCTAATATTCTTATTGGTTAGGAACACCTGATGATTATTCCGTCAGCTCGACATATTCCAATGACTAACAAATCTAAATAATATCAAATATTTTTTTCTAAACTTGAAAAAGATGGATCTATTTGTCAGTTAGCTTGGATGTAATTTGGAATCGGCACCTTACTTGCCAACTTATGCTTTGCTTTATGGTACATGTTCTATAATATAGAGGGTGTTGGTGTGACGTGCATAAAGTGAATGCTTTGCGTAATGATAGAAAAACATCCAGCTCAATATAATTGTGATTTAAATTATTGATTTAAGCGGTCAAGCTTTGTGTAAACTGTACTTGAGATAATATGCTGGTGAAAACATTATTAATGGTCCTCTCATTATCTAAGGTAATCGATTTAGCCATGGACGAGGTGATCAGAGGATTTATAGTTTCCTTAAAGATCAATAAACTTCAATGATAAAAGCTCGTGAAATGGGACAGTTTGTGATTAGAAAAATATTTAAATTGCAGACATTCAATAGACGATGAGGAGTTGTACTGTCCAAATAATCGATAGTTAATCAGAACAGAATTATAGCAAATCTTACTTTACAGTTATTTCCCTTACATTACTGATTTCTCGGGCATGTTGATCGTTAAAGATTGTCTGCGGTTTAGATACGAACAACTCTAGATGGTCACCTTGTTAAAAATACTTCCTGTTTAACCAAAAGGAGTAAATTTTAATGTGCCTAAGCTATCCAAACTATTAGTCCACCCAAAGTAAGTTGATTAATGTGGTGTTTTAAAAAAAGAGTGGGTACAGAATTCCATGCTCCAGTTTGATATAGATGATTTCTAGCCTCAAACTGAATGGTTTTACGGTCAAAATGTTTAAAATTTAGATATCATTTGCCAAAAAACTTATGAACATCATACAGGAAATAGTTTTTTTTTTTAAATTACACAGCATACTGACGACTCGCAGAGATTATAACATTATTTTGATTTTTTTGTGCAAAGAAAACAGATTTTATTGAAATAAAAAAGTATTCGGTTTAGCCGGATTGCATTATATCTAAGCACTAAATCAATGCCAAGAATTTGTTTGATCTGTAAACTTGATGTTTTTAATTCATTAGCATCGGGTCGTCTTGATTCAACTCTCTCCTATAAATCTTACTATATCAACAAAATATTTGTTATCCTTCTAACCATGAGCTTTACAACTTGTTCCGATGTAATGATTTTTACCTTCTTACTGGTATATGTAATGGAATGAAAACATTGGATAAATTGAGATTGATTTAACATGGATTAACATTAAACACATTATGTTTCTGAAAAGAAGTCATTTCTGATCAAACTTCGATCAAACACACCATATAAATTTATTTAGGAATAAATACTTACTTAATACTTTTCTATTTATGAATAATTTTAATTCACAATGAGCATGAATTCTTCATTGTACACTGCAAGACAGGTGAAAAACTTTCATTTAATTCCATTTACTACTTAAATCTGTAAGTGCTTCAAATCGGAAGTTCAGAATATTCTTTGTACTAAGAGGGCTTGGTACCAGATTTGACATGAAAAATTCAATCTGTTTTTTTTTTTTGTAAACCGGATTAATTCAGATATAGAAAGGAAATATTCTACATGGTTATTTACGCCTTTGTAATTGACATTGAAGTGCTTATCAACCACTGTTATATCTTTATAGAACATTTTATTGGAAAAATACATTTGCCAACCATCTACCTATACAGTGATTAAGACTGATTGTAATTAGTGGGTGTTTATTGAATTCAGATAAAATGATTATTCTCACGTTCAATAAACTTTTCTTTATATTCTTACATTGGCTGTAATAAAGATACACCGACTGGCAATGAGCAGACAAAAATCGTAGCGGTGGTATTATTATATCGTACTTTAGACCAACATACCTCCCAAACTTATATTTTCCATTATGATCTTTGCCCTGCTCAAGATCGTAATCGTCAAAAGAAGATAAAAATGTTTCCCAAATATTATGTTTTTTTTTCATATATTCAGGTCACCTTTTCAACAAAATAATACGACTATATTTAAAAAGTTTTAAATAATGTAATTTCGGAAGGTATTTTATTTTGTAAACACTATTTTATTCACATATACATATGAAAAGTAGTGGAAACTGTCGTCCCTTGAAGCCAAACTTGCATTTCAATCAATTGATGATGGTTTGATTACAATGTTACTTAAACATTGAAGTTCATCGACTTGCATGACATTACCAAAAAGGTATGATTTACTTAGACAAATCAACTACTTCTCTGAAATTGTTTTTTGATTTTTTTTGTGAGACGTTTCTCGATGAAATTAGAATCACTATACTAAAGATCAATCTTGAATAATATAAGCCTACTGAAAGCTATGTTTATCGCGTGTGTTTTAAAATGGTGAAAGCATAAATTACCCAACCGGCCTTGACGATATCAATATTCAAATAAGGTAATCTAGGAATGTAATAAAAGCTGAAATATGTCGATAGAAAATCAAAGGTCACAAGCAATGTCTAAGAAAATTAGACACATCCAGAATTAATTGAGGTCATAAAATGACTGACTTTCTGACCGCTCTTCTAGTCAAATGTCCATCAACTAGAACGTTGATGACGATTTGATATTATGTTAACTTTATTAGATATCAGATTCAGTGGTAATTTGCAAGCATTTTCTTCTGTCTGCAGTTTCATTTACTGCTTCATATAGCTAATAGTGATGTAAGAACAAATGAAGCTGCCATTACATGTTTACATACGACGATTCCGCAAAACCGTCAACGTATAAAGGAAATCGAGTGGTATTGGGTTCGGAAACATAGGAACTAGCCCCCTCCCAACAGTAATGTCTAAAAGGGTATTCCCCCATTTTAGCAACTTGCCAACCGTCTGTAGTCATCCGCAAACGGAAATAATCGCTTACGGAGGATTTTGATAGGATTTGCTCTGGTCGTTTTTTTTATTGAGTTTGATATCGGGGAAGGGTGGGTTTGATTCTCCCAAATATACAGCCAACTTTACGCTTTGATTTTAATAGGTTTTGCGGATGTCACCATTTTTAATTTCCATGGTATAAATTCAATGTCTCGTTCAGATGAAATCATGTCATAAATCTCGCTCTAAATTTTTTCTCATTACAAGTTGACAAGCTGAAAATTACTTTTATCGTGAAATCTGTGTAAAGAACAGCTTACTACACGACAAAAAATAGGCTATACATCAAACGCCAATTTCTCTTTCCTATCTAATTTATCATAGCACTTCTAATATCTAGATTCATTTTTACATGCTAGGCCTACTTGTATCTTGTAGATAGCAGAGGTTGTGGTAACGTAACAATCGGGTTTCTTGCACTATCAAGTGTATTCTGAAGCATGCATTTTAAGAATTTATATACATCAGAAAACACAGTATTATCTGTGACCCTTTGCATATTGCATTATCTTCAGTGCATGCACAGCTATTATAAGTACAATGCTATATCTTGCAATTTTGTTTCCAAATGATTTGAATAATAAGATCACCCATTGCAAGAATACACAGTACAGAACGACTAAAAATCTAGAGAGAAGAACCGTATCAAAGGTGATCAATATTTTATATTAAATCCACACTACTAAATTGGACCGAGGATATTTGATAACAGATCTGAAAAAGCAATAAGAAGTAGCCGTCATTCAGTTCAAAGGATACAATTAATACGGACTGTAAGAAGCAATCTATCATGGTAGGGTCTTAACATGAAACAGTATGAGAAGGAAGTTGATAAATACATATTTACTGAGAGACTAATCATCATGTCAGCAGCGGAAGGTTCTCTTATTAAATGCTATTATTAAAGGCAATCCTTGAGGGAAATCGTTGACCTTACTATCAAACATGACATTGATCACCGCCAAGTCCTCACAAGTATCTATACAATGTTATATGTATTGTCATAAGACGCTCACCTGTGGCCACTTTCAAACAATCGGTGTCTCATTGTACGTGTTTCCTGAATCTACTTGCAACTCAGCATACCTGTCAATAAAGATGTAGCGACAAAGATCGTGAAGGAAACTGAGAGGTCTAGATTTCTAAATATTTTAATGATATTATCATAATATGACTTTTGTAATTGACAATCCTGTAAAGAACTGTAATCAATTGAAACACATGCCACACCTTTATTGGGAATTTAACTATCAAACTCTTTAGCTCACAAAACATAACATTTACCATATTTAAAATGGCGTGGAATAAACTTCAGAATAACCGCCCTCGATGTTATTACTTTAGACCTGTGGCGTTTAAGCCTATTGTAACTATGAGCAAACATCAGAAAGGTTTTATTTACCTAAATGAAGATTGTTAAGACATGATTTACACTCTTCTATCGAGTAGTTAACACCGAGTTTGTTTAATGTATTGATTCCACAACATCTTGGTCAACATATTCCTGCTTTTATTTGAGATTTCGTAGGATCTACACATTGTCTTCTGAAAAGTAAACATGACATTGATTTTTGATGAGGTATTTTAGTAAAGAAGATAGAATTGTCATTTTTACTGGGGGTACTTATTTTGCGATAGAAATAAAGAATGGACTGCTGAATACGGAATATTGGTGTCATTACAAAAGTGCATATATATAAGTACATTTCGTAGCACTAAGTGATAATATAGAACCACGGAAGTTTGCACTGACGACATTTTCAAGACGTTAGTAAAATTATTCCAAGAAAACATTGCATATACTTAGTACCCACATGGTATTGATATTGACGACAAATTATTTGTGTATTTCCATGTTTTAATAGACAACACTCATCAAGGGTCTAAATCAAATATCAGACAAGAATGCTTCCGAAGGTTTTGAAGTTAGTTTCTCTCATTACCAATGCTCCAGTATAATGAAACGTGTCTTAAGTAACAAAGCTAGTGTTTAATCTTTTAATCGTCATCGATCTAGATGGAGTAACAAGTCTGTACTTTGTATCTATTTATAGTAACATGTGATAAAGAGGATATGAAGTAGGAAAGTAATTGACTTGACTCTTTCAGAACCGATTCTTTCATAAAAATCGATAACAAGGAGAAAAGCAATGACAGTTTATCAGCGTCAAGTTTATTCGCTATTCCTCACTTTTTAAGATGTCTCTTTAGATTTGTAGAACTGCCCAGTTGTGAGTTTTAATGCACTGAATTTACTTGGATGTTTCCAATGTGCCAATTAATCCATCTTATATCACCATTTCTCTTTTAGTCCACCGATTCAACTAATCTCTAGTTTTGCCATTCACTTTCATGTGGCATGTTGCTCTAATGTAATGTTAGACCGTGATTCTCGATCATATTCCTTCTTGTCGATGTATATGACAACCGATAGTAATTGTTTTATATTGATGTATTTGATTATATTGTTATTTCTAATCGATGTGAGACATGCGATAATATCATTTTGATTTTCTGTTTTTCCATACGTGTTCACCCGTGTATGTATGGTTCGGTTTTACTTACTCGTGGTAGATTATTTTTATGGGTCTCGATCTTGTATTAAAAGCAACTATTCAACTATTTTCCATACATGAATGTATAATCCAGTGATTGGATGTCAGTGATCTAATTGCCCATGATCACTAATAACCCTTGAACTCTCTTCGACCGTCTATTTGTCTTAGAACGCTCTCCCTACTGTATCTGACTGTTGTCGTAATTTGTAATATGCTTTAAAAAGTCTCGGCAAATTTCATACGGTGCTTACAATTTAAACTAAATATATTTAAACATTATTTACATTCCACCTTCTGAGTTGTACCCATGACAATCTATTTCAATGATATGGATTTAAGGTTTCCGGTCAGAGGTCCCTCTCAAATATAACGTGATAATGCTGGTATTCTTTAATGATAATTAGTAGGACTACTCAGTTTCTTCTAGACACATTTCACAACACTATATAAATGTGTGTCTTGGGGATATAAGAAATGTATGTTGACTCAGGTCGTTCTTCAAGTATCATTACACTTGCTTCTTCCCGTATTGACCACTTAGTTAACTTGAGATTTAACAGCAGGATTTTATTCATTCTAATCATTGCCATGTCATGTATTGATCTTTGCGGTATTGCCATTCATTACCATTGATTCTTTACACTTAAATAGGCTCGTTACAACCCTCTAGTTTTCTCTCAGGAATAACAACACTCATAAAGTGAGCTAAATAACGTGTTACGTGATGGCAATAAAAATAGAAACTTGTTGCGTGTTCAGCATTACTTGTTATTGCTCATTTCAATACCACAATACATCAATTTGGATTGTGTCTATTATTTCTCTGTTTAATGTCATATACTCATTTTGTTTTATTTATTCAACGTATGGTTGTACATTTAAAAATATAAGCGATGGCCATTGTGATACGCCCACATTTTTAATGGTAGCCGAATTGCCCGGAGGTTGACATGAGCTATCAGTAAATGAAACATTTAAGATTTAGGTATTTGTTTCATCCTCCCGTGATAACAAAAATGCACACCAAAATCCATCAAGAAACCAGCTATCCGTCGTGTCCACAGACAGACAGACAGACAGGGGCGAAGTCTCACATTTATGTGTGGACGTATAAAATCTTTATACGTTGTTACTTTACAGTTGGAATATTGCAACACAAATTGTCGTCGTAAATACATCATGGTTAAAGTAAGTAATAATTTGGAAAAATGACAATTGTATATTTAGAATGAGTTGACCTTGGACCGGAAACCTTAAAAATGGATATCCATACTGTTTAAATAGTTGATAGATTGTTACTTCACATTAACTGTAAGAGTCGGGTATGAATTTTCTCACAACAAATCAATTTCCAGAAAGCAATATCTAATATTTTAGCCTTCTTTATACAATTCTTCGTTTGACCTACAAACTATCTGGAGATTTTAAGAAAATCTAATCTGTATAAAAAAGACGGTGAAAATTGATTCCTTAAAAGAAGCTGTTCTCTACATGTGCACTGCTTTCAATTACCATCTCTTAATGTGATCAATCGCAGGTTTCTCCTGAAATCTTTACTAATTTACAAAATCACGGATTTTATAACAAGATTTCACACTGTTAAAATACACATTAAACGCTCTTTCAAGATTCCCTTTTTGTAATCCGTGCCATCTGATGTGAAAATCAAATGGAGCTTTCAAGTGAATGTGATTATTTATCTCAGAACTTATAACATCTCGAGTAATTTTTTTTCCAGGATTAAAAATATTTCCTTTCTCTCTGCCAAACAAACGCCATGGAATGAGAATACATTAAGATACAATTCAGCACGTTTGGTATTATAGAATCTGGGGTTTTAATGTTAGTCACCAGTAAACTCTTGTCATCTTAAAGGAATACTACCTCTTAAAATGGACATAAAATTTGAAGTCTTAAACATAGTCGACAAGAGTATATATTCTACAGTTGTACTTACCAGGTACCATGACTAAATAATCTATAAGACGATATATCCATTAAACTCTGCTAAGCATGTTTAAAAATTACTTAGTTTACTGCATTATTACTTAGTTTTATGGATTTCTTGGATTATAGAAAGATTCTGTTGTATGGTTATGGCAACTTTCAAATTTTTTAGCTTTGATTTAAATATATTTATTTTCATCTTGAGATTTCTCTTTATGATCATTTAGTTGAATGTGTCAGTTCATAATTATTTATTATGCACTAAGTTTTCAAATATTTATTGATAATTACATTTATCAAGTGAAATTGTTGTTTGATATTACTTTGATGATTCTGTTTTAAGGCTTCAACAAAAGTTGTCTTAATCATTCTGTCTTTAAGTATAAAACCAACCTTTTTGTACCGGTGATGACTCGCCGAGGCAACAATGTTATGCCCTTGTGTTAATCTAGATTTGATGAATATCGACAAATTGTGATCTTTTGTTAATATAATATATTTTTACCTTCAAAATTTGTCACTGGAACAAAAATTATAAATAAAAATGTAAAAATATGCTATCAAAATTAAATCACCAAGGAAATGGCGAAAATTTAATTTCCGAAATGACAGTCTGTTCAGAAGTGTTTTTGAGATAAGAAAAGATATGACCGAAATAACTATGAATAAGGTGTTAATGACAATTTTCCATAAGAATTTCTCCGCTAGGTCTGTCGATTGGAATCTAACGAATCGACACATTATTTAATACAGAAATTTTCATTTTACTGACAACGGTACGACACACATAATCTTAAAAAGAAGAAAATAGTTAAAGTACGTTGAAAGCGCGAGCGAGGATATAGCCCGATTAATTAACATAAAATTATAATTGTTATTACTGTGACCAGAGTGTTACGTTTTCTTTGAGTCAAAAGAACATTAAATTTATTAGATGGAAGTGTAAAAATGTTATTGTCTGGTGTTTCTTGGTACATATGTCGTTGTGGTAAAAGCAGTCGATAGTTTGATTGAAACCTTTCAACAAATCTATAATCAATTAAACAAACCACTGGTCGTAATGATTTGGATCGAATTTGCCAAAATCAACAAATGTCACTTTATAAAGTTTGTAAAAAACTGTCAACGTGTTTGATAAGCGAAAGTAAGAAAATACATTAACCTGTTATAAATAATTACGTGGAAGTACTAATCCATATTGTAAAATATCATGGAATTAATGGAATTTAAAGTATGTGTAAAATAAACTAGTGTCCAAAAGAAACGATACAACCTGTTTGCAACGACATAAAAGAAAAACTAAACAATGCAGAAGTTTAGGATTGGTGTTATGCTTTTGAGAAATCCTTTCACAATATCTGTACAAAAATTTCATTTCAATAAAATCTGTACAACCAATATGACAAGCCTTTAAAGATGGGTGGGGTCGAAAAAAGAACATTTCGTTAGAGCACTGATCACAGAAACAACGGGAAATGTCACACCACACGTCACAAAGTCAAGTCAGTAGAGGGTATGTCCACCGTGAGCATCAATACATGCCAGAACACGCCTACGGACTGATGCCGTCAAACGTATGATGACGTTGGGAGTGATGCGTTGCCATTCCTCGAGGAGATATCGTTCCAAGTCCTGGACGTTGACTGGAGGCACACGGCGACGTCGGATTTGCCGATCGAGGTGGTCCCATAAGTGCTCGATGGGATTCATGTCCGGTGAACATGCGGGCCATGGCAAAACCTGTACGTTGGCGTTGGCAAGGAAGTTCTGTGTCAATCTTGCTGTGTGTGGCCTTGCATTGTCATGTTGGAAAAGGAGTCCACGAGGCTGTTGCTGAATAAAGGGCACCACAACAGGCCGTAGGATGTCATCAATATAACGCTGTGCATTAAGGTTTCCACAAATTACGACAAGCCTCGTTTTGACGTCACCACATATGCCACCCCAAACCATTAACCCTCCACCTCCAAACGGCCGGACCTGTTGGATACAGTTAGGCGCCAAACGTTCACCAAATCGTCGGTATACAAGCTGCCGTCCTTCGTTTTTGAAGATGAGGAATCTGCTCTCATCAGAGAACATAACACGTGCCCAGTCCCGCCGTTGCCAACGTCGAACTCGCCTGGCCCAGATCAGTCTGTTGTTCCGGTGTCGAGGCGTCAGGAGCGGTCCGCGGTAGGGATGACGTGGCCGGATACCATACTGCCGTAGTCTCCAGTAGACGGTCTGTCGACTGATCCTGTGTCCCAGTGCTGTAGCCGCCGTGGACGTCGCTGTTACGGTGCGGTTCCTCAGGTGTAATACCCGAATGTAACGATCTTCACGGGGCGTGGTTACTCGTGGTCTTCCACTCCTGGGCCTGTCTGGACCTTGTTGGACCATTCCAACGGCTCTCTCTCTCTCGATGGCGGTCAAACGTGGCATATCTTGTGTTCTTTTTGTTGCTGTGATATCAACGTGTCTGATCAGCCGTTTTATACAGTTTTTATGCACGTGCAGAACATGCTAGAGAGGGAAATGTCACTTTCATGAAATTTACGTTTTTTCCCGGAAGTGATCACGTGTTCTCGGTATTTTTATCGACTATTCTGTGTTTGGGATGTGCAATACGAATTGGCATGTTTTCATATTAGACAATTCACTTAGTAAAAAACAATTTTGAAAATAAGTTCGTATCGTTTCTTTTGGACACTAGTTTAGTAAAAATTAAATAAGTGATGGTTCTATTTTCCAAGTTCCGAGTTGAAGTTTCATACTCGGAATTGCAAGTTCCAGAAGTATAACATGGCTGATTTTCTAACCCTCCTTGGGCATCGAGAAAAGAACTTCAGTCACCAACTTATCTTACCGTTTCACAACTTAGCTGCTCTGCCAATATATGAATACTTTCTGACCAGAGGTCGAGTTTTAACTTTGAAATTGCTAAAGCGAGGTTACTAGACTCATAACTTCAAACCTCACTTAAAAAACGTTATGGTCTGTACAATTATTACAAATCTGTTTATTGCATCTTAGATGATTTGTTTGGTTAGGCATAAATTGATCTGATTGTATCTCATAATGTAGCAGTAGCGGGTGTCAAAACAGACGATGCTTACTCTTTTCGAATTACCTCATGGTATTCTCCTTGGAGGTGTCCTCTACTTAACAACTTTTACTCTCCATTTTGGACGTAATTTTGAAAAACGGAATTGTTTTGCTTTTTTTTTTATTATGATACATTTCTGGTTAAAATTCGGAGGTTTCTTCTCTTTTCTTCATGCTCAGCGACTTCACATAAGAGGATTAAACGTGGAGAAAGACAAGCTAATGCAACTCTTAATTTCAACACCAAAATCACCAACTATACATGGTATTCCCGATGGTTTTGCAAAGTATGTCGAGTTCGTAGTTAATGATCATGTTTTACTCTTTACCATTTACATTCTGAATGAAATTTAAAATCAGTTTTCATTCATAAAGCAGAGTTGCCATCCATACATTTCGATCAAAATTTGCATATGATTGCGAATAAAAAATAATGGTCATAAGCTCCTGTTGAAACTCACATGCGGCTTATCAGTATTGTATGTTTGAGGTATGCAACAAGCACGCAGGTGATCGAAGACCCACATACCAAGTTCGACACCTTTAGGTTACTAATTGACCAAATTGTTGATTTTGGTTGCGTTTGGAGAATATACAAAAAATATGATACACTCACGCCTAATTTCTATTTATTGGTTTTCGAAGAAACTCATTACCAGACACAACATCAGAACATTCTGATTGTTAAAGCTGTAGGAGTAAATTAATAAACACAATTCATTGTCATGTGTCAAGTGTTAATGATTTCAGCTTTTGGCGTTGGTGGAATATAATTTTATGAATTCTATGAATTTCAAACAGATTTTATAGTTGCATTAGTTGTTGATAAATATATCACGTGACTTCTAACAGGTTGCTTTTCAAGACCAATATCCTGGGATGTGTGTAATATGACCAGGTGCCATTGCAGATATACGATGTTGGTTTCCCGATAAAATAAAGAAAACAAGGATAAAATATATGCCTCACATAATTCAATATGATACAGAGAAAGATCAGACACAGCACACATTGGTACGATTATCTCATGTGATTCCACATATAAACTGGTGCACTAACGCGAACATCGTTTTCTTATTTTCCGCGAAATAATTTCATAGCTTCAGGTTAATACATAAATGTATTCATGATCCACGAGATTAGGTGGAAGGTTTCCAATCTATTTTGCATTTCTGCAGCACAGTGCAGTTGAAATTATTCAACTCGGTTTTATTATATCAATTTTAAGTCAAAAACAATTAAATCAAAAACTATTACGTGGACATAATAGTGCCATAATTCATCTAGGGAATGGTTAGTATCTGTAAATTCAGATACATGTACATGGCTCCTTGTACCAAATTCAGCATAATTGGCTTTGTCAAGTCAAATTTGGCATCATGTACACCATAATAGTTGCATTGCGTACATCATCAATTTAGCATTAAGTAGATATTATTAGACAACTTTTGTAGGCATTGTATAATACTGAAAAATCAGCACGTAGAATAGTAGGTCTACACATGACAAGCCTTGTTTTAAAGTTCAACCAGGTTGACCCTTATCAATAACAACATAGCTGTTTTTTAAAACAAAATCAGTATGAATACTTTTATATTTATTTAATGAGACGAATATTTCGGAAATATATTAATGGTTTATGTTAACACTTACTGCCTTTATTGCAAAACAATCGGACACAATCCAAAATACCCCTTGCGTTTTACACTGAATGAACAGGAAGTAAAACAACGGCAACACAATTTCACCGTCGTAAACATTGCATGTTTCTACATAGACAAATAAATGATCAGCTGTAAGAAGAGAGTAACAATTTATTAATTATCTCGTCAATTTAATCTGATCAACTTAATAAGCAATTCAATTATAGCTTTATTTTATTTAGTCAAGGTCAGTGTAGTCATTTGTATTTATCTCATTATTGTAGTACCAATTGATCATTTATCAATTATATCCGGAATAATTCCACATCTCTCGCTACATCTACTAATTTCTAATAACACTATAATAATCTGTCTTTTCTGTCGGTCTTGTTTACATATTATCGTAGCATCGTTTCAATTATATTATCCCACATAGCGAGAATATCATTGTTATGAGTCCACATTTATGTCCCACGTGTGGACCTTTATTGATGTCACATCTGTCCTTCCGTACGTCCGACCGTTAACATTTTCTTGTGATCGAATTTGTCTGTATTGATGTGACCTGAAATAAATTGAAAATTTAGATGAACGGCTCTAGAGTTGTTGCGTACGACTTGAGTAATTATCGAATCGTGACGAAATTCTGTTTGTTAAGTCTTTGAGAATTGAAATCACAATTGGGTTCACTTTCCTTGAATTTCAATGAATGGCTAAGTGTACATCTCGCTCAATGCGCCAAAAAAGGTTTGTGAACGCGTCATCAACACGCTATGCATGTTAATGAATGTAGATGAAAATTGGAATGAATGAATTTGGTGTGGTATGCTTATGGATATTATGGATGAGTTTTACATAACCAAATATCCGATGAACAGTGTTTCTTGTGCGAAACCAGAGAGAGAGTGAGATTCTTTCAATATTTTTTTTCAAAGATTAATCTTTCATTGAAACACCACTTTCAGTCAGATCAGAAAAGCCAACAGTAGCCCAAAGGACTATGCAGAAGTTTGGCAGCCTTTACCTTGTATGAAAGCATTTTTATGCTATTTTCCAAATGTTTTGCGATTCGCTTCGATTCGAACGCCTCGATTGGCCATTCGTATCTGATCGTAGAAGTTCTCTGAAATCCAGTCGATTCACCCTCTAACAATTTGTTGAATGATCGGTATAAAAACAATCAAATTATACGTTTTCCGATTGGTTTTCGATTCGACACAGATACATTCCAGTACATTTATCAAGAATTGATGGGCTCCGTTAACATAAGGTTTCAATTATTACTGACTGGTGTCTTTCACGTTAATGATCGAGGGACAGCTGATTAAAACTACTCGATGAGTATACATGCATATGCAGTCTGACTGACCATTGGCTTCATTGTTTCTTGAACTTTAATGTTAGGTTCCCACTATCAAGATTCGTGAAAATAATCTTGGTCTTAATCGTAGACAAATCGTGTTGATTCTATCAGATCTTGTTGGATCTTCAGGTGCGTCATGGTAATCGTATATTATATTTGAACGGTTCACATTTTTTCTACAATGAAGTGTTTATCGAGATCATCGTATCAGATTGGTTTGCATCGTATTAAAGATCAACTACCCATCGAGACAAACAAGCTACAACTGACCGGAACGGATCAAAACGACAATGGGAACATAATTTGTCTTGTCATGTCACGATTTCGAAGCACGAAATTAGTTGCAACAGCGCATTGTTACGATACAGAGCGATCTAAGAAGATTGTCCCGATTGATAATATCGGCGAGGACAATGACTCAAAACCCGTTAACAAAAGATCTATATGACACTAGTTGGATAATTTAACAATTTGCAAAGCATATTAAGTTTTAAAAACGAATTATAACTCTAGTCTCTATTGAATGTGATCTCCAATCTCGGTCGGCGTGTGAAAGTAACCTTGAATAAGTCCTTCTTCCTCATTATTCCAGTGGACCCAGCTGTAAATAAGTTCGCATAATCCGGAAGAGAGCAATGTTAAAAGATCAGCTAGTAAACAGGATCCTTCCTGAACACAAATTGTGGTTAAAAAAAAACGATTATTTCTATCTTTCTTTAATACCTTTTCCATTCAGTCAACTTTGTCGGCAAAAAGTTTATAAAATATGACTGAAATACTGCTCGTCGCGTAACCTTGGTTTTGGGTCTTTGTGCCACATAAAATGTAATTAATAATTAATATCGTTACACGTAGTTATAAACAATTACAAGAAAAATGCCGCCAAACGCAGTATGAAGTCAAAAATATGAATCTGTTGTAGTCTGATGAACTCTGGACCGGAAATGATAAGCATCTCTTCATGAACTTTAAAATACATCGAATTTTGGATGCAAAGGTGAAAACATCTTCCGCTTGACCTAATAACATCAGAACAATTGATAAAATATATTGGACAGATTAATCTTTCTCATACTTGCGCGTGCATACCTTTCATTAGTTATCTGCCCTAAGTGTCACTTTAACTTCTATCATCTGACTACATTTTATTTTCCTAAGACATCGATTTTTTAGCTTCGATCATGGATCTGTCACTCAAACTAGATGAGACACAATGAAATTAACGTTTCTCTTCCAAGAACGACAATTTGCATTTGTTTTATAGCCTCCATCTAGGTTATACCTTCAAAGCACAGACAGTTGTGCATTTGCAATTCAATATCCGTTCAAGAAACAGAAGTTTCTGATAAAATATAAATAATTAAAGCTCCGTTACATGGTTGAATCAACCTCTTCTATAAGAAATTCTCCAGGTTAAATCAAAAAGCTCCTCATAAGGTTAAGGATGTAAATGTCAACTAAATAGAAGTCACAACAAAAATCTCGAAGGTTTTCCTCTGTATAAGATCATCTTCACAAATGTCATGGTACTACGAATATCTTGACATCTTGAAGCATGGAACTTTGTTATTTATAAATTCAGGGATCCAAATACTTTATTTGACATATTTGTACATACTATAGATTCCACACCTTCCTTCTTGCACCAAGTTCACCGGTTACAATAGAAAAATATAGGGATAGAGGACACTATCTAACCTTTTTACTCGTCAACCAGAGGGTTGATTGAAAGGCCTGACAATACAGACGCTAGTACAAAATATGTACATGAAGGATTTATTTATGAAGTGTACTCTCAGACTAGTTATTAAATAACGTATTCGATAGACGTTTTTATTCTACGATTACCCTAGATTTCTTTGTTTTAACATATATTACATAAATGTGTCTGCAATTTAACCTAAGTGTGATTTATCGACATTAATGAATTCTTGATCTCACCACCTCTTGTAGTTTTTTATCAACTGTGAATGTAAACTGAAGCTAGTGAGTGGTTAATGTCAACGAGTAATGAGATACTTTTGTTAAGAACTCGGCTCTTTAAGAATTAATTACCTACTTAACTTTCTTAATGGAATCGGATTTAGAATCTATTACCTCTATTAAGAACAATTGAAGTTGTCGACATGGTGCACATCATGTCGATATTTATGTAAGTATATTGTGCAGACAAAATAGAAATGGTTTGTTTATGAAAGTGATAAACACCAACAGTTTTATGACTCACCTTGAAATAAAGGTTCAGAAAGTCTTGGCAGAAGAAACGTATTAGAATGCTATTAAAATTCTGATCATGGGACAAAATCTGCCAAAAGGCATTATATTGATTAGATGATATTGAAGTGAACAGTTGTGCATTTAAATCCTAAGCGATGTATCACTGTTCAGAATTTCAATTAAATAGTGAGACGTTTTAGCCCGGGGTATGGCTGAATTTAGATAGAAAATATTTACTAAAACCTCACCTATCAATTCCATCTTCATTTTATCAATAACAACATAATTACTTCTACTAAAATTACCCTGCTAACCAATCTCACATTCTCAACATGACATTAAATCTTAATATTAGATACTTTCAATAATACGCAGCGATACCAGAAGCCGTCAAATGGATCTAAAAAAAACTATTACAAGGAATATAGTGTCGTTGCGCTTACGCATGACTACTCCCTGCAAAGACTCAACCTGTTACGGAGGTTGATTCTCAAAACGACATGAAATGATTTTAAACGTCCTAGTTTTCTGCACCTGAATAGGCCAGTTAAGGCGGGCAACACTTAACTCTGATAGGAGCATTAGCCTGTAACTATATACGACTATATTAAATGTTTCGAATAAGCTCTAAATGGTACTTTTTCAACTCGATTTTAGAATACTGTCAGGCTGTTTAGAAGAGATGACAAGTTAGTCTGGAACGTAAGACAGACAAGGCACAGTTTAGATTCTTGAATAAGCGATCTGGAAGATAAACAGCTGTAATCGATTTGTTAAAATTCCCCCAATAGCACACGGCATGGTTTCGACTATGTTCAAAACCTGTGGTGAATTAGCTTCATAGTCACGACCTCTGTCGTAAGCGAATCATTGGTGTTTACTTGTGCTGGTTTCACGCGACTTTGTCGTTACACCCTTTTCGAGTTTACGACGACTAATGAGTTCAAAGTATAAAATAACGAATTTTGAAATTATTTTGATTAAATTCTTCGTGGAGTATCAAAATTGATTTTATTTGATTGCAATCTTTGCGATTAAATTTACTAAAATTTCCTAAAGTAACCATTGATATCCTACAATCAAGGCTATTTAAATTCAATAACATTACAACTTTTCTATGGTCAAATTATGCTATCATCGTATAGAAAAAGAAAGTTAATTAATGAAGCGAGTAAGGTATGTAATGCCATAAATATACCAGTTTAACATGTCATGTTTTATATTTATCTTATGCCAAGATTTGGTTTGATAACTCTTTCGATCAATAGATATCATATAGGCTACATACCACCTTACGGGTAATATTAGACTCAATAACATTAGGCAGTAATCAAGGATTGTCTCCCCTGAGGACGTATCAGATCACCGTTCTGAACAAGTTGATTAATTTGATCAATTTCCTCTCCTCCATTTTAACCAAGACTGATATTCCAGCAATATATTAGTGCGGAGGTGATAATGATGTTTGGATAATTTATTGCTAGTCGACAAGTCTAGTCTTGACTGCCGTTAGAATAAAACTACTAAAAAATAATTATTTTTTTTAAGCACCTTTAGTTTAAGCCTCTTACGATTGATGGTATAGAGAGTGGGGGTGAAGTTTTCTGAAAAAAATCATTTCCCGACCTGGCAACATTAAGATAGTTCAAATACTTATCTTTGTAAATAGAAATCTGGTTCGTCAACAAAATTAGATCCTTGAAAATCTTAAGTATTTTGTTATGTTATAACTTGGAATTTATTATACAGTACAATTACTTATAGGGTACATTTTGACGAATTGAGTATGATCGACAGTGGTGCTTAAATTGGGTAGAGCTTCCTACTGTCACTTACTAAATGCTTTCAAAGCAGAACATTAGTATTCTACTCATTCCATATCACATGTAAGGTTACTCGTGTTCTACAGTGTTCTGCCTCTTTATAAAAATATTGATGTATTGATTTTAAAAACGATGATCGTGGGCGGATCTAAATCTCACAACGTCCATATCTTTGAAATCAAAGGGTACAACCTTTACAAGTAAGTAGCATATTTATTTGTAATAGTGAGTAATAGTAAAGTGGGTGTTTCCGGGATTGTTTTTTAGATGTCTTCAAACGAGGCAAATAAACAGAAATTTAACGGTGAGACACGATACATTTAGATCCAGTCGTTCCTTGAAAATGTTTAGATCTGTATAATGATTGTCTGTGTATTTTGATATTCTATTTTATTCTTGAGTCTGTAATACAGTTTGACAGGCAACAAAGCAGACAACACGCCATCGTAATATATATACTTATCTCTGAAAATAACTGTTATTATATTAAGCAATTTTCACACCAAATTAACGTTAAGAAAAGTGCCAGGGGTGGCTATTCTTATAATCTTGCAGCATGCCACAAGTTGGAAGAAAATTGAAAGAGGCAATAATTATATCATAGAGGGTATTGATGAAGTCAGACAGAAAATAAGCAATCAATTTTGCATGAAACCAGACAGTGGAATGATACATTGAATCTTTCCCAAAGCCCCTCCTTATTATACTCTACTATTTAAATAATCTAGAAAGAGACTTTCTTCTCCATTTAGTCCAAATGACTGCGTCTAGACACAGTTAACTTTATGAGCAATTATTGTCAGAAACCCAACAAAAACATATTGAAAGAAAATATTTTCCATTAAATCAGTGATGTTGGTTAGACTATGTATTATCCTAAAATACTTGTAACAATAGATCTTGTAAAGTTAAAATATATCAGTAACCCATCAAAGCTGTCGATTTACCAGTCTGATGTCAGGCTAAAAGACTTTAATTCTTCATTACTTCCGCACTATTTGAAAAGAACTGTCATAATGTATGTTCTTTATAGCTAGTAATAAAGTTTTCAAAGCGAATTTGGTATCTTGTTCCTCCGTGAGCATCTAATCAAGCAATATAAGAAATCTCCTCGTTTTTTTTTCAAGTTTGCGGAGAAAGAAGGGTTGGATTCTACAAATGTGGAAAAATACTTCATTTACACATTTGAGATGCTCTCGAACGACTGGATAGTTTTTCTGTTATTGTTGTTTGGATCTAGAATTTGATAAAATAAGAGTGTGTTTGTTAACTTGAACACCATCACAATAAGCACGAACTATGTTGCTTGTCTGAAAGCTGGTTGTAGTGAATTGGAAAACATAGTGTGATAAGCTAGATTTATGATGAATATTGAGTTTTATCGGTCTAACTGAATTCAGTGTCTCAAACCAGTGGGCCTCTCAACTCGTAGATTCATCTTGAAGAAAATCTATTTCTAAGCGCTCAATTGCGTTTCTGAGAAGGAAGGGTTTGAGACTCCCCAATGTACAGGCCTGGGACGACTTTGATTACGGCGACCAAATTGATTGATTGTCTTGAATTCTAATGTCGGTCAAGGTATAAAATTTCCGAAAGTGTTGCGACCGTAGCATGTTCTATAAATGATTTGTAACTTGGTTTTGAACACACTTTGTAAGAACGAATGTATCAATTACTACAGACAAAGATGTTTTAGTAGATTGGAGCCGCAAAGGAGTCAATTTGATTCAAAGGACATTGTTAAATTCAATACTAGCATCAAATTGCCATGGTCTCAAATAACCGTGTAATTCTTATACTCGGCATGAAGAAATACGTTACCTGTAATTACAAAGGAACATAAATATTAGTATTATGTGAATAATGCGATGTTGAAAGGAGTTCTCGTGTCTTATTAGAGAGGTAGGTAATAAGGTACTTAAGCAATATTGATATAAAATTATTTCTAATAGAAGATAATGTGTGTAGTAGTGTAATTTATGAGACTTATTACACTAATTGATTAAATGAGCAATAACCACAGTTCAACGACAGCACGTCTTTATCTGTACTTAAAATTATTATCTAAATATATATTAGCTCCCTTTAACTAAGTATACATGAACCTCCCATCTTAAAAACGTATTTAAAAGGATTCCCGTTAGCTATATTGGTGATGCTTACGAAATGTCCCTGGGAACTCAAGGTAATGTATTATTTACAGAGCTTATGTATTTATTTATTATACAAGAAACATTTCAAAGTTTGAAACTATAAACATTACACGAGGTGAAAAGGTATTGCTTCTTGACTGCAAACTTTGCAGTGAGTGTATATTTGAAATAGTTTGGACAGTTTAAATGTTTATGGTTGTCTGACTAATATTTTAGAAATAGTAGTCTTAAACCATTTACGATAAGGAGCTCAACCCTAGTTTAAACCGCATGTTCTCGTCGCCATTTGCACAGATCGAACGCACTTGTAACCTGGCTGTAAAAACTATGAAATTAACCTCCGCAAAAGCAAGACAATTCAGTTAATCAAAATCTCGTCCAAAGTATGGCAAAAGAGAGAAAAAGTTGTATAGTAGTGGACTCCTCTAAAGAAAAGTACCGTCAGGGATTTCGGAATGAGTAAGCATGCTCTGCTCCGCGCGCGACTACTATTTAAGTCAACATCATGAGATAGTTATGCAGTAATATTAAATCATGAAAATACAACTTAAAGTCTATTTTATATCTTTGTACAAGTACAATTATCCACGGTATGCATTAAAGATGTGTTAGGCCATACCAAGATAATTTTCTGTTCGTCGGGAATTGCCTGGCAAACTATCTTATTAATATTTTGTAACACACTTTGGAAGAACTAATGTTTCAATTACCACAAAGATAAAATGATTTAGTTAAAATGATCATCATTGGTCTAAGATATACTTAGCATCAAAGAATGCATCTTGAAGGAAATTGTTGCAATTCTATTCCAGCTTAGAATTGTCTTAGTCTCAAATAGTTAGGGAATTTTTTTATACTCGATATCATGTTCAATGAGCAAACCATACACAACATCATTCCTCTAAACTAATTATAAAGTTGAGTTTTAGGTTTCTTTCGTATGATGAATATTGTTTTCTCATTTTAGAGCCAACAAGTTTATAGATTTTACATTCGTTTCCTTACTTGACATATTCAGAATACAAACAATTCTTAATACCTTATGCCAAGGCAACTTATTTTAAACAAATGGCAGCCGACACTACCAAGATTTCTACATTTGTATTATGTCACCTTAACCTCAAGGGATCTTACAAATATTACAGATCAAGATGATTTCATATGGAGTATCATCAAATTTGATTTTCGATGCCAAACTGAATTTAATTGATACTCTATCGGCTGTCCTATCCTTATTTCACAATAATTAGTTATGTCAATTCCAAACTTTGTGAAGTGGTCTTTCTAGAGAACTGATGTATGACATTTATATTCGTGTTATAAAAATACTATGTATATAACCAACAATATTGTCAAAAGCTGCATCAAGTCAAGAGAAACTACTCTGAAATGTTCAGCTTTCTCGAGCATCGTGGCAAATCTCACAGGGTTTTGTTATCCGCTTATTTCTCTCATACATGTTTATGAAGCTACAAAGTGAGAACTTCGAGGGATCAATTCTTAAGTGATATTTAAGTATAATCACCCATCACAATTTTCTGAATTGTCATCGTTTTTCATCTAGTTCCCAGTTTCAATATCAACAAAAGTAATAAATTCATGTTCAATTACTACAATTTTTTATATGCATATCTGGACTTTATAAACATTTTAAAACAATTGATATTTTCTGTATAATTACGACAAAGTTTTCTTCCTTTGCCGTCATTACTGGTGTGATAGGACAATGTTTCCCTATATCTGTTGCTGAAGCTGTATTGACCCTTGTATTCATCTATAACGAACATAAATTGGATTTGTCCAAGTCATTTCAAAATAAAAGCATTGGGTAAGAAGTATCATGGAAAAGCCTCGTTGAAGAAAGTAGTGTCATGTGGAGATCCATCTATGACAGTCTAAGTACCATTTCCTGGTGTATTTCATTAAAATTATATTAACTAAAAGGTTAAAAGAAAATCAATAACACACTAGGTTACAAGGATGGGCTTAATAAGCTGCAATAAGGTTAAACATCTTTAAGCAGATTTCAATATTGCATAAAAAAATAGCTATTGCCCATCGTAATACGCCCACCATTGTAATGGCAGCCAAGTCATTGGAGCGGTTTATTAGAGCTTCAATACATGAAATATTTCGAGAGTAACATTTTCATACTTTATTCAAAGCTTTTTGATTTTCAACAAGTTTCCTCTAAATTAGTTTAGATTTCGGGGATTTTACGGGCTTTCAGATTGAACACGTTTTTAAGAATAAGGGCATTTTTTGTTTGTTTTGATTTTCTGCTTTTCATTAAGGTTCGGGTGAATTCAACCAAGTTTCTTTAAAATCTGGTGAGGTGAGAATGGTGCCTTGAATGCGATTCTAGAACAAGGGCAATAGCTCATAATAAATACTTTTTAGGGTTTATGTAATACCTATAGGGTATATCATTAGGAAATAATTAACAATTTCACCACATTGTATCTAAATCTATGAAGAATTGACCCTTCTAGACCTTACATTAGTTTAAAATTGAACGAATTTTCAAGAACAAGGGCAATAACTCATATCAAATATTTTTCGATTTGTCTGATTTTCATTAAAGGTTCATCCGTGGGTGATAACAAATACTGACACTAAGTTTTGTCAAACTCCTTCAAGAAACCAGCTCTCTATTGTGACCACAACAACTGTGGACAGACAGTGGCGATATTAATGTGTGGGCGTATAAAAACGTGGAATAATTTTCTTCAATGCATATGTATACAAGATGATTCAGTGGGTCAGGGAGATATTAAAGGTTGAGATGGTACCCTCGGTGTCCCTTGTCAATGATGCAAGAACGAGAAACAAGTTTCCATTGGGATGAGGCAATAAACCGAGACTCGTGTACGAAACAGTTATAGAGTAGGCGAATGCCGCCACACATCCGTCAAATACAATTCAATAGGTTTTTTTGTCATTTCTCTGATTCAGCAAACCACAAAAAGATAGATGAATGCGATGGCGGTAATTGACAAAATAAATAAATAATCGTTTATTGAATGTTTATTCTTTACAGAATAAGTAATCGATTCGCAAGGGATTGCATTCTCAAGAAAATATATGCTGTATTGCCATTCATGTATGAAAATCGTTCGGTATGCCTATTTGCACTCGGTTATCACCTAAAGAAATCTAACCCCGACTGAAATTCTATCTAGAACTTTAAATGTCATTTAAAGTTGACTTTGACAAAACTGTTTTTACTTGGGTATTAAAGAATTTCTGCCTTCTATCACAAAGGATTATCTTAAGACCTTTGATCTCATCTTATCGTCGTGGAATATCTGCTTATGGCATCACTATAACAAATTTGTCACATTGACCTCAGTTTTCCTGGAGAAATTGCTCTCTTATTATTGTTAACACAGATCAGCATTGATATCATTGTAATATAGTTATACAATTTTACACTAATAGAACATGCTATATCATCGTAGGTCATGCCTTTCACCTATAATTTACTATCAAGTGGAATGAAAAACTGTCCTATGGTATTCACTTGCAGAAAAATGCATGATAAGAAATACGTTCTTAATTATACACATTGGTTTCTCTGTGAAAGAGTATTATGTTAAATGTAGGTGAAAAAGAGTGATGTTGAGTGAAAGTACCGCTAATCAAATTACCCTTCATCAGTAACTTGCATCAATACTTCTTACCCTCTTGCTGAAATCCTGATTCAATTAAATCGACTTTGATACAAGCCAGTATCTCTTATAATCTCTTGTTAAATCTCGAGTTAAGTGCTATAATAATGGTTATTAACAAATGACATTTTGATGGCCTATGTTTTTGTTGATATATCAAATAGCTGAAGGATGAGAGAAAATAATAAAAAGTTTGTAAGATCTGGAAACGCAATTACGATGGAAGAGTGAAAAAATCATTTGAAATTTAGACGAAGCTTCTAATGGTTAATATCATTCAATAGCATATAACGGGATCAACCTATAATTTACAACTTCCTGCTTGTGTATCGAATTTTTCCAGCTTGCTCAATTACGAACACTAACCTCACATTAAGTTATACACTTTACACTCTTTTAGTTTTTAAGTAGTCTCAAGTGCACAAAACAAATTCATTTTCGAACAAAGATGTAGAAATAGTCGCTTCTTATTAACTTACACAATTTTATTTCAATGGTGCCTTGGTGTTTCCCTTATTTGGATTCTTAAAAGGTAAATATATTGAAATATAATGCATTTATATGTTTTCTTACTAGTTTCGAGACATGAAAATGTCCTTTTGTTCTTTATTAAAGGAAATTATTGACCTGCTAGAGCACCAAGTACAATTTCATACTCTTAATTACCTTAAATACTGTAACTTAGTTCAAACTTTCTTATTTTATTGATTATACATAGTGACTAAATACAGAAAATGTCTTCAGGTATTTATGTAAGTGAAATATAAATTTTTCTTTACTAAATGAACCGTAGTTAAGATTCATTCATTACTTACTTCAATTTATTAACAAGATAAAAAAAAAAAACGAATGGAATTTTCTGAGATTACCAAGAAACATTTCAATGAATTATAATGGGCAAACGGAATGGTTGGTTAAAGGCCAATCACGTACTGAGCAAACGCATTTATGTTTTTATATCACCTGATAATGTTAGAATGTACTAGTTACAGGCAGCTAGTGACATAATGAAAATGTTAATTTATGTAAAAATCACTGCCGATATAATGTCTAATCCTGCACACTAAGGTGTCTTAACCTCGTCCATTGATGTTGGTTCGCCAAATACAGTCAAACTCGTATTAAGCATTCGGTCAAGGGAATGCTCAAAAGTATCTGCTTACTGAAGGGTGTTTAAGAATGTTAAGTTGATATTTTGTATTTACATGCATTTATTAACAATATCAATAGGCTTAATAACTTGATTCAACCTGTAAGGTAAATGTTGATAAGAATGCATTTCAGACTGACCAACAATGCACGGGGACTTTTCGAGTAAAATACCACTCTTTAACACTCTGTTTAACAATTTCTTATCTGTTATATTCCATAATTTACTTTCAATTACTTTATTTCATCAAACTATGTGAACTAGTAAGAATAAAAGAAAACTATTCATTGTGTAATTCTCAGTGGATTCTTTTCTTTAAGATACAAATCTTAGATAAATGTATAAATAAACTGTAATTAATTAACGTCAGGTTCACCCGGAACATTCAATATAATTACTTAGAACAATTAGAGGAAATATGATTATGTGATTGGTAAACTTAATTAATATTGGTTTTATATTTAATTTTAAGGTAACCCTTGTAAGAAACAAACTCAGAACATTTTGATCGACTTTGAAATTTTAATGAAAAATTTCATCTCTATCTTATTGAGAATTTATATTTCAAATCACTTCCATGATAAATTGTGGTCAGAATGCTTTTCTGATATTTGTGAAAATATGATTTGGATTCCAATCGATCAAAGTCAAGCCTACGGCCTCTGGAACAGATATGTTTCCTGGGACTGTTCTATTGATAAACAGTAATTATCCTCCATTCCATGTTTTCAGTCTTATCATTGCCAAACGTTATCGGCTTTCTGATTTTCATTTTGTTGTTTTTTCCTGTTGTCCTAAGCCATTAATTAATCAAATTAGCTTGAAATGTTGGGATGCTAGAGTAGAGTATGTATCTCTTGACCTAAAAAAGATTTCGTCTGATCACCGAGGAATTTCATTGTGTATTTTTGTTACGCTACAGCAAAGTAATTCCATTCTTAAACAAAATAATTGGCGTAGTTCAACTAAAAGAATTATGCATTGTTTACATTCTTAGCTCACTGACTCCAACGAACATTTTACTACACACTTCATTACAGTTTCAAGTCTGCTGGACTAAATAAGCTTTTGATTATATTAAGAAGTAAGTGGAAGACAGAATTGAAATGTTAATTTCATTTTCGGCCCTAGAAGTTTATCTTGATTCCAGGACCTAACGTGTTAGACTAGACGTCTTTCGCTATAAAAGTACACGTACACAAATAACCAATACAGTCGATAATCAAACTGGTAGATTTTGGAAAACTAAATAACACCTGTTAGTTCCGTAGAACCTCATTAAAATCTGATATAGAAATGTCGACGATAATTATGTTCATAATTGAGAGACAGATATCGAAATTCTTCAGCAAGGTTTGCTAAAAATATGATCGCATCAAATATTAGCAAGTCATTTCTAACATAGATGACGAGTAGGGAGAACTGTTGTCAATTTGCTCAACCAGTTATCGGTCCATTCACCATTTGAAAGGATTAACCAGTATCTGTATCAGCCTAAGAGGTATGACACAACAGACCACTGACATAAACAGGGCTGCATCTGCCAACTTTGGAACATTAAGGCGGTGTTAGTAATAAAAAAATGACCAATGTTAGTGCCTTGCAATCTTAATGGACAAAAGAGGCTTTTCCTTAGCCATGACGTTTTATCACGGTAAGCCACTGCCATGTATTTCTAATAATATTATACCTTTGAGATCTGTTTCATTTATCTAACGCTGGTATTTTGATAATTCATGTATTAGCTTTGGTGGTCCGTCAGTTATAGTGTCTAAATTCGCTTGCATCTGATCACCTTAGGGTAATCTTGTACCAGTTAATGTCTTCAATTATCAATCGAATGAATACATGTTCTCTGATGAAAGTGTGATTTTATTATGCAATATATATTTAAATAAACTAAATAGACTAGGAATTTAATCTAAAAACTTTATTGGCAGTAAAATGAATGGTATTCCGGTGATAGAACTCGACGGAAGAATGGATTTTATGATCAAAGATAAAATTAACTATCTGCAGATTTTTTAACCGTTTTTCTTATCCTCGGCCAAGAGAAATAATTTTACGACAATGCGAAACCACAACGCATTTCATCTATTTAATACCATGGTAACGAAGCAATCAACAATTTAATAGACATACAAGCTTCTATGTTTGATAAGGACAAAAATGTTCTTGATGGACTTTGATGGAAATATCGAATAGTTTAATATAACAAACTTTATTGTAGTAGCAATAAGGCTGGGGAATTAGAGTGACTTTTTTATTTCCGCGTGGGCCCTCTTAATATAATGTTTAAATCGACATCGCCAAAGTCAAGAATATTATAGTATCAAGAGCTTAGAAAGACCCCGTTGTTAAAGTCCAATATAAGCTAAGTTGATGAGAAGATAAGATTGTCTCTCGATAATTTAACAATATTAGCACAACAGAAACACACATTACCTCTACTTTACTTTCTCTACTAACTCCGGTAAACTTCATTTCTTTTAACTTTCATTAAGTTACAGTAGGAGCAGACCAACATGTTGTCACGCTCCATTCCTGATACAAAATATAAAAGGTTTTCGTTCTGTAGTTGTCCTTTCCCAATTAAATAGGTTTAATGTTATTCAAAATGTTAAAAGCTAATTTAGTCTCTGAGTTTTAAGAATCTAATTGGTCAGAAAGTCTTTCTTTGGGTTCATTTATTGTATGGTGTGCAGACAGAGCGTGATCTTCGAGTACCAGAAGAATATTTGAGAGAAAGCCCGAGGGTAACAATTAGTATAAGTGAGTTTGCTTCCTTTCAAATAAACTTAAGGCTTCCCGACTTCCAGATAAATATGACAGTGATGAATGGTAAGTGTAGGAATGTAACTAGTTCTTCGTCTCTTAGATTGTTTCTTTTGATTGAAACAACTAGATCTATTTAATCCCACTCTTACAAACTGCTTTGATAACGTATAAGTGCTTAAAAGAGGAGAACTTTTCATAATTTACGAGAAAATTTTTAGAGAGCGCCCGATCTTAATTGCATAGATTGGCTTTTTTTCAGTTCTTGCTGACGACGCCACCTTTTGCACCGCATTGACCGTCTGTTTTTGACACCGCTGTGAAAAGTAAACCTACTTATACTTGGGAAGCGCTTATGTGTTGGAAAACCATGATTTGTTCTCATTATATTATGACATGTTGGAGCCGGCCATTCCATCATTATGATTTAACCTTCAATACAGTTGTCACGTTTACAACAACTATGCCGACCAAACTACAATCTTGCTTTCAGACTTCATTAGAACACTGAAAAGAGTAAATCAGTAGGTTATTTAGCTCAGATTCATTTCTGAAATATGTGGTAAAATAGTTCAAAATTTCTTTTTACGTCGGCGTTGTTTTGTCGAGAAGTAAAATATGAAAACACATCTCAAATATGTTATAATCATCAAAGCTGCTATAAATAGTAAATGAGTATTAGTATTAAAGGTTATCTTTACATTTCTGTTAAACAGGGTTCTTTTTCTTTACACAAAATATCATTTATGTAATGACACAAATAATATATTTCTATGCAACACAAAAATACTAACGGTAGTGTTCAAGGTGAAGGGATTATAGTGTATGTATATGTATTCTTCTATGAATTCAATATAAGTATACCCCTCTTAACGTTCGAATAGTCAAGACACTGTTTAGAATCACGACCCGACTTGTACGTCTCCTTATATAGCAATGCATTTTTAAAAGTCCCTTTCTTCAACTTTAATTTTAATATATAGAATCGATATCTGACTAGCTCTCTTCGAAAATATTCCATATTGCTTTGAATGTACTTCACTAGGAACCTGAAGTAACAACCTTCAACCTCATTTGTTTTGAATGTACGTCACTAGCAACCTGAAATAACAACCTTCAACCTCATTTGTTTTGAATGTACTTTACTAGCAACCTGAAGTAATAACCTTCAACCTCATTTGTTTTGAATGTACTTTACTAGCAACCTGAAGTAATAACCTTCAACCTCATTTGTTTTGAATGTACTTCACTAGCAACCTGAAGTAACAATCTTCACCCTCATTTGTTTTGAATTTACTTCACTAGCAACCTGAAGTAACAATCTTCAACCTCATTGTTTTGAATGTACTTCACTAGCAACCTGAAGTAACAACCTTCACCCTCATTTGTTTTGAATGTACTTCACTAGCAACCTGAAGTAACAAACTTGAATGTACATCACTAGGGACCTGAAGTAACAACCTTGAATGTACATCACTAGGAACCTGAAGTAACAACCTTGAATGTACTTCACTAGGAACCTGAAGTAACAACCTTCAACTTCATTTGTTTTGAATATATTTCACTAGGAACCTGAAGTAACAACCTTCAACTTCATTTGTTTTGAATGTACTTCACTAGGAACCTGAAGTAACAACCTTGAGTGTACATCACTAGGAACCTGAAGAAACAACCTTGAATGTACATCACTAGGAACCTCAAGTAACAACCTTGAATGTACATCACTAGGAACCTCAAGTAACAACCTTGAATGTACATCACTAGGAACCCGAAGTAACACCCTAGAGTGTACATAACTAGGAACCTGAAGAAACAACCTTGAATGTACATCACTAGGAACCTGAAGTAACAACCTTCAACCTTATTTATTTTGAATGTACATGTATGTACGAATACTGCCTACACATTTTGCTGCCATGAATCCTGTTAACCGGATTCGTATATGCACGAGTTCCTATTTGAGATGGATATCGTCGCTCCACGTTTATAAAGCTCAATTTGATCTTTTCCAAATGAACACGACTTATTGATTGCGAATATTGATAAAAACTCATCATATGTACGGTAGCCAAGGCTAATAAAAATCCAATCAGTAGTTTATGGATGGTGGAATTCCGTATTCCGCGTGAAGTAATTTGACATGGTTTTATATTATGCAAAGTTATAGATAAAGAATATACGAAAAAAATATTATTTTGTCAAACCGATGTTTATGATTTTTCTTGGCTAACCCGGTTTGAACACTGTTTGATGTCAGTACAATGGATGAATGATTTACTTCAGATTTTACTGCCGTGAATATGGCAAATGATCAAGGGAAGGAATTATCAATCACTATACTTATTCGCCGTTAGGGAGTTAGTTTAAAATTATTTCATAACACAACACAGATTACACATGGTTAAAATGTTTCCCTGAAGTTTTCGTCTTGTTCTCTTAATAACACTTTGTTGTAATACAAAACTCTGACTAAACGACAAAATTTTTATCATCTCTGAACGATTAGTTAATTTAAAACTACGCGAGAGTTAAGAAATGATAGGAGACGTGTATAGAGATGCGTCAGCTTTGGAACAGTTAAAGCATTATATGCAATAAGACTAAAAGAACACTAAATTAACCATGCCAATCCCCCTGTCACTCTCTTGAGGATGTGGACCGAAAATTCAATATCTCGATGTATATATATGATGTCAATCGATTGTCAATGCCAATGGTTCTAGCATTCACATTTATAAAAATAACAAATCACATGCAAACAAAGTCTGAAATAAACTTGAATCTCTTGACTAACTTTCGAAGGCGAACCAACAACGCATGTATCATCATTAATGTATCGATTGAAGACTAATTTGCAATGCGAAAGATTGCCATAGTAGTAGTAGTATTTGCTTTTTAAATTGGACTGTCTTTGGAACCTTGAACCACAAATTGTTTGACAGTTTTTTTTTCAACACGAAAATGTGACGGGATAAAGAATAAATATCGAATTTCGTCTCTTCATGTGAGTTAGCGCTAAACGTGCAGAGTTGCGACTCTCAAAGGGGGTCGGCAGGTGGAAATATGCATTTTTTCTTTGTAAAAATGTAATAATATTGAAATAATACTCTTTCAAATTGCATAAAATTCTGCAGCAGTCACTGAACGTGAGACAATATGATAAACATATTCTGTCACCCATGAACTTGAAGTAAACTTGATGCCTTAATTGCTTGTTGTTTTTTATATATTATTTCACACAAGAAAAAAACTGAAGTGTAGTTCGAATTTAACAATTGATTCAATTATCTTTACGGTAGTCCCGACAGATTTTCTTTGCTTGTTAAGATATGTCTATGTCTATTTCAATTAAATAATGAATCCCTTGTCAGACTGTTTCCGAGTGAAGTATTTAGAGTTTTCTTTTTCTTTTAGATATTATGCTGTCATAACAGGCGAAGACTTGATGAGGTAAGATGTACTTCATGAATTATGTGAATCTTTTGTCTTTATTTTATGATCTCATTGTCCCTTTTCCCCACTTAAACCATGATAAGCCTACGACTACCTAGAGATCAGTGCATTACAATAATAATATCTTTTTTAAAGTTGTACCAAAGATCTGTTTGAAAGGAATTTAACTATATTTGACTCCTTTGATTGTAAATACTGTAAATATTCTTCATTTTTAAAACGTCATTCATTTTCTGACGTCGTAATAATAAGAATTGAATGATTTACTTTCATCGATAGACAATGGTGTGGAACGTTTAAACAGTATTATTTATAAATGCTCGTAGGCAAAATTGGCTTTTCACACAAAACCCTTATTTAATTATATAAAACAATCTTTAACACAAGCCAGACATGCGTTAAATTCTTACAAGGATTCAAACCTATCAATATAGCACAGACTTTATAATCTTGATAAAACATTCTATCAAAATATAATGGGATTTTTATAATATATTGCTCAAAGCTAAATCATTGTATAGACTTACACCCACATAAATTGTAGTTAATAAAGTATAGGTTGCACGGAGTAGGGCACGAGATATTGCTTTACTTGGCTGGAAACTCGTTTTTGTGGAACTTTTTGTGGAACTCCTCCAATTGACGTTTAAAATGTGACGTTAAAATTACCTTTCAATACAGCAGTGGTTGTAACGTAAAGTTTGTATCGTTAGTGTTATAACACTGCTTGCTTACTTTTAAAACAGTTAATTTTAATCATGTACTTGCATAGAATTTGAAATTATTCATCAAATCTATAGTTTTTAAATTAGTTAGAATTAGCTGAATTTGTCAAATACCTTCTTTTGTTTGGAGGCTGTGTTATCATAACTTTGGACAAGGCAGAAAGAATATCGGTCAGACTGGTGAAAAAATAACATAACGTTTTGCACATTTTGTGACCTCGGAATTTGTTTGATTAATATTTTTACCAATATAACATGCTATTCGATGCGGCTGTGAAGTTTCACATGCAGTCGTCAACGTATTGCATTAGATAGACTACTGTCTGATGTGGAAAATATCCACAATCGTTTTCTTATGTTATTTTTCCGTATGGTTTGGTTGCCAATACCAACTCTAAGATAATGGTGAAAGAATAAAGCAAGAAATTACTAGTTTCTTCTCATCTATCATTTAGTATTACCAGTTAATCTGTTTATTACCACCAGAATATCCCTGTATTGTCTCTTCTACTTTCTATTCTTATACTCTTCTTAGATGAAAAGCTTTTCATTCTTTATCCTATATAATTGTTGTCGATAGCTGGAGCAATTTTCCAAGAATTACCAGTTCTTCCTAAATACGATTCGGATATTCTTACAGGGCAACTGTCAATTACTACTGATTATTTGAAACAGTCTTGTAAAACCCCAAAGCTATTTTGCATTGATTCGTTTACAAATGTGTCCCAGAATGAAAACGTTCATCGATTCTTATTACCTATATCAACAAAAAAAAGACTGGCGCTACATGGTTTGGGGTATCTAGTGCAGTGTTGATCTTCATCATAAAGATATTTTTTTTACTCGAAATTGAAGACGTAATGATCGTAACTTTAGGGCAAGATCAATTTCTGTGTTCGAACCACTGAAATATTTATGACCATTAAAAATAATTAATTATTCTTTCAAATTAAATTCAGTTTTAAATTTTTCATTCCAATCAAATTCCAATGGTATCTTTTAATTTGTAGTATTCACCAATATATAATTATATCTTAGTCGCAATAAAATAATTTGTTAAATAGGCTTATAGTCAAAGCCTTTTAAAAATCATTTTATATAAATGAATGTTAGAACTAAAAGAATACTCTTTTACAAACAAAAACCAAAACTGACTTGAAAGCATTAACAAAAACCCATATTGTTGAACACTGAAGGACAGAATTCCTGATTTGACGAAGCTTTAACACACGCCCCGTTTAAACGTGCATTCGCGCCAACTGATATTTATGTTTATCAAAATAATTTGCGGTTTCTTCTAGTAAATTCAATGAGTTACATTGTCTAGTTTCGACTCTGGATGAAACAGATCAAAGTTCAAGCAATCTTATACGCGATTAATATCTCTATAACATACCTCATTTCAGTATGGAAATACAATAATTACTGAATCAAGACAATATTCTTACAAGTAATCTAACGATAAATTATATAATATAACCTTCGCCTCGTACATTCTTTTTATTAAACACTAATATTTCTATTTTATTATATGATTAATCCTACCATATTATTTATGGTAATCCTGCCATTTTTGTACATAACTAAATTTTATTCCCTATTAATATGATCGATTCTTACCGGTCAATAATGATACTAAATGCCACTTCAATTTGTTTTGTGTGACCAGTAAACCCCTCAAATGTCAGCTAAATTCCAGTCTGGTTCTGTGATTAATGTGTTTTAGAATACTCATAGAGTCTTAGAGTGGTTCTGTAATATACGCCATAAAAAGTGGTCAATAATAATGGGTTTTTAGGGTTTGTCGAATAATTGCAATTTTTATTGTGTGTATTTCTTATTAAGATGTCATATCTACTGGTATATTTTTCTCTTATTTTCTAGACGTAGTTATTAAAACATGTAACAATAGACCTTCCTGTAGTTTCATTTGTTCAATTACTTTCCTTGACATAATAATAAGACACTATGGAAACTTGAAGGTTCATACAAATTAATACCATTAAAATTGCCAGATCGCCTCCACGATTGAAAAAGGTAGCTCGATCTGAGTTCTTTGGTAAAACTTTGTTATATGTTCCTGTCCTGTTTCGTGTGATTCATGTTGTAGCCTGTGCAATTAGCCCAATGATGGGCTTGAATATTATTTGGTTACATACACAGTGTATGACACACTATTGATGAGTGATACAGTTCTTAATTAGCCTGTTCTGTGTTTTCTGTAATTGGTTGAGTTCAATCGAGTTTCATCCCGTCTGATAAAGAAATATAATTTAATATAATCTTGTGACACAAGGTTAATAAAAACAAACGTCAATAGAAAGCTAATGATACATCTTCAGTCGTAAAAATGAATGTTCCAGAATATTTTAATAAAATAATGTCTGAATAATGGCTTCGTCTACATTGACGTGAAACATTAATTGTAACATAACATTCTATATCTAGCAATCATTTCCAGTTAATTATTACCGGTTTCAATTAAAAACAATTCTTTTTTCAAATCAGAAATTATTTTTCGTATATGTATATGTAAGCTAAGCAAAAGATTAGATATGCAGTGGATTGAAGCCTTTGTCCAGTAGATATCCACTTCCAGATGGTGCCTTTGTTTCGTTGATAACAACAAATGCTTGATTCCGATATCAATTTAACCTAATATATTATAAGTAACCATTCGTTGAGTGTAAACCCGTTTAATTTCAACCACGAGTTCACTGTCTTCAGGACATTGGAATTCTATATTCTAATTGTCTCGGCAGAACGTTTTCACGAAGCTGAGAAAGACCTAAGTCCGCTAATATTTATTCAACAGAAGCGAGTAAACGAATCTCTAGAAATGTAATTCCTAAACTTTGTGGGTTTCAATCTCGAAGAATAGTTAATATATTTACACAGTAAAACTGTAAAAGGCCTCTAATATACCGTTATACCTAAAATAGAAATTCATTGAGATATTATAGTAGATAAATATATTTCATAGTGGAAAATAACAAACAAAAGTTCTTCACACATTATAGCAGTCATTTTTCTAATAATTGATTTATTTCAAGTGTTGTATTATTTAAATCCGATATTCGCGATGCCCCTGATAAATGCTTTCAAGGGGTGTGGCGATGTTTCCAGTACATCAGCCAATATTTAGTATTGTAATGCAAATGATATTCCATAGTTTCATTGCCTATACTTCAATTATTTTACACCAGAACGACTAGTGACAGTCACAACCATCATTACAAATATAGCCATGTAAAGTATGTAAAATGTAAAATGGTTATTGAAGGCCAGAAATCTTAACTAATTGTCTACTTGACTTAGTCTTTCGTTAAGTTTACGAAAGATGGTAATTAGGGACCATTGTGAGATATAAAAGCAATACATTAAGTCGACTGCAAAGACAAAATAAGAATATTGCAATTTGTTTGAAATGCGGTCTGTTATTTCCTGCTTCCTAAAGACATTTCTATTAAAAAAGTTTTTGGGTAAAAAAAATAATCCGTCTTTTGATTAACAAGAATAATTTAAGAGATAACACGTGGATATGGCATATATAGAGACAAATGGTTTTAGAGCAAAAAGCCACTTTTCACATCTTTCAATCTATAGCGAGGATAGACGCTTAAATGCTACAATTATCACCACTGTGAAGAGCATTGCAATAAAACGATATTGCCATGGGAGCCATCTTTGCAGGTCTTGTTTGAGCTACGAAATAGCCAACATGTCAAAGTTGAAAAGTTTTCGACGCCGACACCAGAGATGCACTGAATAGAATATATATGGTAATATAAACAGACATATAAGCTAATATGACACAAAATGACTCAATTTCATCTTTTTCCAGCTATTTTAGAACATAGATAGTGTTATTTAACAATGAGTTGGGGTAAAAATAGGTCGAAATCGATATAAATATATTTTAATTGTATCCTGCCTGTATTGTGTATATTCTATACATATTCAAATAGAATGATTGAATGTGAACATTAAATAAATATCTGCGACAAATTGTAACAATTATCATCCGGTAATAAATCATTTTAAATGAAAGAGATATTTAACGTGTCGATCATACTAACTTAGATAATTTGAAAAGTTTTCAAATCTTTATCATTGCATTCCACAGTACAAATTGATAAATCATGATTGATTCTATACTGGAAAAAGGTCATTGGTACTGGAAACATTTAAAAACCGCTTGCATTTTATGTGTAATTCCTTTATAGATACTTTTAACAAGGAATTTCACTTTCTATTTCTATATTATATTTTTGTATATGTGGAAGAAAATTCGAATCCTCATTTTAACTTTTAAACATTAATAATTCTGGACACACATGGATTTGAAGGCTCAAATTTTGACGGTGAGCGTTGGACACTATTATTGATTCGCAGCGAATCAAACTTCCGTTTCTGAGACTTAAGGTACGGTTGGTTAAACGGATGGAAAGTCTTTCCCTTTAAGTTAGCATTTTGGTCCTAAATGTGCCAAATGCATAGAAGATAACAATATACTATTGGTAATGTTTAAGTCGTTGATTCAGATGGACTATATCGAATTGAATTTTACTTCTGCTTTATTTGCTCTATCAGAATGTCTGTTTTTCGCCAATTCCAGCTTCACTGCGTCGGTTATTGTAATGTAAACACAGCGAAAGAGGTAATACACTCTTCAGGATCATCAAATATACATATGAATTCGACTACTTTTGTCAAAGTCATTGCTTTCCCCATAGTTAATGATGCGTAGAGTATTTTATCTTTACCTTCTGATGTGTAAAACTCTTACTTTAAAAATACTGATAGTAAAACTTGACAACACCTAATTTATCATCACCTAACATGAAATATTTTATTACAACCGTAATTTGTATGCTTGATATTCCTATTCAGGAAACGAAATGCACGTGTATGTGGGAAAATGTGTGGAAAATGTGTGCATTTACACATTTCTCAAAATGATGTTTCAAAAGCAGTTGTTTACAGGTTTGTTCCGCACTAAAAGGGCAAGTAATCAGATTCTAAGAAGTTGGATTTAGCTCACATTGTCCAACGAATCAAGGTACAACCTATTTACGACGTCTCATCATTCAACCCTCAGAACATACAGTAGACAGTTGCTGGTGGTGGTGGATCTATTATGGTGTGGTCAGCGTTGAATCGTGGCCGGAAGACGGATATCAAAGTCAATTAAGGCACCATGAATGCAGAAAAGTATGGCCGTGATATCATCGAGAACATACTACGTCATTTAATCGTGCTAGGATCAAGCTCAAAACTCAGCTTAACACTGAATCCCTGGATTGGCGAAGTGTAGGATTAGATTTTAAAATTTTATTCTGAAATTTGACGTTGTTTCAAAATATGAGTGCTGCTTCAAATTTTACCGTCAGTATGGTTAAATAACATTTGAGTAACAAGTAATAATCAGATATCTGCTGTCCACTTATCAGCAACAACATGATTTACTTAATACAGTGTATGTCAATCGCATCGTATGTCAAGTGTTATATTACATAATATTCAAAGAAATTTCATTTGGGTTTTAGTGCAATGGTCTTAACGGTTGGTGTATTTTAATTTGGTTTTATTTATTGCTAGCATAACACATATATTTTAAAATAACTAGGTTTTATCCATGTAGAAAATTCTAGTATCGTTCAGGCTATAAATGTGTTTTGTCATAAAATATGTGATAAAGTTTAAAAACTTTGTGTTTGCGGGAAATAAAACTTGATGAAGCGTCGATAGTTTTTTGTTAGTAAAGTTCATAAACAAAGTATGATAATACATCCTTTTGGTCTCTCCAGCTTAATGACATTAACAGTTATTAAAAGGGCAAGTGACTTAGACAACAATCATACAAAACTGTTTCTTTCCAACCACATAAGTCTAAGTGGTAAAAAAAAAATTCCTTATCTGGGATAAATATCCCTTATCTCGTCGTTCAAATGGGACCGTCGACAACTAAGTTGAGCTATGTCGAATTGCTCTGTAGTATGACGATTTGACTTAAGGCTATTCTCAAATAATTTCCATGCATCAACGATCTAGCTCAGTATATGTAAGCTTTGATATTCCAGAGGGAAATAAATCATAATGAAAAATCCTTAACTTTGACAACAACTCATTTATTCGCTCTATATAGAAAGTACTAAAGTACCTTGAACGACGGCGAACGACCCATTGTAAGCATCATTATGGCGACATTGTGTTAAATAACATAGAGAACATCATGTTTTAATTTCATAATGATATCTGACCTACAAACTTAAAATAACCACAAAATCTTTTACAGAATGTTAAATGGGTCAAATGTCAATGAAAACATAAACTTAGTCATGTGTAAAATGATGACAGATTCATTCATAGATACAAGATAAGATAGTACACATGGTCTCTCCTTTAGTTTAAAATATTTTATTGCATAAAGGCTCACAAAAAGGATGTGATCTCGTTCCAAGACCTTTCGCAGCAACGACCTTTAACATTATCATTAACACTAAATTAGTATTAACCAAAAAATATGTCCACGGCAATAGTGTATATCTGGCTTCTAGTATCAGTTGATTGTAGCCAGTAAACCATATTTCTTCTCTTCCTATTCCAGAACAATCTGTTCAAGTAGAAATTTTGAGGAGCACTAGTATTACACATTATCATGCGTATGTTGCAAATTGCCATCGTTCTGTGATAATTGATGAACCAAAAATATCGATATGATTCAAATGTGGGACTACTGATTAATTTCGTCAATGCTAAATCATTTTTATGAGAATCACCACTCTTATTTCTAACAACGGAAATTTGGCATCCGTGAAAAGGAAAAGCCTTTCATTGTGGTCACGATTCCGTTATGCCAACTTTATACTTCTAGTCTTCTTTGTAGGAGATGATTCTAACTACAATTGAAGTCGCGGCAGACCAATTTGTAAGTGTAGAGAAACTTGGAGTGATTTCTATCAGTTTGTTCAATCAATGTAAGTCTTTCCTGGCTTACAGTCGTCTATAGTAATGTATATATTTCAATAATTGGTACTTAGTTCCTCTACGAAAAACATCTTCTTTGTCTCCTAACTTAAAACATGGATATCATCCTGTCACAGCAGGCTAATTTCGAGATTCCTCTGATAATACTAAAGTAAGAGTGAACATAGAAACTATGCTCTAATGCAAAAAGTGTCGCACAGTACTTGCCATATTCTGAAGACCATAATTTTGTGGCTTCAGATGTAGCGATAGTTGTGGCCACATAATGTCTTTATTAAAATTAAATACACACGACTACGATTGGTGGGTGAAGGATCTGATAAGCTTATCGTTCCAAGAATGATGTTCCAAAACTTTCGGTCATACAAGATATTCCAAGCGAAGAAATTTTATAATTTGCTGTCAAGGTTTCTACAAATCAAACATTTCTATTTACATAAATGATCTACGCGGCTTTATTTTATCCAATATTATCTTGTTTGTTCTAATAATTCTACAAAATTCCCCGACTTTACTTTTATGATTATTATTTCATCTTATTAATAATTACTTCCTTTACATAGAACATTACCACATGTAGATGAGCACACAACAACAGAGACGGAACAACCATAATGTCAATTTTGAATAATACAGACTGTACAGGAAGTCTCTTGTTTCCATTTCAAATACAACAACAAATTCCGGTTGACGTTAGAAAGTATGTCAAGAGGTCTTTTCATGCCATTACTTAGACTACTAAGCATATACTGGCATTGTATTTATATAGATTTATGATAAATGAAATTATAAGGAAGCAGGAAGTAGCCATTAACTATCACAGTCTTCCTGGGTGTGAGTTACCTATTTTAATCAATTAATATATTATTTTTGAAATAAAATGAAAAAACTTTAGAAATAGCACCCCGAAAGTTAAAACAAACATCAAAGTTCAATTAACTTTATTTACCTATCCCTGAAAGTCATACAACATCAGTGATGAAAGATGCTATTAAAGTATTTGCCGTACATTTGTCTGTGTTTCCTCCCTAGGAGGTTAGCTCTCTTCTTCTTAAGAGTCAGCTGTGATTTTTTATTCGCCACATTGACATGGAACCAGCACTTACTTCTTTGAGGGCATTATAAGTAACGTTCCATATAATGCACATGTAATGATATATAATGTGGCTTGTGGTTCTTGGAACCTATAACCCAGCTATAATGTCGAAGTGTTCTGACCACTTGCAAAGTTCTTCATCTGAATACTGCAATTTGACACTGGACCAGTTTAGAGTTGATTATAATAATACATTATTGTCACAAATGTCACACCGGTGGTCTCGGTGTACTCTTTATATGGAAATAGAATGGAATAGAATAATTGAGATATTTATGTATATTGTATCTTTATAATCTTCTCAACAATCTGTATTTTTTTAATAATAATCAATCTTATCTCAGTAGGGGCTACTTTGCTATTATCACAATTAAATTTTAACTTTATTTTGTTTCTATTTGAATAACCTTTGTTATGAAAATCTTAACATATCACTGATAACAATCGTAAAAAGAGGATTTATTTAATAGAAATAATTACATCAAATAATAAAAACAATTTACAAAAGCTATACAAGGCATTCACTTTAACTCAACCCTAACCCATAAACACGGCGATAGCTTAATTTAATTACTGTTTGGTTGACAACACAATCGTTTTAAGCAAATGGCTGTTGTAATTACAGAGAATATAAACTGCTTCCATTCTGAAGGGTACCAGGTTGTTCATGCTGATCTTTAAATGATAATTGGCATAGTTTGTCTCATGGGCCATGCACTGGAAATTTCAAAAGTTCATTGTACTCCAACAAGCACACAACTTGAAATAATAGTCGATGAAAAAAGGCATCAATCCAAAAAGGATGCTCGCTGCATTTTCACTATAACAGATGCAATAATTGTGAACTGTGAGTACTGTTTTAGAAATTTTGAATTTCACGGATAAGTGTTTTTGGTACTATATCGTCCAACATAATATTGTTACAAAGTTGACGCAAAATATTTTTTGGTGACTCTCCGTTGACCTGGTTCCATTGGCTACTTTGAAGATTAATGTGTGGGTTGTATTATTACATATAGTCCTATTTCTAGTCAATCGTGACGGTTTTGCCTTTTTAGAACTTCTTACAGAGGTTTGTATGTTAAGTTTAAATATTTTGGTTCATGGTGGACAAATCGTGATGGTGAGATTACGGTTTGTTCATGAGAGTGAAATGTTATTTGTCGATGGAATAAGAGGTTGCCTAACGAAGTATATGTTTTATTTGGAAGTAGAGGGTTAGGTGGTTTATGTAAGTAAACGATTTGTCTCTGGAAATACATATTTAGATTTATCTATGAAAGTAGAGAGTTAGTTTTGTTTATTGAAGTAGATGTAAATGTTTAAGTATGAAAGTAGAAGTTTAGGTTTGTTATTGAAGTAGATGTTAAGGTTTATCTATGAAAGTAGAAGTTTAGGTTTTGTTTATTGAAGTAGATCTTAAGATTTATCTATGAAAGTAGAAGTTTAGGTTTGTTTATTGAAGTAGATCTTAAGATTTATTTATGAAAGTAGAAGTTTAGGTTTGTTTATTGAAGTAGATCTTAAGATTTATTTATGAAAGTAGAAGTTTAGGTTTGTTTAATGAAGTAGATCTTAAGATTTATCTATGAAAGTAGAAGTTTAGGTTTGTTTATTGAAGAAGATCTTAAGGTTTATTTATGAAAGTAGAAGTTTAGGTTTTGTTTATTGAAGTAGATCTTAAGATTTATTTATTGAAGTAGAAGTTTAGGTTTGTTTATTGAAGTAGATCTTAAGATTTATTTATGAAAGTAGAAGTTTAGGTTTGTTTATTGAAGTAGATGTTTAGGTTTGTTTATTGAAGTAGATCTTAAGATTTATTTATTGAAGTAGAAGTTTAGGTTTGTTTATTGAAGTAGATGTTTAGGTTTGTTTATTGAAGTAGATGTTAAGGTTTATCTATGAAAGTAGAAGTTAAGGTTTGTTTATTGAGGTAGATGTTAAGGTTTACTATGAACAGTAGAAGTTTGGGTTTGTTTATTGAAGTAGAAGTTTAGGTTTATCTATGAAAGTAGGTGTTTAGGTTTGTTTATTGAAGATGTTAAGGTTTATCTATGAAAAAAGAAAGTAAGGTTCGTTTAGTGAAGTAGATGTAAAGGTTTAACTATGGAAGTAGAAGTTAAGGTTTGTTTATTGAAGTAGATTTTCAGGCTTAACTATGAAAGTAGAGGGTTAGGCTTGTTTATTGGAGTAGATGTTAAGGTTTAACTATGAAAGTAGATGTTAAGTTTTATCTAAAGGCTAAAGTAGATGGTTAGGTTTGATGATAAAAGTAGAGGGTTAGGTTTGTTGATAGAAGTATTGGGTAAGGTAGAAGTATAGGATAAGGTTTGTTGATAGAAGTAGAGGGTGTTAGGTTTGTTGATAGAAGTAGAGGGTGTTAGGTTTGTTGATAGAAGTAGAGGGTATTGATACAGATATTTAGATAAAGTTATAATTGATTCTCTTATATTTATCATTAATAAACATGAATAAAAAATTGTTTGTTGGGAAGTTCATCTCAATACTTGTTATTTGTAAAGTTGATTTTCTCTTTAAAAAAAGGTATGTTCTTGAATTTAATTTTGCATGGAAATTTAATAGTTTATAAGTTCTGATTTGATGTTTGTAGTGATAAAGGATGTTATCCTTATTGTATTCTAAATTAACTTGCTTTATATAGTACAATGATTAAGTTCAAACTGAATCCTGATAACATCAATGATGAAGGGGGTGGGCGTGCCAATATAAAGTGTTCATCGTTTAAGAAGCTGTATTAATATTCATTATTATTCTGTACAACAATATTGTATTATATTTGCATTTCGGGTGTGGTTATGTCAGAGTGACATTTGGACTAATATTCTTGGGTCGCTGTAAACTGTAAGTCCTGTGGGGTGGTCTCAAATAAGATATAACTGTCAATACATATTGATATGTCTACTTCGCTCTTATACAATTAATCCTATTTACTTAAAATAAAATACTTCTATAAACTGCAAATTCATCATATTTAGAATATCAAAACTATATGTCAAAATAAGGCCATGTCGGATTATTTTAAGTGTGCTAAATGTACCAAGAGGGTAGACATTCCTTGACGTCGTGTTACTGCATACTATTTTAAGTGACATATAATCTAAACTAAATAAAATCCAAGTAAATATTTAACGAGTTTTGCCCCCTACCAATAAGATATATTTTAATCTTTAGATTATTTATACATTAATATTTAACTATCTGTTAGATATGTGCACCTTGCACTTGACATTCATATTTGGATTAGTTTCAGAAAATATAAAACCGTATTTAACTTGAATTCAAAATCTACTTTTCAAATAACGCTTGATTTAGCTTCTATGCAACCCATTTACATACCTTTTAATAATAAAGTAGCAAGGAATGTAACTATTTCACTCGTTAGAAGAGTGCTATAACAAGCAATACATATACTATAAGTATGCACATTACAATATTTCATTTCTGAATGTTGCTGAAATGTTTGCTCTTAGATTCATCGGTCAAAAGTTAATACTGAAAAAATGGGATTGCTCTTCTCCAAAACTAGAACGGAGATTTTGAGGCCGTATTGTCATCGAATAACAGGGACATTGGCCTATAGTCGACTCGATTCCATCAAGCCAAATCCGATAATGATAACACTACAATAAGAACTTCGAATAAGCAGTATTTAATAAGGTCTAATGTTGTAACTTTTCTTGGATACATTACATCGCGATTACTGAGTTCAAATTAGTGATAATAGATTCCATTTCTAGTTGCGAACCTTTTTCGACTTTTGAGTTCATTGAAACTTTTACTATGAAAAGGCCTCGCAGATAATTTTGCGCGAAGTGTTTTAGTGGCTTTTGAGATTTCATAATTCTTTGGACATAGATTCAAGAGCTAATGGAAACATGCACAAAATTAAGCTAAAAGTAATAAGATGGTTTTTTCTTAAAAAAATTGATGACAAATATTTCGAAATATTAAAACATAACCTAAAAAAACTTGCTGTTACTCAGATTTTCACGCTATGCAATCTTCTGAAACTGTGAGTAAAAACATGTTTTTTTTAGGTTCTATTTTAATATTTCTATCTCGCTCTACAATTAATGTACTGAGCACTATTTTAACAGTGAAAATATTTTATTTTATTATAATCAGTTTCCAGAGGAGCTGATAACAGTGTGCACGGCACCAACATTATTACAATAGGTTTGACCATGATAACAGTAGATATCGTGTATAAACGATTATAGTCAATTCCAATTTCAAGTCAACAATAAAAAAGATAACTTGCCAGGCAAGGTAACATACGCCCACTGGCAGCTGTCAGAAATGATAAAACAGTCTTTAGTGACTAAAGTATGAATTTTCTCATATTAAAGAAATTTTTAATAACCCAAATACATCAAATTATCGCATCAATATACATGATCACACCATGTTTCATTAAAATCCATTGAAAACTGTAGTCACAAATGTGTTCACAAACAAATTTTGACGCGTTTTTCCTAAGTCAAGGGCAATAACTCAAAAACCGTTCATCGAAAGATCCTCAAATTCGAACTTGACCAAGATCTCATCAATATAAATTATTGCACCAAATTTCATTAAAATCACTATCGAAAACGGCCAATATTGCACACACAGTTGTGGTACGTTTCTTCTTCTAAGTGATGTAACTATTTTTCAATACGACCTGGTTATTGAGTAACAATTATTGTTTACAGAAAATTCTTTATAAATTGAATAATACAGTATCGAAGCAGCTGAAATTGCAACACCAACATCTTTTGTTTAAACTGATATTGATCTTTAATAAATTCTGAAACTAATTACTTGTTTAAACATTGTTTTGATTGCGTGGGATTTTGTCCCGAAACACAACAAACCAGATTTCACCATTCATTGTTTTGTTGAGCAAGCGAAACAAGTTTCTCTTTCCACTTCAGACAATGTCTGATAGTACAACTGACCTCCCATTTTCACATTAACATGGTTTCCACATCTGTAAAAGTTACACAGCCGGTAGCACATGTGACCTAGGTTTATTGTCCCACCCGAACGACATGTGACCCCCTGCATCACTGACAAGGGGCAACCGGGTTTCAAGGCAGTGGTTGAGAAGTGAGACTAGGGATTTGAGAGGAAGGAAGAAAAAAGGGGAAATACGCGTGTAGGTAGGAAGACAGAAGAGACAGGGGAAGTAGCGATAAAAAGGAGAACACTTACCAGAGAGTTAAATGAAGATTCATGACAGGGGAACAAACAGGAGAAACTAGAGAGGAAGAAAGAAAGGGATAGAACATGGTAAGAGGGTAGTGGTCTACAGAGGATGAGACAAATTGGGGGAACATGAAGAAATTAGAGTGGACGATATAAGAAGTGAGCATTATGTGTAGAGAGGATGGATAGACTGGCAAGAGTGGTATATAGGGTATTTTTTTTATTTGAGATGTACTCATAGTACCGTCGTGCAATGCTTCGAGATAAAGAAGGCTTAATATGAGGCTTTATGAGGCCATCTGACTGCTGACGACTAAAATTGGTTTACAACATTTTCATAAGTCGCCTCAGTGGTCAATGGAATTGCAGATATTTCTTACCCTTGAAGTAAAACGTTTGAGAAACGTTACTAATTAAATTAGATATTTTGATTCGCATTTTAGACGCAGAGTGTTCAAAGGTCAATCTCCCCAATGACATCTAAAAAGTATAATAATAATAATTAGGCTAAGAATCATAATGTACAGCAAGAAACAAGGTTATTTTACTGTATGCTTCGCGTTGGCAAAAATTCATGTGAAAAATATACAATTTGATTTGATTTGCGGATTGTCGTTATACATTTTCATTGTATAAAGATATTGAATCAAGAAAAGTATTATTTTAGCTAAAAAAAATAATAATTTAGCTTAAATTGAAACCTTTAAGGGCATGATCAATGACGGCCTTGACACATTCTCATTCGTACTGCCGTACTTCCTTTAAATCTGTATTAAGATAATGATTTTTTGCTTCTTTAAGAATGTTAAGGATTACGTGCTTGTGCTCATAGTTTTCTCTCAGCACTTGGACGTATTTCTTAAAATAAAAATAATATATAAACCTGCTTAGTCGCTAAAAGATAGTGTATTTGCAGCCTGTATAGCTACAAATCCGTCACTTAGTACCACATACAGATCACCACAATCTGAAAACCATTAGTTTCGTTAGTTATTATATATATCTTTATTTCCTCCAAATTGAAGATTCATAATACAAGTACATAAATAAATTATAATGAATATTTACAATAGAATTTGGTAATACAAAATATCAATAATGGGCGTAGGATGCTAGTTATCCTATAAGAAATAACGATCGGTGCAGACTGGAGACAGCCATAATTTACTTGCAACCCGGTAAACAAATTTGAGAATACAGAGCTAAAATCCGTCAAGTATGCAAGATGACACAGGATTTGGGGAGGCCTGCATCAAACTAGATAGCTTTTAATTGTTCAAGATGGTTTGCATTTCTTAAAACCTTAGACTGGGCTTTACCTAAAAATGAAGTAACAGATCCCAGAATTCAATTCAATACATGTAAAAAACTTACCACACTTTTTATATAGTACAAAAAAATGGATATGAGGAAGTCGTTTAAAATCCTATACAGTACATTTAGGCCTACTGATTAGAAACATCCTAGTCGGGGCTTCAGGAGTAATTATAACCGTAGTTTCAATAGTTTGTAGTTCAGTACAGATTTCTGAAGCCGAAGTGAATATCACACAATGTGCAATATAAAAACTGGCTGTGCACAACCTCATATTTTGATGATTAGATTGATAAATTCATTGATATTTCTATAAACGTGCCTAATGTTATTTTAATTTGAAGTAATGACAATATGATTTGAGAGCTGATCTATCCAGTTTGATAAAGTATAAATTAATTTTCTTTATTTCTTTTACATTTACTTTTCCAAGTACTTGTAGATAAGAATGGTAAAATGTGTTTTATTTCTCGTCAAGAAAATTAAATTCATGGATACTAAAAAACATTTTTATACTTTTACGCTGTGTGTTTTATACTATTTAAGGTTATAGTATCACAGCTGCTTATGTTTTCCCAAAAACCTTGTCGTAGATAAAGATTAATATTGCTGATTTTTTAATCTAGACGCTTGAGGTTTTTGAAGTTCCATTCTACCAAAGATTGCGTTTAAACCCTCGGATTTTTCTGTCAGTGATGCAGATTAATGGGGGTAGCATAAAAAATACTTTAGATGGAATAACAACTTGAAGCCCGGTGTGCTTCAGCTATGCACATTAAAGAACCATCAATAGTTTAAACTGTAACAGAAACACAGTACAAAATGTCATTTCATTGTTGTTTTGATCAAATTAAAAGATTTTTTAAAAGCTTACCACCTCTGTTTGATTATGGTTATGATAATAGGAAATGTAATATTTCTGTGGTGATATCAATATAACTTGTAAATATCTTGGTGTTCGTCGTTCCTCACCGTCAGCTGCATCATCTATCTGTTAGTACAATTGATATCCTGACGTATGACACCGTCATTGCCAGTTCATTGTTTATTATAAGACTACTGTTGATTTCAAAATACTCACAATGATTATGTCCCCATCACTCTCGCTCTTCGTTGTATACTGTGAAAATAAATAAATAAAGTAATAAATTAAATAAAACGAGGTCATAACATTTCACCTTGCTTCAGGCATTATGCATAATACTGAAATTTCTAAAAACTCATTATGCACCATCTCAGTATAGTTGGTTGACGTTAAAACGTTACTTTTGGATAAATGAAAACTGAAATGTACAAGACCATCGTGTAAGTAATAAGCTACTGTAGAAGGTAGGTGTCAACTCGTAATAGGTTAGAGTACATGTAGATACTCAGTGCACTCTAGAAGAGTGAAGGTGATTGCAACTCAAGGCTTCGAGACCCCAATAACTACTACCAGTACACTTTTACAACTCTTTTGCAATGTCGGTACGTGGAAGCTAATTCTAAAAGAAGGTTCGATTAGCCCATTATTCAAACATCTAAAAGACTCGGAATCATTAACTAGGATCATTAATTAAATTGCAAATTAAAATATGAAGGAGTGTAGATAAAGATAATTTGATAATAATAAAAAAGAATCTATTGTTTCAGCTCACGTTGTAACAAGCCTTCTTTATGAACCATTCTAAACAATCCCTCAGTTATGTTGTTTCTCTCTTGTTGCAACTAATGTGTAAGTAGATCACATATTATTAATAGGTCTTTAGGTCATCTCTGAAGAGGAATTCGTTGTAATCCGAGCCCACTATGCCCAGTTGGTATGGTGTCTAGTATCCATATAAATATAAATAATAAATATATTTATTTAAGGTTCTTGTGTTACCTTGTGTTACTAAGTTAACGGTAGTCGATCTTTGTCTGTATATTTTCAAGAATAATATAATAAGATCTCATTGAAAAAAGTACTTTAGGACAATTATTATGTTTGAGCAGTAACTGTCTAGTCTTTCATGAAGTTATAAAAATAGTCGAGAAATGCAGCCGGGTATATTACAAACTACACATGACCAATCTAGATAACAACATAATGAAAGTTTCTGTTACATTATTAAATTGATATTTGATTGTTTGTTGGTTATATTTACGATATTATTATATTATATTCCACCAATAATTGAATAATTATATCATTATAAATATGCCTCAAATATGGAACTTTCTCTTCGGATTCCATTGGCATTTAAACGGTGAAGAAATTGTTGCAAATTTCAAATTCCAATGACTTTCATTTAAGAGTCTGTATGGATACGATCACTTACATGTTGCAATTGCAATGTTTCAACAGAATATACTTGTCTCTCCTTTCAAAGGTCGGTCGTTTTTTTTCACTTGATCTATTGAAAGTGAACCATCTCGTGCATATCACTTCATAACGACGCGTTGCAACGTTCTGTTGTCGCAAAGGCAATGCTTGATAGAAACAAAAAAGTGTTTTGATGTTTCTATAGATAAATTACTTTATGACCATATAAGGCCATTCTTTTCCAAGGGATGTACGAGTCGACCTAATGATACAGGATAATTTATAGTGAAGGAGTGATTAATATGTGAATAAGTAGGATCCTCACTGTTTGCCCAAAGAGGATTTAATTTGTTTAACTGCAGGTTTCATTCCTTATTTCTATACGGTTAACATCAATAGCTTCATTATTTTTTTAGTTTATAGGGAGTAAAGGTTATAAAAAATTTTAACATAAAAAAAATACATCCTTGTTTGTCATTAATATACTTTCGGTATGTTAGAGCCATTGAAAATTCTCTATTTATTTTGAGTTAGATTTTATACATCAAAAGCATAACAGGTTTTTAATTAATCCGGATGCACGTGATGTATTTAATTTAAAAGGCGGTGTTTTTTTACCGGTTTCCTTTTTATACTGATAATACTACCATAATTGGTTATACATTTTGAATTTAATAAAATTTCACTAAAATAATATGTTGGATATTTCGTTGTTTGTTTGAATAGTTGAAAGACATGTAGGCCTGTAATTTCTGTGCCTAAAAAGCTGCAAAGTTTATGCCGTTATTGTTTTTGGCCTTTAAATGTTCTCTTGATTTCTATCTTGAAATAGTCGGAGTTTAAATCAGAACAAACTCTCAGCTTTCACTCAAGTCGCTTGGCCGTATTCCGTAGAGAGAGATACTGCCAGATTAACTTACAAAAACAATAGGCCAAAGTAAAAGCTGTGATTATTTTCAACAAAACAAAATTGTATATCCTGTATATTAAAGGACTATTTTCTAGACGCCATCAAGCGGATTTGGTTCATTTTCTGATGTAAAGAAGGTAATTATATGTCAGTATGTGATATGAACCACAAGTCCATCATAACATACAATACGAATTGATATAATGATGGATCTTTCTCTCTCCACATGACAAGTTAAACATGTGTTTTCTCCATTCTCTTTCTCTTTTTTCTTGCGAATTCTTTCCATTAAACACGCTCTTTATTCACACCTAGTATTTGTCCTTGCTAATATTCACAAACTTGGCACCACCTACAGTATTTATACAGCATATCTATCTTGTGTAGAATAGGTTATGGTACAATGAAAGCAAATTAACATGCTTGATATTAGTCCGAAGGCCACACATTTTCGTCGAATTAATCTCATAGTTAAACTTTTTCTTCTACCAAACCTATTCGTGCAGACAATATCACCAGAAATAACACATAATATACACATCAGTGAAAAGGGGGGGGGGGGGGGCAACCTTTTCAATGCTTATCACAAATTATTGCATGCACGCTGATCAATTAGTATCCATACCTTGGGAATAACTTCTGCAACATATACTATTTTTAAAGGCTAAATATCGCTAGCGTTATATCCTTAGTACAGGGTTTAATCTTGACACTGTCAATAAAATGCCTTTAATCTGACAAAGGAGGATTGAAAGCAATATTCAATCTTTTATATATCTGATTGTTGCCAGTAGATACAATTTCACTTTTAAACAGGTAACATCATGTCAGCATAGCAATGATACAGATATTCGGATTATATGGCTAATGTATCAGTATTTTTTGATGTTGTTCTAAAACATCTATACAACTTGTCATAATTCTTCGAGCCAAATTATTTGCGATAAATCTTCTCAAATGTTATTTGTTATTGCACACCTTCTATCTACGATCTCTGGTTTATTTACAATATGTTTGATGTTTATTTTATGGTATTATTCCTGTGATTACCTTACAATAAAGGCCCACTATAAACTTTTCAAAATTATCACGTCTGCATTTAAAGATTTGCCGCCCTTTCTTAAAGAATACAGATGTCAAATAATAAGAGATTAATTAAATGGGTGAAGTTCCTGCAGTATCACGTAGTTTGACTCAAGTAAAAAATTTAATATAAAAAACGTAAACTGATCTTCTATGCAGAACAAGACACAAATTTATTGTATTTATCACTTAGAGGTTTATGTGATGGTCTCGTATTTACCTTAACGATTCATTTTCTGCGTTCTTTTTTGTTATCGAAATGTCAATTCTTTTTTTTTTTTTTTTTTTTTTTTTTTTTTTTTTTTCGATTTTTACACACCTTCCTCAGCTTAGACTACAATAGTTGCAGCAACCATTCAACAT
>NW_008710950.1:1834053-2063377 GCF_000327385.1 Lottia gigantea | reverse complement strand
CCGAAAAAAATAGACTACAGAGGGTTACCTAGAGGGTTAATTTTTTCGGTTTCCTAATGTTCTTCTCATGCACTTTACATAGATATAGAACAATTGCTTTTTTAAAGCAAAATTGAAATTCGTGATTTTTTCAAATTTGAGTTTTGTTTTACCATATTTGTGTTTTTTTGATCTTGGTGTATGTATATCTTATGACCTATTTTATGGAGAACCTTGATATTTGGAATACAACTAGACACTTTGAATATGAATTCACCTATGGCAAAAAAATTGGGGTGGGCGTGGCACATCCGGGTTGAATTACTTATTGTTTACATTTTGGGGCTGGGGCATAACTCGCATAGGATACGTTTTTTGAAAAAGGGACTTTGCACACAATTACCTCATCCTTTTGGCCAGTTTGTGTTAACAGCTCAGTTGTTTCAGCTTTATAGTTCCAAAAAAGGAACGGGTTTTAACATTTGGATATTTTCATTTTTCGATTTTGACCTTTGTTGACATTTGTTGACCTATATCTTTTGACTTGAATAATGTAGAAGCTTGAAATTTGAAACACAACATAACATTTGGAATATCAATTGCCCTATGCAAAAAAATTAAGGTGGGCGTGGCACATCCGGGTAATATTACTCATTATTGATATTTTTGGCCAGGAGCATAACTCGCAAAGTATACGTTTGTTCAAAATGGAACTTTGCATACAATTATCTCATGAATTGAGCCACTTTGTCTTAGAAGTTCGGTTGTTTCCGCTTCTTAGTTCAAAAAGAGGAACAGGTTTTGGAAATTCAAAATTTTCAATTTTTGACCTTGACCTTTGGTGACCTTGACCTTTATTGGGTCAAAGGTCATTGACGTTGTCTATTAGTTTATGCTTTCATATTTGACTTCTGACGTCTACTTTCGCTTTTATAGCTGTCCAAAAACATCCAAATTCGCAACTTTGGACTGCTCTAGCACGTGACCTAATTAACCTAGAGAGTAAATTTTTTCGGTTTCCTAATGTGCTTCTCGTGTACTTTAAATAGATATATAACAATCGTTTTTCTAAAGCAAAATTGAAATTCGTGATTTTTTCAAATTTGAGTTTTTTTTTTTACAATATTTGCGACTTTTTGAGCTTAGTGTATGTATATGTTATGATCTATTTGATGTAGAACCTTGATATTTGGAATATAACTAGACACTTTGAATATGAATTCACCTATGACAAAAAAACTTATGTGGGCGTGGCACATCCAGGTTGAATTACTAATTGTTTACATTTTGGGGCTGGGGCATAACTCGCATAGGATGCGTTTGTTCACAAAGAGACTTTGCACACAATTACCTCATCCTTTTGGCCAGTATGTATTAACAGCTCAGTTGTTTCAGCTTTATAGTTTCAAAAAAGGAACGGGTTTTAACATTTGGATATTTTCATTTTTCGATTTTGACCTTTGTTGACTTTTGTTGACCTATTTCTTTTGTCCTCTATTATGTAGGAACTTGACATTTGGAACATAACGTAACATTTTGAATATTGATTAACTTATTCAAAAAAAATTGAGATGGGCGTGGCACTTCCGGGTTAAATTACTCATTATTGACATCTTTGGCCAGGGGCATAACTCGCAAAGTATACATTTGTTCAAAATGGAACTTCTTACACAATTACCTCATATTTTGAGCCACTTTGTCTTAGAATTTTGGTTGTTTCCGCTTCATAGTTCAAAAAAAGGAACAGGTTTTGGAAATTCAAAATTTTCAATTTTTGACCTTGACCTTTGTTGACCTTGACCTTTGTAGGATCAAACGTCATTGGCATTGGCTATCTATTTATACTTTTATATTTGCTGTCCTAAGTCAACTTCTGGTTTTATAGTCGTTAGCAATTTGAAATTTTAATGGCGTATATCTCTTGATCTTGACCTTTTTAGGCCTTCTCCTTTACAAGATCAAAGGTCATTGACCTTGGCTATCTGCTGATACTTTCATTTGTGAGGTCTGACGTCCCCTTCCGGTATTAAAATCTTCTAAAAAATGAAAATTTCTCAACTTTAGACTGTTCTTGCGCTTGATCTAATTATCGTGGAAGGTTGATTTTTTCAGGGTCTTTTGCATTTTGCTACATTTGCAAAGTCCCACTCTGTGCCACGTGTGGCTCTAGTTTTTACTTTTTACTGCACTTTCAACTTTTGCCAGCCTACTCTTTTTCGTCAATTGTCTAGGGATCTCTTAAGGCTCCCGCACACGAAGAGAATTTGGCGCGCGCTACTTTCTCACCACACTACTCCCCGTACACGACGCGCCTTTCGCTCAACTATATCTGACGCCAGCCTTTCACATGATCAATCAAAATGGCGGACCACTACAGTGATAGTTCAAGCGATCCCTAGGCCTACAACTTGATTAATCTGGATCTTACCAGTTTGCTGTAAGGCTGTCGCTATTTTTGGATAGCGCTGTCACGCTTGTCCTTTTCTATGAATTCGAGCGATCGGATATTTTAAAGGCAGGGGTAATCTTGCCATAATTCAACAAATTTATCCTCAAGGATTGCTTCTGTCACTACTTCATTGGGCGCTGCCATCTTTGAATACCAATATCGCATGCGTGTTGTGTTCGTTGTCTGAAAAAGTCGCGCACGCTTACCCGCACACGATCTGCCATCGGCCTAGAGTGGTCAAAATATGAAACACCATAGATATTTTCCACCAGACCACAAGTGGCCAAATGCACACTTAACCTTACCCGCACACGAAGCGCTACTATAGTCGAACGTAATTGGCGCTGCGCCATTTTCTGTCTGTGAGCGGGCGTCTTTAACGTGCCGAACCAACAGCACATGCTTTTACATGTCCGCCTCTCTGACCTGCATCACTTAAATCGATCTGAAAGCCCCGATTGTATTCTCTCGATCTTTTCCGGGTTTTAACTCTGGCCCTTTTTTCACTGATCCACCACGGCTTCGCATTTTTAATGTAGGTTATTAAAACAATAATAAAGAGATGTTGAATACAGCAATTTATAATTCGCCATTGGGTTAATTATCAATTTTGTTAATAATATAACACTATTATTAATTATAGATTTAAGGTCAGATTTCTATAAAGACCTAAGTAGCTTATTACATTAATTATATAATTTCACGTTTCATAGTTAGAAAGGGAATAAACTGAACTATTTATTATGGACTGAATAGATAGAACTTGTAGACAACATCATACTAATGAGACATTTGCGAATACCTTATTCAAACTACAGATAGTTGTCATGTAATAAAATGGTTTAATGAAACATTTTTCAAAATCAAGCCATTTATTCTACGGAGAAAAAATCATTGGTACAATGTACAATTGGTACAATCGAAGTCGATTTTGCAAACCTAGTTTTGGTTACCCTGCCTATATGGCGACACTGACCATCAGCACCTTTTTTGAAATATCAAATTTGTTTCCTTCCTCTCCTTTGGGCTTTAGTGATATTCGACCTTGATTTTATTTACACATGTTAACTCTATTTTATTGCACCGTTTGTTCGGAATATAAAAAAAAATATTTTCCTCATCATACTTAAGTGAAGTAGGTGACTAGAGTACACAGGACAAGTTATGCAATGGTTTGTTTTGTACTAGCAGTGAAATTTCGACAATAAACAACAAACAATCTAAATATAATAAATAATACACTCAGCTACAAAGAAAAAATAGAGTAATCAACCTGTACGGTTGTAATTTACAACCCTGTGGTTTTGAATGGTATAGATATGGTATGTTAGGTCTAGCCTTTATCAAACTTAGAGTGTTTAAAACTTACTGCAAGCCCCTGAAATCGATAGTTACAATTGCGTGTACCATTTACATAGTTGCTGCGAACACAGTATAAGCGACGTATAGACACAGACGTCCGAATTCCCACTTGCATATAAGGTCGAAGATATCATCTGCAATCCATTTACCGAAGAGTTAATGAAAACCACATTAGCGTGAAGTGATACTTATTGTAATGGAACCTGTATCCGGTGCTGGGTGGGGACGTTATATCAAAATAACACTAGAATTTGGGCGTTTTAAATATTTCGTTATTTCATGAATAATCAGTAGCTGATTGTTAGTTGAGGGTATACATCACAGAGCGACAACTGGAAGCACTGAAAGACGTGAAAGATTAGTACTATTTCATGTGAAATGGCTTAAAATAATGATGAACGCTTATAAAGGTTACAGGTGTATATGATATTAAGCAATTTGAAATATTTCTGAAATATTAATGAAAAAAAAAAATTTTTTTATGATCTCCTTTTTGTAAGACTTACAGTTTCTTTACTCTTTTATTCTGTTTCGTATTATGTAAATGATTTATACGAGCGTTAGATAAATTTAACTTGTTGCAAGATCAAAATTGACGTGCTCCTTTCCAATTGTCTGTCAAATAAGATTCTTGAGTAATGGAGGTTCTTATTCAATCAGAAGCAATCAAAAGGAGATCCTTTAAAAACATGAAAATGGCTGAGTGGAATATATGATTAAACTTTTAAAAATATATAGTTGGAACACCTGGTGATACGCTCCGATATCTTTTAGGGAGAACCCATTTAACTAATGTTCACTTAAAATTACGTATTTAGGGGATTTATGGAACACCAGAATAGTAGTCAAGTTTCCTCATTTTCCCAGTCAACCCGACAGTAATCTGATGAATCAGGGGCGAAGGATTTGGCCAAGAACCATCTGGTAGTAAGTTGCTACCCTTGCAAAACATGGATGTTTCTTTCTATCCGGGTATTCGGATATGGTAGTAACAGTAACAAGACTCATGTTGTTCAACTTATTTATACATGCCATTAACAATTTAACCCTGTTTAGTCACTCACTAATACCTTTAGACAAACAACTTCTACCAGGGATTAATATACATATTCACACAACATCGTAGTTAGTCTATAAATAGACGTTTATCATCCCTCTTTATCTGCAGTGGTAGACTGACTACTCATCCCATTGTATTTTCTCATATTTGACAAAACAATTATTGAATCATAATATATTGAGTGAATAGTAAAACACTCGGCTCTTATATCAACTAGTGACCCGTAAAATACCTTTTTCATTCACTATAGAAATTCTTATAATATACAGGGATTTAGTGTGGATTGAAAATGAATATTATGGCTAAAATTATTGATATTTAATGACAGGTATGTAAACTTAGTTTATGTTCCTTTGTCTATCTTGTTTTAATTAGTTGAACATGAAATAACATGTATTTGGACTTACTTGTCTACGACTCTCTGAGGTTGGACACGATTCGCTCGAATTGTCCATGTTCAATCAAATTTCCAATGAATTTAAATCATTTTGTAGCTCATGTGTGAAAATCTAGTAAAAGCGAAATTATAAAACATAATATTTAGACAAATGTGTGGGTTCTTTAAGGATCAATAAAATCTTATAAAATAAATGTAGGAAATTAAAAACACGCCTTTCGTGTTCTGTATGTCTATAGCATGTCATAAATGTCTGAAACTGCCCCGGAATTTCTGAAATATACATAATTTAATGCTTCAATCAGGATGTGCATATTTTCATAATTTAAACAGCAATTATTCCATATTCATGTGGTTAACTGACGCGTTTATTGATATTATCAGTTTTGCAACAATCGAAAACGTTTGAATGTTTGAATAATTGGCTGAAACGATGGTTTTCTGCATATGTTTCTTCTAGCTAACTACATCGTTGAGGTCAAAGTACTACTTACTAGGCTTTGAGTTCGAAGTTATTGCAGTACACAGTGAACTGTCCTCTGCCTTTAGTGGTTAAAGCCTAGTGCTCCTAGAAAAGTAAACATTCCATTCCAAACCAGCATTGATAAGATAAGATGTGCTGTTTCAACTAATTAATTCCTTAATTAGTATGCGCAGAACACGACCTAAATTCACTGCCTATATTTATATCAATCATTCAAATATAATATATATATTTCATTCAATTTAGTCAAAAAGGATATTTTTTCTATCCGTAAAGAAAATTGAACTTATGAACTTCCTCTTTCAGTGTTTAGGTTAGTCTATTCTATTTAATGAGTTCGATAATGTTCTTGTGCATGTGACTGAAAATTGAGATATTTTCTACTACACCAAATATTGATTTAGCATTATGGTTTGTATTTTGCATATAATAAGATAATATTAATCAAGATATAAGATTTATTAAGCGATTACAAGTGATAGTGTAGATAATCCGCTTTCTGATATATTACCTTGGCTAGTTGTAACACACTATAATCTAATAAAGGATCAATGCTGTACAGAACAATAGGTAGGAATGTATAGGGATTGTTGTCTATATTAATATATAGCCAAGTATGTTATATACAGTGTTGCCTGCTAGCAAGGATTAGTCTACATTTCTATTTTATTTTATGCCGATGTAACATGGCTTACGACTCGGTAAAACCGTAGTGTTATTCCGTTCACGTGACAGCTTTTTTTTTAATATATCCATCATTGGAAATTCATGAATGGACACTAGTATAACCCCATTGTGTTATGTTACGTTTATTTAGACTGGTGACTTTACTTTTAAGATTATTCAATAGATGACTACTTATAGTATACAAGTAAACCGTGTTTAAAGATGGCACACAACTGAAGTGAAATTGAAGTAGGGAAATCTACGTACATTCATAGCTACAAATAGGCGAAGGATTTATTTTTAAGCTAAGCCTGATGGAATACTGATAGACTATGGTAAGATATTTTACTTTCCTTGTTTTTATTGAATATGACTGTTTTAACACGTTGTATCATCATATGGAATAGCTTTCGATAAAGGGCGATGTATAGTCGTTTGTCAATGGTAGGTTTTCAAATACAATACGAATTTAAACTCGGATTGTCACAAATATACAAAACTAGGTATTAGAAATAAATGATATGTATAGAACCAAACATTTACTGAACATAAATGATAAAATGCATTCTCGGGACCCTTTAGGTATTCACCTAACCCTCAAAGAAATGTTCAATCAATCATGATTAAGCTTTGAGGTTGGCATTTAATTGTCCTGTTCTAGTTGCTAAGTCTACAGTAACACATGCAAATATTGTTTAACATTATTTCCGGTGAGAAAAAAAAAACACTTTTGATGAAAAAGTTATTGGAACATCTTCCTTTTAAGCTTTGAAATAAAAAAGAATTCTTCCTAGTTACATTATGTAATGTATCAGAATATAGTTAACTATATCATGTAACAATAACTACAATAGAATCCATCTGCAGCTACCTCTCTTGTTCATCTGATTCTAACGTTTGATGTAAGGAAACCTTGTTCAATGGTGTCAAATTAGTTCGTCATTTGATCCGCCACCATTACTTCCTACGAATTTGTTCTTGATGTAATTGATCATGTTGGCATTTGTCTCGAGGATGATAAGTTATGTTGTACTCGGTATCAAGACACATATTTTGACTGAGATGAGGGCACACAGTTAATGTCCACACACTTCAGGTAGGGTCAGTTTTACAAGAGACTCAAAACATCTCATTGGTTAATAGTTGGGCATAGATCCAGACCATCTGACAACAACGGTGTTTCATTTAGTCGACGGTGTGTTCAGATGAATCGTCTGCTTCAAAATCGGACCCAACCGAACACAAAGAAGTTGTACTTCAGATTTAGGATTATGCATGTTAATGACATATAATTGGATCATATTTTGTACTGTAACCAATGGAATGACTTGGCACAGATACTTGGTGGGCCATTTATTTGCATTTTGGTCCTTGATCATTGATTATATTCATAAATCCGATATTCATCGAGTAGACTGCACATTCACATTGTCTATATGTATATAAACGAACAGCTACTCTAAACAGAAAGTGTGTCTCGTTTTATAAACCAATGCCTTGATCTGATATAATCATATTTTCTACTAGAATTCACAATGATTAAAAGCGTTATTAACAGTGCTTTACATGTACAAGTTTATCAGAATTCGGTACGATTTTGACATAAACAAGGACAATATAATTATTGACTTAGTCTAGTAGTCTGTGTCTCTATTATTGCAGGTTTAAACGAATTAAAAATAATAAATGATGTATGAATAATCAATATTTCTATAAGTTATGAAATGTTTTATCAGTTATATAAATTAGTGAGGTATTAGAAACATAATATGTCTGTAATATGCATATTAAAATTGGAAGTCGTCTCACATGACAGATTATTAGAAATATAAGTATAAGTTTGTGTATCGTGTAATTAAAGCGGATTAAAGATACGAGCGATTGATGAACCTACCCGTGTACGAGTGAAATTTTCATGATCTAAGTGCATGGTTGAAGCATTTATCCAACAGCTTTTACATCTTACTGTGCAAAAGTTATTGTGATGGAATATTCATCTAATTTCATTCATTCAATAAACCAAAGTTCACTTGTCGATATCACCTGCATTAATGCTGATAGATCTTGACTGAACTGTGCATATTTTATTGCAGACCAGTGTTCTCTTCCAATTCATATTGAAGTTTATTCCCAATTTGATATCTAAAAGAGAGTCTCGCATGTAATTGGAAGAGACAGATTACATGATGTAGCCTATGTGATCCAATATGATAAAAAAAATTATATCATGAATTATTGGCAACATCTGTCTTTATGACACGGTATTATATCATACATCAGTACAATTTTAAAACATATTATTTAACTCAGTCATGAACAACAGATACTCTACCGTGGTATCTCAAAACACACTTTTTAAATGTACATGTTATATGCACGAGTAATACCATGTCTATAAATATATAGAATATTTTGGGTTCATCAGAAGTTATATGTCCATCACTGAATGTTCGGTTTGCACATATTATGGTTCTCAGTGCTTAGTTTCTCCTGCTCATCATGTTGATGTAGTAATATAATAAACCTACATCACATACTTTGCTAGATCTGAGACGGAGAGGTTAGTGAATGAATGTTGGTGATCAATTTATTTTTAGTACAGTGTCGATCGTTAACCAGCTGCAAAATCAGAACAAAAGATGTTCGAAATAAAATTTAACTTTTTGTATACAACTTTTGACAGCCTCGATAATATATTATTAAAATTCTAAGGACTTCACATTGCAATATATATTTTTATCACTGGATTGTAATCTATAATATATCATGGTACACCAGACGGAACAAACCCTGATAATATGCTTGATAAACCTTTGTGACATTCCATACGGCTGTCTCCGTCTAAATTGTCTCTGAGAATAAAATCATTTTGCAGCCGATATAGTTTTCATAAAACTAAAAAAAAAAAGATTTTAGCTACTTCATCGTTTTCACATGCATCAGTTCATTTTCAAATTTCTATAACAGAATGTTATGCTTCGGAGACTTTTTGTCACAAAACAGTAATTACACAAAAAGAACTTCTGTAAGGGAAGTACTTTGAACTAACCGACTAGAGCATGGTCGGTTTTTTCCTTAATGGAAGGAATTTGATCATTACTATTTTCTTTTCACATAAATATGACCTGGCAGGATTGTCACTCAAAATCGGTTTAGTTAAACCGGGATTAAAATAACTATTAACAGTCTACATTATATTATGTTAAGGACATTTGTCAGGCTGAAAACCAGAATATTGTCAAATTCGACCTATATCCATTACATTCGACAACTCACAAACTCCTTATGTTTCCTTTTTTAGTATCCAATAGCTCAAAATAATTAAATTTAACACATTCTACTAAATTATTTTTCTTGATTTGTTAGATAATTTCATATGATTGAGAACATGAACTTTCTGACTTGTTCCCCTTTAGCTAATTACACGGGATATTCGAGTACGTAATAAGTATTATTTTAAGGACAATCCCCTTTAATACCACGAGTAAATAAGCTTAATGCCATGTTATTGATTGGTTGTGATGAAATAAAGGTGATGTAATTTCTATATTCTCTGATTTGATCATTAATTAAAATAAATAATTCCATTACATGCATGTTGATTTGATTTCTGTTAATGCTTAGGTTACAATATCGAATGGAAGCAGGAATCTTGACCAATTAATTCATAAATTAAGTAGCCTATATTTCGAAATAAGATCGTGTTTGAACTAAATTGATTTTGAAATCCTTTCTAGAATGAGCAAGATTTTTTTTTTGCATTTAGCCTCGTAAACCAAAGGGGGGATCAACTAGGGCCAATGTAAAAGGATTAAAAGACATACTTAAGATTATGCTATTCTGCACAGAGCTTTCAACAAACACCTCTTCACTTGTTAAATAATAACTAAGTTCTCCGTGGAGAAAAATATACTTTATGTCATTAAGTATTGCAACAGTTTCCAATATTATAGAATAACACGAGACGAGCTCAAGGGAACACTTGATAACTATAGTATTGTGGAAAAACCTTACAAAAAATACAGTTTTTATTTATGTTAAATGTTATTTTGAACAAAGCAAATCATTGATTACTTTTCTGTTACACAAAAAACTCTTTGCTGTTATTTAACCTGCATTCATTTAGGCTTCCTGTTTTATTGAAAATTAAGGAAAAACTACTAAGAGTGTGTATACGTTTATTTCAGTTTTAAAATACACTGTAAACCTATTCCTGTTTATTGCATCGTTTATCCGAGTCCTTCCTTAAGTTATTTAAACTATACTTTCCCCTTCCAAAGATTATAGCCACAGAGTTTAAGTGAAAGATCTCTGGAGGGTAATTATAACATGTTCATTTTGTAGGTACCAAGTATCAGACATTTATAATTGTAGACAGGAACGTGAGTTATCAACACATTCTCGGCTACATACTCCTCTCAACACTGCATGATCTTTAAAATTTATTAGCCCAATAAGTTGAAGAATAGCTGGACATCAAGGTTCAAAAGGGAATGTAACACTGTGCAGCATACTACTTTGCAGTTTGAGAAACAGAATATCATGAATACTTTCATAGTACAGAGACGGCGATCTTACCAATATCTCTTTACTTAACTGAATTTTAGCTGGCGAATAAGACATGCTGAGGCGAGGGAAGATGTGTTTAATTATTAAGCATCAAGTTTTCTCCAAGATATTTATGATAGAAAACTTCCATTAAATTGAGCCATAAATTGGAAATCTATTAGTCTACGGTTCCTTCTCTCATTAAGTAAAGCATAATGACTGGTAAAGATGTCGTAGACAAGATTTTAATAAACCTCTTTTAAACACCTCGTGATATTTATGGACTTTGTATTCGGTCAACATTAAAGGTAATATTTATCCAAATAGCCTTTCTGACCTATCGCTTCAATACCTACGCATTCATGCTTCTAAGAGCATATATTTGATATAAATGTAGTAGATTAACATTATGAAGCGTCAAACTGGAACGTAGTATTTAAATATTAGCAGACAATTATATTTCTCTGAACCAAATGTGTTCTTCTAGGCACCAGTCACCTTTCTAGATACCTTTAATGCCAATTTTTTAGCCACAAGCAACACATCTTTGACTGATAGTTGCTATGTTCGGTAAGGACACCATTCCAAGGAGAGATCTGTCACGTTTTGTGCGTTTACTAAACTGCGTTGTCTTGGTAAACATTATTGGACATACCTTGTGCATCATCTCTGAATTATTTTATTACTTTGATGTCCATTGAGCCAATTTGATTGTTAAACAACACTAAAAGACCTAACGTTTTCTTCAAGTTGGAGGTTCATTCGATTATACTGCAATGACTAAGTAGCATCATGGTTCTATAATCTGTAACACTATATACCTAAAGGACTAATTTCAAGAAAATTCATGTTGTTGTAATAAACCTTATAGTTACTAAATAAAAATAACTGTCATTGGTATCATTTAAATGTATTACCTTATGACCATTTTTAGAATGGAATGGATATGCCAGGAGAGGATGGACTACAGATAGATTCCAAAACCTTAATGGGTTTACTCTTGAAACTCTACCCAACGTTTGCACAGCCAACAGTTAGTAAGGGACTCCATAACAATAAGCGAGATTAAATGATCTAATATAGAAATAGACTAATATAATAGCGTTACGCCTTCATTCATTCTGATCATCTTTTCATTCGAAATCCTTCTTCTATTATCTATCATATGAGGCTATTTGACCTAATTATGTGACGGTTTGACCCACTTACTAGTAGTATAATAAGTAGAAAGAAGTGTATTAATCATGAAAATTAATTGATATCGTTTCCTCCCTCTCTATAACTGTTAGCTTTGTAAACTGATCTTTAAACACGGCGCTAAAAATGTTCGAACATCAAGTTGAACTTATATTCTGTCTAAAAATAGAGCAATTTGAAATGTCACACGCCTTCATCATCAAAGCTTATATGTAGAATGTTATTTTTTTGTGAAATATTGGCTTTATTCGAGAGTTGAAGACTTTTAAGACTGGAAATTAGGGAGTATTGTCAGTATAAAAATAAGTCTTTGTCTGATATGACAGTGTCGGGTCTTAACAATAAGGTTAGTTTGATAAATATTATACACAACCTTTATCTTTATACTACATCTGCACATTATAAAACATTAATGTCGCCATGATTTTAAGAGTGACAAAATATCTTTTAAATTTGATAAACAACCAACTATTTGTTTAGTATTAAATGTTAAAAGTCATTGTTAATTGTCATTGATTTTGTTTTGATCTTTGCTTTGGTTAATGATTGTCATTTCTGTTTCTGATTTCAACTGAAATTATAAGCTGATAAAAACAAAACACTGATTTTCTTTTTCACCATCTATCTTGTGTGGTATATTAATGTAAAGCTTTAAGTGGTGTTTTTTTAAATGAACAATGTCCAGAAATTTTAGATATAGTGATATAGAAAACACGTTCATCAATTGGAAAAACTGTACTGGATAAATTGAAAAATAAATCGAGGCCTTTTAATACCACAATCGGTAATTAAAAAACGAGGTGGCTAACGCCCCTTCCAGTCGGAACGCCTAACATAGCAGACTACGTCGCGTTGGCCATCGTCAATATCCCAACCAAGGGAAGAATATAGGAATTAATTTCATTTCAACCAATGTGACAAGTTGTGACCAATTGGTCTGATTTAAAGAGGAGAATACATCCAAGAGTGGGTAAATGAATCATGGGACACAATTTTTAACTTTGAAAAGCTTTGTTGGAGATACAGTTCATAGTTACAAGTCTTTCTTTTGTATGTGACCCACTTCAAACAATCTGATATCTTATTAATCGTTACCAGTTTCAAAATATCACATTGTTATGTTAACTATGTGAAGGTTGCTACATGATTACTATAATCTATTGCATCAAATCCTGGAGAGATGGAAGTTGGATAAACGGCTTCTTCGTAAGCTGAATTCAATCCTATCAACAAGAACACATTAACCCTGTGATTTATTGAATAAAGTATATTTTCGATTTATTTCATAAGAGAACTTCTGGTTGTCTGTTTGTTAATGACATGCACTGCAGCTGAATTGCTGTCCTAACGATTGAATGTGGTTTTGCTTACTGTTATTTACATTACTATTTTACAAATGCTATTTGCAGCGATCATTAGATCGGTTATGATAAGAAATAATGTTCAGACAGCTTGACTTGAATTATGTCATTAGTTTCTGCAGGAAAATCCCACATTGTCTCTTTTGATTTCAAAGATTTGTTGTTCTAGCTGTAAGATGCAAACCATATTTGATTGGATACATAAAATCAATGATGTTAGCGCCTTTAGGTTTATGAGGCTGATTTAAATAGTGATAAATCCCTTCTGCATTTATCCTATCAAAACTTTAATGGACTGTTGGAAATATAAATGAACGTACAGCAACCCATATAAAGTAAATCAAGCGAATGTTAAGAATTGATTTTAACGTCAAATTCTTGATAAATGTTGATTACGATTCCTATATTTAATCGCTTTTCAAAATGGCTGCTGCTTCATCATCTAATTTGAATGTGTCCCATAAGAAACTAAATGAAAGATTGTTTGATTACGTGTGATGTAAATGGTATTCGAAAACAATCAACTTCACATTAAGATTGAAAATATGAAATACCAAAAACAATTTACGGCCACAAAGAAAGATTATTGTTTTTTCATAGACATTGAATTAAAAAGTCAATTTCCAGGACGTAGTACATTATCATCAGATTTTTTACTTTTAATATTTCTTAATATGAGTTCTTCATCTAGTAAAAATCAAAAGTTACAGTTACATATGAATGATGTTCACTGGAATTTGTAAGGGGAAATGATAAAGTTGAGGTAGTTTTTAATCAAGCAAAGATCATATTGACATTGATTTGAAAGACATGGTTCTTAATTAAAAACGAAAAAATGAAATGAGTTTATGTAATATTATGGTTTATGGTTTTAATTTTGGCTAAATCAATAGATGAACTAAGTAAAGGGAAAAATAAAAACCTTGACAAAATTGAAAAAAAAAATGTTTATAACTTCAAAGGAAAATGCCAAAGACAATTATATTTAAGCTTTAAATTGTTTAAATTAATAGTTTTAAATCAAATTATCGTATTGAACTAACATAGATCTATGTCAACTGAAACCAAATAAAAGTGTGATAAAGTATATTCTACTCTTACTAGGCTTCAGAAGACGAGCAATGATAAGACGTATTAGAATCTTGTGCTACGCACTAGCGCGGACCACAAGCAGATCTCGCATGGAACCAACACTTATGTATACTTGAGTATCCAAAGGATTTGGGCCTTCGTATTTTAGCTGTTGTAATATCATTTGTGATGAATTTTTTATTTCAACGTCTATCCTACAACATTCAATATGATGCAGTTTTATGGTTAAGAATCTCCGCATGATTTCTATAAATACATTTAAAAAAAATTGCACTGAATAGTCATCATGAAGAGTAGCAAATTACAAGAACAGTTAAATAAAAAACAAATGAAATATTTTATCGTTTTATAATGATCACTACAAAGAATGGTTTTATGATAATTTTACACAATTAATTTTGAGCGGTTATCATATATTAACATATTTCACATAATTTACCAGTTTCGACTACACAACATAAATGTCACATGCGAAATATATTTCTACTTCTCAGTCTTATTGGTCAGATCCAAATGTTATCAAACAAAATTCAAATAGTTTTTCTAAAATACTAATAGGGGATCAAAATGTCACTTCAATTACTTTAAGTCCGGGTAGTCGCCTACATTGGAGTTTCAGACGAGACCAATATCATTGAAAATGAGCTTTGGTCATGTTTTGTAGCAATCAGGAACATTTAGAGGTCGAGATCTTTGGTCCTTATAGTAAGGATTAGTCTTATATATACCCTTCTGACATTTCCTTTTGCTAAAACGTCATTCAGTAATTAAATGTACCCTTGTACAGAAACTCATTAGAAAAAAATAACCATCTTTCTGATTTAAATCCCTTATTTGAATTTCACCAAATGAATCACTCGTTCAGTTTATTGTAACTATGGCTTGATATAATTATAATGGCTGACTCTTCTATCCACCAGTATCAACATCCTCCATCAAAAATCACAATCAATAGTATCTGATGGTTTCAAGAAGCTTTAAGCCCTATATACATGTATACACTATAAGTATCGAGGATGACACCAATAACATCATTTCGATTCCCTGTCTGTGATGGCACGACTACCAATACTGTAGAAGCTAAAATAAAGCTATAAAGGCTCTTTTTAGTCTTGGGTCTTTCCCTTGCAGAAATATATTTTACGAATCAAAATTGGAAATTATATCAACAAAGCTTATTTATAATGTTGATTTGAATTGTATATGCCATACGTAACAATATTTCATTTCATATTTTTATTAAATATATTGATTTCATAGTCGTGAATTAATTTCTAAAAAATAAATTTACCTTTTTTTGTATTTTTTGTTGCTAGAATGATTTTGTCTGGACTAGAATAACTCAGGACTATTATTAAAAACAAATTAACGTTAGTCGAATGTGGGATGGATAAATAATCTTTAAAAGATTCAACTGAGAAGTGCATAATTTAGTTACTAGCATCCTTTAATGTACAATAGTTATCGCAACGTATTGTTCTATCCTTATGACTAACACCTTCACTTATCACATCAATATTTTTTTAATTTTGTCTTTTCAGCTAAGAAAGTAGTTTAATTTTGAATGGTATCACTAAACCTACTACAACGAGTGATTGATAGGTACGTAAATTTCAGATATCTTTAATTCAATTATAACATATTCCGTCATGTTAATAAATTTCTACTATCTTTTCGTTATCTTGAACTTATTAGGTTGTTGAAAGCAGGTCAAATACATTACCATATCATCTAAAACCTTATTGCAATGGATTGTATTATTTTTGCTCATGGTTTAATATACCTACATGACATAGTGAACAAAAATGTGGCACATTCGCAAAACACTATCCATATATTTTAGAAAATCTGTTAAGTTTACACTTTAATGTTATCCTGGACATTGCTTTGAATTTAACAGTTACAAATGACATTAAGACATATAAATCTTATTATGCCTTGTTATCTTGTTATATAAAGGTGTTCGAAGGCGATGTAGTCTTCCATATTTGCTTGAAGTTGTAAATTTGTTAAGTACATGGTAGACGGTCAAGATTTCGGAGGACAATAATTAGCACTCAAATATACTTTTCTCAGTCAAGAAATCTATTGCAAATTCATATATAGGCTATTTGGTGGTGGTATTTACTGTAAGGGTCAGATGCAAATATTCGATGGACCACAAGTTGATGGTGATTTAGCCAATGGTAGAGTTTAGACCTGCACACCAATTATTTCTCTTGTAAGAATATGGTCTTAGATAATCTGCTAAATCTAATCCTTGTGAATTACTAAACCTAATCTTATATATAATTATTGATTAATGTTTTTGTTTGTGACTTGAGAGAATTATTAGTAACCTTATAAATATATATAATTATAACACATAATCCCAAATTTCAGATTTACCTACTCAGAACATGGCTACTATAATATGTTTTACACGGATTAAGAAAAACATAAGCGTCTTTTCATACGACAAAATTCGTTCTGGTTGAACCTGAAATAAATGTATATGAGCTATTTACCGGCGATCTCTTAGTATGTTACCCGTTATATTATAAGACGAGTCGACAGAAGTAAAAAAAAACTTGGCTAGTTCTCTCAATAACTTTGAGGCGTTCTAACCATCATAATGATTCAACTTATTCCACATAACAACACGTGAATCTAGAAGAATGATGGAGGAAATCTGTGATACCAGTGAAATATATGTGTTTCTGTAGTTAAATTATTGCCAATCGTCAACTTTCTCGATTAACGAAAATCAAAGTAAGAATCACTCATCCATAGATCTGTAGTGAAAATATAGCCTGCCTTGTCAATATTCAGTTATTGAACACATTCGATCGATCAAAGGACGAACGTTGTTTGAATGTGAAAGATAGTAAGTGCTTCGACAGAATAGTCTGTGGAACTCACCGTGTGTATTACGAGTTACTTCGGTGATCAGAGAGCAATATAAATGTCGGTACGAAATGCTCCTGGGTAAATAAAATGTAATGTGATATTTCCTCAAAACTGTGTCATGCGATTTTAAGTCTACAGTAATAATTTGACAAAGTTTGTGGAATGGCGGAATCGGCGAGGGATTCTAGTTTCGTTTATGACAACATTTCGCGTCAAAATGTTACGGAACTGGTTGTGGATATGGTCGGAAATGTGACCTCTGGATTTGGAACCAATTCCACAACCCCGAAACCGGATTTACCACCACCATCACCGTATGCCTTATGGGTTCAAGTGGTTATAGCAGTTATAATAGGATGTTTAATAGTGGCTACTGTTGTTGGAAATTCTTTAGTGTGTATTGCTGTCGGTATTGTTAAAAGGTTACAATCTCCCTCGAATTTTTTAATTGTTTCGTTGGCTGTTGCTGATTTATTAGTTGCGCTTCTTGTGATGCCATTTGCTATGTTGCTAGATATAAAGGCATCTTGGTTAATGGGTGATGTTGTGTGTGATGTTTGGACATCGCTCGATGTTATGCTATGTACTGCTTCAATTTTAAACTTGTGTATGATCAGTGTTGATAGATATTTTGTTATTACCAGACCTTTCCAATATGCCATGAAAAGAACTCCGAAACGTATGAGCATAATGATTGCTATAGTGTGGATAGCTTCTGCTTTGATATCAATTCCCCCAGTGTTCGGTTGGAAGGCTGAAAGAGGGCCCTATACGTGTTATATTAGTCAAGATCTGGGCTACCAAATTTATGCAACGCTGGGTGCCTTTTATTTGCCTCTAACCGTCATGATAGTAGTGTACTTTAAAATTTGGAGAGTGTCGTCGAGAATTGCCAAAGCCGAAAATCGATCAAAAGTTGGAAGCTTTGATAAAGGCGCTGAATTTCAAGTTGGGCGTCAATCTAAGGACAGTGGTGACAGTCACGTGTTACCGAATGGAACCTTATCTGTACCCGGCACAACCGAAGAAGATGAAATTCCGTTAAAAAAACAAAATTCACGGCGACATTTCAATATCAAATCTCTGCTGCCAAAACCACAGAGAATGAACCATTCAATGGAAAGCAAGGCTACAAAAACATTGGGTATAATCATGGGAGGGTTCACGCTGTGTTGGCTACCCTTTTTTATTCTTGCTTTAGTTAGACCCTTCTGTGGCGCCAATAGTGAGTTTTGTCACATCCCCGACTGGTTAACAAGTGCTTTAATGTGGTTAGGTTACTCAAATTCTTTCTTCAATCCTGTAATTTATGCTCGTTTTAATAGAGATTTTAGAACACCTTTTAAGGAAATTCTGTGTTTCAGATGTAAAGGAATTAATACTCGAATGCGCTCAGAAAGTTATGTTGAACAATATGGAAAAGACCCATCGTATAAAGACAGTCTGAAACCGCCAACGGAAACCGTGGTTCAGTACAACAGCCATGGTCAAACTGTGGTTACCTTAGGAAATGGTTCGGCCAATGGACAGAGGGAGAGTAAAATATGAGGTGTCATGTTGGAATTAAATCGGTAATGTCTCAATGAACAATTGTTGGTCGATGGAAAGCAACATGTCTCATACACCTAATTAATTGTGATAGCCCATTCTACTCTTTAATCAACAATTGTTAATCAGATAGTTGAGGACGGTTAGTCTCGTCAAATTGTTACATTACAGTAAACGAAATGAAAATTGTGAACCACATGAGGTAGTTGAAAACTGTGAATCAGGATTATTTTTGTCAAGAAATCTGTGATTAAAGGAATATTATCGCCATATGTTAATAGAAAGGGTAATAAGATATATTATAATATCACGTCATGCTGTTAGTATACAGATACCGCAGTACTATAAACAGAATAATTGTTTTCACGAGTAAATCTAGGGATTTAATTCACTTAAAAAAATGGTGATAAAACTTAAAAATCCCTGGATTGCAAACTGTGATCATATAAAACTGGGTAAAATATGAACAGGTTGACTGCTGAACAGTCGGTTCTTCCACAAACCAAATTAATGCTGCTGATTTTCATTGGTTCTCCGACCATCATGGACGTAGGATATCAAGGATATCTTCAAACTAGGTGAGCAACATCTGCCTCCAAGGGATAGTAGCTGTGTCGTGTATTTCCGGTCCAGAAGGTACTAGGTACTATGGATATTAACCAATGAAACCAAGTCAACGTTTACTGCATAATATAGAGTCAAGTAAGTTAAAAGATCAATTGGGCGATTTAAAGGACAAACAGTTGTAAATTTGATGAAATATTACTAATTTGATTAGTTTTAAGCGGTGCAATTCAATGTAAGAGCTTTTGGGTTGTCGCCCCACCCCTCCCTTGACGTGTGATACTATAAGGCTGTTATTTATTAATTTATTAACTTTGGTTTTGTTATTGAGAAAATACTAAAAAATATTATTAAAGACTGTTACTATATCATTTGTTAAGAAATCATGTCCCCATTAAAAAGTATATTGTTAATGTTTTTGTAAATTTAGATATGTTCTGGTATGAGTGAGAGAAAATGGATGAAAGAATGAATGAACCCTGTATGACAATGTTTTATTTTGTGCCAAATTTATTATTTGCTATGTAGCACTGAGAAATGACAAAAGTTTTCTTAATATTGACTTAAATTCAAATGTTTATTCTGATAATATAATGAGATTCGTAGAAAAAACCTCATCTTTTTTTTAATAAAGTAATAGACACCGGGATGTGTTTTAACAAAGTTTAGAAAATAAAATGAAGGATTTCGATCGTTTAAAATTCTACTGACAGTGGGTAAAATAAGTGGAAATAATTAAATCATGTCCACGTAACTGAGAGAAATATCAAGAAGTTTGACTCGATTCACATTTCTTCTGATAGAAGAATTCCATCTTTATTATCAACTCCAGACAGATCTGGCACTTTTCTTCATTTTGAACTTCATGTAACTGCAGAAATTCGATCATCCAATTATATTATCGGTAGTAAATTTTAATAATTTTATCTCGCAAGAAAATGATAAATGTCTAGAAAATAGATGCTACATCAAATGTAATTTTCTATCATATCAGCGAATTTCCCTGATAAAATTCAAACTTGTATATTAAATTAAAAACTAAAAGGGTTTACGATATTCGACAATTTCAAAAATAAGATTTCGTTACACGATAGTCAATAATTTTATTTTTTTTCTGCTGAGATATGGAATTGAAATTCTAGAGTATAAAGCGACATAATGGAGGACAACTCTACATCTTTATTGCAGACTCGGCTTCTTTGTAACTTTCATAAAATGAAGGAATTATTCATCTTTGCTAAAAATTGTTGATAAAAGTCCAACAAGCAAGGCAATTCCGATAATCAAAATTTCATGGCAAAATTGACAAGTTTTTAACGGAGTGGACTCCTCCAAGGAAAAGCACCATCTGGTACTACGAAGAAAGTAAGCATGATCTGCTTTGCACGCGATGTGACATCACTAACAGTGGTACTAACAAGCATTGATTTTCAATTTAATTTTTCTCCAATCCAATCCAATACTTTTAGAAACTTCAAGAGTTAATAGGACTAATTTGGTTTAATTGTTCTAATGTTGATTACATATAGAAGTTAACATACAATATTCATATGAAACATGCCACTATTTTACAGGAATGCAAACTATTCTTTGACATTATAATCACTGTTAAGTTTTATGGGTTGCTGTCAATATTTTATTTCTAATCTAAGATAACTAGTATAGTAATAAAAATATTATTAATATTGAGAATTTTCCTACAGCAACATTCAACTATATAGTAATAATATCGAACTAAAACAGGCGTTTGATCTTATTTCACTCAATCTGACCTAGTCAAATCTGACATTTGGAAATATTTGAAAACATATGTGTTATAATACAATACGAGAAGCTCATATAATCAATTCTATTCCCAACATTTGTAAGACGAAAAACGCAGCTTAGCCAAGAAAGTGGAGATTTAGCGTTGTAGTAGTACAATAGAAAATTTTGTATATATATTAACCAACACGATTCCAAGGTTTTTCAATACAAACAGGTTTTAGTGTGGAATAAATGTGATTAGAGGCTTTCCTTCCATGAATATTAGTAGCCAATTTATTCCTTATCAATAGATTACATCTGACTGTAGGCTGTGATTAAAACTTACAATCTTTCCATTCTTATCCTTTCTTATATTCCACACCATATAAACTCTAATATTTTTCTATGATACTCCCTTACTTTCATTCTTTCCACGTTGGATTTATCTGGGCGTAGTATTGTTTTTATATATAAAAAAAATATCAGATTTCTTTTAATAAACTCTAAAGAACAAAATTTTCCCTGCATACACTTTTGGTAATGGACAAAGTGGTAGAGCGACTGGATTTTCAACTATATATTTCATGGTTCATAAAAATGATCAATAAATATAAAGAAATTCTGAGTAAAACTTATAATGGCTTTTTTCAATACGGTAATTCAGAAATAATGCCTTTATTAATATTATCTTGATTGACCATTTATACCATGAACACAATATTACTATAATATAGGTATAAACAACAATAAGCTTTCTACGTATTTTTGACTCATGTCTAATATTATTCTGTTTATAGTAATACTGCTATATATAACATGTATAGTATCTTAAAACTACGACTAAAAATTGAATAGAAAACAAAACAAAACAAAAGGTCATTATGCAACTATTTTTGGTTCAGCAATATCAATTTGTTTTTGGTCGTGATTTTTTTAGAAAAAGCTTAGAGGGAGCACACACTTTAATTATTAAAGCCTGTGTTTTCTACCTCACCGCATCCATATAAAACACTGAATATTTTCCAAATAAACCGAGCTTACCAAGGATAAAGATTAGAAGAACTAAAAATATTTTTCTCAAATCCGCTCAATATTGTACCGAAATCATTTTATCTGGTGGCAAAACAATTCGATTCCTTGATTGTATTTTAAATCTGTTTATTCTCCGGTGGCTCAGTTAAGGATTATTATTGGTGACGTAGTATCTATGTAGTTCGTTTATGTTAACGTCAAACAGTCAAATTGTGGTCACATGACAAAGTTTACATTGACAAGTTGTTGGGATGCTTACCAAATGTTCAAAGAGTTTCGATGGATGAATGTTTCGTAAGTCACTGTTTGGATGTTGGTGCATTTGAATTACTCTATTTAACAAAAGACTGATCGATCCAACCTGTTTGTAACAGTTCAGTGACACTGTCTGGGGTTCCCAACATAATGTTTTCTGTAGTGACACGGCATCCCTGTGAAACAATTAATGTCACTCTGAACATCTTTTTGGCACCTTCGAAGAGTCTGTGTACTTAATAAGATTATATTGAGAGTTGGTTCGCAGTGACATACTAAAAATGATTTGTATTTTTCCTACAATCTCTAATACTCTATACAGATTATATGACTTGTATTATTGAGTTGTCTCAGTGTTTAAAGCTATAAACTATTGTTTTTGGTCATATCATAAATGTTAATGTTGTGAAACACGCATCTTTCTAAATCGAATATTATCATCTTGCCTTCATCGTCTGTAATAGTTAGAGAAATCAATAGGAAATTATAATTAAAACCATCAACTTAATGATTTTAGTCTATCCTTACTGACCAAACAAAATCTTATAGAGCCTTCGATACGTCTGTCTGATCATTTCACTAGTTTTTCTTCCCAAATCTCTCGTCTTCTATTAATCAATATATTTTATGGTTTTTTCTCAGAATAGTTTACGTTTCTGTGGGAAAAATCATCGTTGCGAAATGAATGATTTGAGTAAATAACTCTTTAAGATCCTATAGTATGATGTTAGCTATTGAAAGTTAAGCGACTACATTTTCATCTTTTCTACCCAATATCTGGGCTAGATATCGGGAGCAGAATTTCTAAGTCTTGAAGTCGTAAGAGATGCCAGAGGTGAAACCGCGTCTCTTACAATTGTAGAAACCTTAGGTTCTAAGATAATACATCTTGTTTAACATAGTTTCATAGAGTTTGATGTGACCAAAAAACACCCAAATACCCTGTTGTATGAGTCATCCACCTTCTAGGTATATTTGGCGGTGTATGTTGATTGCATATAAATCGGATATTTTATTCCAGTACGAAGTGGACAATGTACTTGTAAAAAGCAATTGGGTGGTTTAGGTCACATGCACTTTCAAATGACTTAGTAACAATGCCTTTCAATCTTGTTACAATCAAAATGTCATATTATACGCCAGTAGTCTAGTGTAATTTGGATAACAATTCTAGATATATTATCAATCATTGAAATTTAATGTATATGAACGAATGAAAAAAGGAAGACATTTATTCTCGATAATTGGTAGAACCATTGTAATCGTTCTACAATCTATTGTCTATACACATAACATTCAAACGAGAGTAAAAATAAGTTATTGTTTCAATCTTCCATTGTTCTTGTTATTTCTCCATTCTGTCAATAATTGACCTAATAATTTCTTATAATTTATTGATTTTTGCCACTTCCCTATTATTTATCTCGTATTTGTCAATTTTTTTCAAAATTACTGGCTTTATGATTGTTAAAAGAATCTATTTTGTAGAATCGCCTGTAGCACTATTTACCTGTGGTATCTTTTTCCTCAAACATATTTAAATAGAGACAGCGCTAGATCCATACAAATTAACTATAAAACAATACTGTGGAGGGGAAAAGAAAGATGATGGAGACATGAAAACGAAATGGGGTTTTATATTTATAATCAATAAAACTATAAGTATGAAGGAATCCAGACGCATTGATCTATTGAGTGGCTTTTCTTTATGTTGTTAAAAATTCATCTTTCTTTTTCCACCCTTCTTGACCCTATCAAGTTTATTGGTGCTTTCGGATCAATGTTTCTATCACGCGTTCAAATTTTAATCATACGAATATTTTGCAACTTATTAATATTTAAAATATGTGCAGTGTTGAAGAAATGATTATGTTTGATGCTGTTTTGTATGTTAAACCGCTGGGAATAGGTGTGGTTGGTACAATATGTTGTTATACAAGTTCTTTTAATACTGGCATTCATAAATTTTGACCAAAAAGTTTCAAACATGCAACCATATAATAACAAATGTATCATTAAGAAGATGTTAGCATGATTAGATATTATATTTGGGAAATTTGACTAAATGTTCGAACTATAAGACAGATTAGAACTATCGGATTAGACAAGTAAATTATTGAATTGTTTTTCTTGGAACTATGCAGCTGCAACTCTGTAGAACTATCACTGGAATATCTGATCTTCATCAAGTCGGTAATTGTGATATTTTATTGTGAAATTAGCCGAGCGAAGGGGTCATTTGACAAATGGTGGTTATAATATATCGATTTTTGTAGTAGTAAAGTGGAAAAAACATGTATTATCTTATGTTCTATAATAGAAGAATGAGCATATATTGTGAGCTTATTCTTAAGCTAGCCTATTCGACACAATGGTTTATGTATTTTCCTACAAGTTCTTTTTATTCATATAAATCGACATAGTTTAAACAGTTCTAACGGTTACCATGGTACACTCGCTATTGTACTCCAAACGATTTCTGCTTTTAAATTCCAATCAAGTACTTGAGCTAGTGTAAAAATGATGTGAAGTGAACGATTTGCTAACGACAACAATACCCTCCAACTTCATAACAATACCCTCAAACCAAACGATTAGAAAAAGATCTAAATACAGCTCATCGATTCATGGGTTTTGGGGACAATATATTTATTTTCTACATAGAATAATATAGAAAGCTTCGATCAGTCTACTTCATGGTCGATCATTTTACACTTCATCATCTAGTTATTACCAATTTCAAACATTGATTAGATATCCTAGACTGTTATACAACACTGGGCTGAATTATATGTGCAGAAATAAAACTGCATTTATTAGCAAGGTTTGAGAGTATTTCTGCTTCCAGACATGTGAACGTAAACAGTTAGCCTTGTATTAAATCCATAAAGCATAATAGTATTTCTTTACTAATATAGCATGGTTTGTTGACCCACATTGAAGTTAAAAAGGATTTCATGAAAGAACATTCATTAACAAAAAAACAAAAAAAATTCTCAAATTTGTCCAAATCATACAGGTGAACAATGCATGATTGTCCAATTCTGATTTCAATCAAGCTGATAAAATACAATATGAAATGTAAGGCGGTCTGTAAATTGTGACTGTGAATCTCTGCCGTATAATTATCTAGTTCTTATTGGCCATTTCTTCTCACCAATTTACCGTAATTACCACTTGTCTTCTAAGCTTCCGTAATTTCTTAATCAGATATGACAATCATTTTCCAGTTTTAACTCCTAATTTCACCGTTTTTACACTAATCAGTTGACGTTGAAGTTTCCAGATTTAGAAATGTATAAATGAATGTTGACATTGTCAAGGCTTTTACGTTCACTATTCGATTAATGTTTGATATGTAACAGATAAAATAAGTTGAAAAGGACATTAGCCATTAGCCAAGTGATTTGAATGTCAAGAGAATGAATTTTAATTCAGAACAATACACACTTTTTAATGTGATATGGACTAGTATAAGATTGTCCCAAAGTTCTGTGGTAAATTGTAATTTGTCAGAGTAGTTGACACGATATGAGACATTAGCAAGACGAACAGAAAATATCTACTACATGGCAGAATTAAGAAGCACCTTTAGGCTTTGTTATAGTCATCCCAGACGACCCGTCTGTTACATACATCAATATCTAGGCTTGTTGAATTGTGCATAATATTTTACTGATAATATGTTAATCACATGTTACATTATTATATGAATATTATAGGCACGAAATAACACGGAAATTGAAGTTATAGTAATGGAACTGAATCCACCAAGAAAATCACCCTAGTTCTTTAAAATCCGACATTAACTTGATAAAATTGCTGAAATTCATGATTTACTCGATTGCTACCAAATTGCGACATCATATAGAATGCTTCTCTGATCATCCATGACAAATGCCAAGAAATAATAAACGATTGTAAAAATAATTGTCTAGGGAAATGAGCTTTGTCTTGCTTGATTAATTTTCTTGTCAGTTACACATGAATTATCAATAAGATATAATTGAATGTTCAAGACCCTAAACCTAACGTTGTTAATAATTCAATGTTTTAAATATAAAGCTACTTAATAATTACAATGCATAACACTTACTCCTTTAGTTTATGTTCGTAAGACTAGTAATGTCACTGAATAAATTGGTCATAACATGTTTCATGACTGTTTTTGTTTTATTCTTACCGTTTAGCATCTCACCATTTCCTCAAATCACAGCAGTTGGTCAATATTACAGTGACAGAGTGCTAATTTGATAACGTACTTTACCAACGCATTGCAACAATCCTTTTACATAAAAAATAAAAAGTGTTGTGCTAGACTTGTTTCAAAAATCTGTTCCATTAATGTTTCTTCGTGTTCTATTCCTGGTTTTAGTTAATGGATTACTATTTTGAATTATGGAACTATAAGGATATATAGGTTTTCACAGTTATTTACTTATTTGGCTTTCGCTATTTTTACTATTATATCTCTTCAAGCGTCGATTTTAGCTAGTTAATGGGCAATCATTTTTTTACACTAGTGAAATGTGACAATGATATGCATGATACTTGTGCAATCTGTTTTCTCTATCCAAGGTGAATGACACTATATCTATTCTTCTATTTGTATATTAAGTATGTTGATGTCTAAAACATGAATAATATATTTCATTGGTAGCAATTAATTTGTGGACATTGCGATGTGAAGTTGGACGTTTTTTTTTCATAAAAAATGTGAATAAATGAATCATTTAATCTGTAAAATGATCAGTCTGCACCCAATTCTACTTCTTGAAGAACGATATACATGAAACAGTCCCTTTAATGCATAACTTCTATCTTAGACCATATGTTAAAGAGTCAATAATATTGTTTTACCACATCATTACGTTCAAACCAATATGATATGTTGTTTAGCTGCCTTCATTTTCACAAGAAGTCAGATCGCCCCTAGATATCCAATATATGTTAACGTGAAAAACAACAACTTATGGTAAATTGAATTATAAAGATTGCCTGAAATTATTTTAGTTCTAACCAAAAAAGACACATTTAGCTAAATATAGCGATAGAATTTGACATAATTATTAGTTAGCTGTCGGCACGCAAATTTATTTATTGCTTTAAGTCGAATAAATAGCATTGTGCTTCACGACTTCATGAACTGGAACAGTTTTTAATGGAAAATGTGGGACAGTGGGAGATTTATATTTCTATTTTCCAGAAATTATGTGGATATCGATATATGGCTTTAGTAAGTCCAAGTCCAAGGTACTGAAGTGGCTAGAGAATTTCAAATTTTGTTTTAAGTCTCTAATCTTAACGTGTGCGTTATGTATTTTTTGGGAGGGGCATATCGTATTAAACATTGGGTTAAAGCGATTAAATAATCAGCGTAATTTAAATACACCTTATATTTTTCTCACACAAATTAATATCGGATAGTCTCTCATTGTTTTGTCAAACAAATACAAATTTAGGTTCCGATACCTTTTGTGATTAAACCTTAAATCATGAAACCAAATAAGGTTGCTCTACTGCAAACATTGATAGAAAATATGTTCTTGTTACTGACCTATATTATCTTAATAATGAATATAAAGAGCAAATTCTCACAACCGAGTTAGATCGGTTTTAACAGTTTCTAATTCTAGGTAATGGTCGGTTATGGCCGGTTAGCTCACATTTCCAACCTAGTAGCCTTGTAAGCATATTCGTTTTGGTCGTTGACAGAAAAAATGATAGAAATCAGAAATTTGCGCCTTTCTGTAATGACATTGGCATCGCTGAATTCGGTATTCATAAATATATTCCTGATTATGCAAATGAATTCAGTAAATGTATTAGCTATAATGAAGTATGTCTGTCCAATCTTAACTATTACATTGTAAATGTACAGATTTCTCGTTTCACCCATCTGTCATGTATAATGCTATATTTGAAATTCAAATTGACTAGATATTATCTCAGCCATTGTACTGATTTCCGTTCAATCAATCTGATTTGAAAGAGATACAAAAATATGATAGAAATTTATTCATTATTCATTTTATTCTTAACAATATCAGCATAGAAATTCACGACAATTTGAAAACGATTTGGCACGTAATGTAATAATATAAATTGGATTTAGTGTGAAAAACATAGTTGCATAGTACATAATAACGATACAATTCAAGGAGTGGCATGTGAAAATACTTGGTTGAAACGTTTCATTGAATATATCATTATCATCTATATTTTCCAACCAGACACATTTAATATTGCTGTAGTAAACACAGAAATTCGGACCATTTTAATGGGTTTATTTTAATTGCACATACTTTACAATAGATGGAAAAATTTCAATTTAACGATTCATTATGAAATTGATGCATCAGCTCACTCTGAATTGCGCAATAACAAGTTGAGTAGAGTATTTGAATTTATTTCTATTGTATACTCTCACTGGTTAGCAAGTTTTAAAAAATACTGAACTAATCTTCACCTTCCATAAAGAACTTTGTTAGGCTAAGTTTGTAGGCCGAAAACAATACAAAAGATATTATCTTGAAGATAAAACACAATATTTTTAATAATGTATACACAAATGAAGATAAGAGCAAACTAACTGCTGTATCTATTTTATTATTATTTTGTTTGCTTTATATTTAGATGGAATACTTATTTGGAACAATTGAGTCAGGCATTCCTGTTGATGGTTAATACAGTATAATGTCAGATCTTCCTTCATCTTGCACCCCCTACTCTCACCACGAATCTTATTTCATATATCAATGCGTGTCATCAGATGGTATTTTTATCATCATGGCGAAAACATTCCAGTTTAAAGAGTGTAACATTTGCTTGAAATATGGAAAATGTCGTTACATTTCATTCAACCTTGTAGATCACTAGATAAAAATAGCTTGATTTTTTTTTCATATCCGATACCATCAACATAAACCATAGTAGAACATGTGTCAACATTCATTTTCTATCATGATATAAATTTTTATTACTTTTTTATTCGATGAAGTACATCTTGCTTTCCTAGTGAAACATCAACTGGTATGTTTTTTTAGACACATGGAAGTAGAATATTGGTAAACCAGTTATCATCGCTGCTCTGACCGAAGTTTGTTCGACCTACAAGTCCACAAGTGAAATACATTAAACGCTTCTATTCCTTTCTGGTATTTATGCGCGAATTTAGAAATATATGCATGTTCAACACAATAGATACGAGCGTAGTGTGATTTGACCCGAAAGCATGAATCGGAATCTATATATATATTATGTTGCTCCGATGCTCTAGTAAATGTATTTTCAATATAAACAGACGGGGTCATAGATATTGTGTAACAGTAGAAATACCAGGAAACTAGGCAGCGATTCAAATAAATGGTGGAATTTACAAGAAATAAATGTCATAGATCAAACTATTCTTTTCTGTTAATAACATTAACTCTTGCAACACATCGGGCTTATTTAAATTTAAATTTTCAAATCTCTTTCTTATAAATTTATTTTCATTGTCTGGCAATTCTATACGTTGATATTTGACTTAAATTGATCAAATTTTAGAGGAACATTTAAGTAAGGATTGTTTCTGTAAGGAATTTACCCCTTGTTAAAGAATTAAACTAAAATAGAAAATGGTAGTTTGTGCGATAAAAAGGTTGCTAAAATGAAATATTACCCTTAGTTTATGTTGAAATACAAGGTTGGTGTAAATTGCTTCAACAGTAGTCATTCTTGTGAGCCAGAATAATTCAGGCGCCATTTCGTGTTTTCAGTTTTTCCATTTTGTAATATATATATCAACAGAACTATCAGAACGCAGGGTGGGTAACCAGAAAAGCAGATTCCGATGTGCATAACATATTATTACGAAAATATTCAAATGCAAGATACACCACACGTTAGGAACATTAAAAATGGTCGGCTGTCCTGTTTGCCAATATTTCTACAGTTGATGATTGTTGCCGATTAGAATATCTAGTAGGCTCATTTAACACATGTTAGATCTGGCACAATAATGTCTTACAGGTTTTTCTAATAATAGATGATTATTCGGTGGTCTGCTCGTACTTGATATAAGTTCAATTCATAATATTTTGACACGAGCTAACTCGAGATCACTGACCCCATAACCGAGTTCGTTTTATGAGTAAGGTGAAAGAAGTAAGAGCATCTCGAACACATGTTGACGTTTGTCTAATCACAGTAACTATGAGAAGCAAAGATGATTGGATAATAATATGTTGTTTGTGAAATTTGAGTCTGGACAAGAAAAAGAGAAGATGAAGGATATTTTTGTAGGATATAATGGTTTATTTAGTTATGATTGTTAAGCCAGTAATATTCCGTCAGAAATACAAGTCATAACGAACTATGTTAGGTCTTGAAGAGAACAGTCTTAACATCGTTGATTGAAAGGGTATATTTCTGTTCAAACTGTAATTTTCTGGCTAACCGAAGAACAAAAGATATGTTATGAATGTTCCTTTGTTGTCTGTTTTGGCACGGTTAAAAGAAAAAACATGTATGTGAGGATTTCTTGATGTACTTTTAATGGTTCTATTGTTAGAGTTTCTAAAACAGTTTCTGTGCGAACTCGTTAAATCATTTTGTCTCTGAAAACTGATCTGGCTGTATATAAATAGCTATATTGCCAATACATTAACTAGCCTAAAAATAAAAGCAAATCATATTAATGTGACATTTTCTTTTGTTTTGACTAGTAAGAAATAACGAAGTTTTATAATATTTGTAAGACATTGTAGTTTGTATCATGGAATAACTGAATGACGCAAACAATTTTTAAGTTAGGACACCTTACATTTTCTTGTTTCAGAGCACCTGACAAGTCTTCTTGTGACATTTCTACCGGATATTATGCAATCATCCAGAGTTTAGGTCAGGCTATAGTGTAGTTTATTGATTTTGGTACCGGTATATAATTTCACTCCAAAACAGGTAATAGATAGGACCAGTTTGAATTTCCTTTTCTGATCTTTTCCATCCAACTAAATTATAACTAAATACCAATGCTTTATCAGAGATACTTCGTGCATAAATATTTTAATGAATTCTTTGATATTTCGTTTAATCAAAACGTTTCCCCCATTTAGGTTCGATTCACTCATTTCACCTCATTATCAATCATCAATAATATGTATTTAATGTGTAATAATCTTTCTTTCCGTTTCTAATTATTTTAATTCATATCACGTTAGAGTCGAGCTAAATTCCTTCGCACCATTTATTCTCAATCTGATTAATCAATATCATATTTATACTCATTTACTTTATCTACAATAAAGCTCTTAGCTAGACTGCAATCTGCGAGGCTGTTTTCAATCTATTAGCAATGTAGTCATTAGTTCTTACTTTAAAACCCAATTAAGCAATTGTAATGTAGCGTGCACTTTTAGTTACATAAACCCATTTTAGTCCCGGTTCCAATGAAATTGTGATTTATAATGTAATAAACCAGTTTCATTTAAAAAGCGGATCTATCGTTACTTATCAGGATTTATACTGGTTCATCATCACCATCTTTCTTGAATAACCAAGGTTACTAAGAACTTTCATCTGGTCATGGTATAATATTTACTCATTTGCCATGATATCTATCTATCATCTGATGATTGAACCTGGTTGTATTGGTTCTGGCCATGTTATCGTACATACGTGTCCAGATTACATATGGTTTCATCTCATCTTTGTATCGAACTTACATGGTTTTGATTCAACATAGTTTTATTAAATCATGTCATTGTACTTACCTTCAGTTTTATTTAACCCGATATCTTGTGACGACTGATAGCTGACCATGGTATCGTTTCTTTCAACTCAACGTTTTTCATACTTAGCTGAAATTTCACTCAAATTTTGAAGCACCTATTACAGGTGGATAACTGATTGTATCAAAGAAAAAAAATATTGCAATCTACAAACTGTACCCTTTTTTATTGAATTTGAGTGAAAACTAAGTTGAGCATTAGAAATGTTTTGTTGTCGGTTTCATCTTACTATGATATAATACTTATCTCCTTTGATTCCTTCATTTGATCACGATATCGTACTTTAATTCAACTTGATCAAATCTGACCATGAAATCACACTTGCCAAGTCAAATTCAACAGTGGTGAAGTTTATCTTAGAAAGAAAACATACCCACAGCCGTTTCCACGAAGAAAAGGAACTCATATCAAAGTAAGCTAAAAATCTGTAAAGATATCTTACAAAGAAAGATAAAACCTATAAAGTGTCAGACGTATGATTGTCGATTCTGTGGTGGAACTATTGTAAGAAAGGTGACGTCAAGCTATTGTTATTTTCTGTTGTCTAATTTTTCTCAAAGAATCTGTGAGTCTTTATTACTTGAAGCACTTAATATTCAAGTCTATTGTTAGGAAGATTAGATGGGAAGCGACCTGGCCGATATTACACGATAAATCAAAGAAAGTTTGAGTTTCCCCATCACAATAGATCAATTCCTGCCGCCAATATATATTCACGAGACCTCTATTTCAGAACAATGAGAATTTTGACCTCAAGAACCTCTCTTCCTGAATAAGAATTCAGTCGTAGCTGGCTCAGTCTTAAAAAATCAGAATAACCCAATTGTAAGTTCAATGCAGTCGAATGAAGGTCTCATTTGTTAAATTGCGTCTCAAATCTAATTAAAACATACATACTGTAGTATTCTCTATATAACATGATTTCAGAATAGCGTGAGCTGTCAATTCCCTTTTAAAACTAGGGTGTATTGTAGCTAAAGATCTAATGACATCAACTTCAAATGCTAAAAAAATATCTGCCATATCATCGTGCCAAATGCAATTTTTTCTATACCCTGTATTTCTCCATTTGGCATATGCATGGTTTTTAATGTTTCAAAATTAATTGATATTTTTGAAGGTCACATAAGCTATTCTATCTACCATAGTTTAACTGGGAATTTTTCTCTGAATCCTAAGAATCGTGAATTGTTCTATATAAAACAGATTTTTAATATCACCAAATCTGTAGGGGATTTCAATGATGAAAGGTATTGCCTTTATTGCATCATAAAAAATGGAAACAAGCCCAGTCTGCTAAAAAGTATAAAAATTTTCGCTTTTCATCTTTTCCTTTTATTTATATAATAAAAGTGGGATAAAATAGAGAGAATAGAAAAGATAAGATAAGGTGTAACAGTTGTCACAAACAGAAAATCTCTAAAATCAATAATAAAACATACATAATGTACACATAAACAAACCTTATAATCTAACATCAATATCAGGGCTATTCTCAAAATCCTTTTGAATCATTAACGGAAATGAATTTTTTACGCTGAAAAAGTAGGCCAGAAGCACAGGATGTCAAAATCTTCCATGTTTCAGATCACTAAAAGCTCAACTGCGTGTGAATTAAATCAATTTAAAAAAATCAACGAGAGTTTTTTTTATTTTCTTCAAATACAAGCTCCAATTAGTGACTTTTGTCATTTCTCAAGTACTTGATAGCAACCTGTGAACTCGATGTAAAAATATTGTGTATGTGATATGAATGTTCCTGTGAGAGAATGAGTGTTAAAATATAAATGATTAATAGGATGAATTAAAAAATACAGTGAACCTCGAAACAGACGAGTCACAATTCAATTTTCAGTTTATCTTATTAATACAGTGTTAGTATATGGAATTTCTTTTGAATAGAGGTTTCTATATAGACAATTGAATATTGGTCACAAGATTGAGTTTCTGTTTTAATCCTTCAACTGTTGTATATGTTGAGTCTTCCATTCCATAAATTAACCAATATAAACGACCCTTTCCTGCCATTTGTAAATAGAATCATTCAACCCATTGGTTAGTTAGAAAGTCATGTGACAATATTTTGTATGTGCATGACAATTCGAGACCCAGCCTTCGCGCAGCTAGACAATACCATGTTTGTATTAATGTTTTGTTTAATGTTATTTTAAAACCCGACACCAAGTATAATGTGACCTATGTGATATCATATCACATTATTACCACATCAATAACCTTAATCTCAAAATCAAATGCATAATATTGGCCTCTCTGGCTTAAAACTGTGCTCAATTCATTTTGTTTTAAATTATTTCTTCATGTTAGTACCACATTATATCAAAGTATTATTTTCATACATATCATCTCGCACAAAATTCTTGACAATGTAATTTCAGATTTAGATTGAAGACAATAACCTAAATAATGTGATATCTCTGGCATTAAGGCTGTATCAAGAAGTATGCCAATTGTAATTTTAAGAAATCTGCTTATTCAATATTGTTACAGATACGATTGAATTCAGTCAGATTTCTTTAAATTGACTTGTTGTTTCAAATGTGTTCTCAAATATGTACATTTAAAGATTCTTTAGAGCAAGTCATACGAGATTTAAAATCTATTCTCAAACACTATTTCAGTCTAAATTTGTATGTGTAAACATGAAAAATGCGTCCATCGGAAGACTATTTTAGTAATGTTTTAAGCTGTAGCGGGAACTTAGACTTCATTAGGTACTACGAAAAGTTACTTGGTTTTCGTAGCCAACCAACTTAGTCATAATCGGTGTGGAAGAACAGATTTGAACAACTGTAAAAATCATTAAAGAAAGCCAAAGTAAATTGCCAAAAGCTGTTTTTAGCATTACTGACTATATATAATTTTTGAAATACGAGAATTTTCATGTAACTATTGCCAGAAACGTATTATTGTAAGATCTGAACCAAGATTCCTATTATATCTCCTAAAATATACAAGGAAATTATTATAGTTCAAATCTGTTCTCTTGACATGTTCCTGATACACATATATCAGATATTTACCTCAATATCAAATAAAGAATGATTACCAATTCAAGTTCTAATGTTTTGTTGGAACAATATTGCTTCTTTGAACACCTTTAATCTTTGAGAGTTTCGAATAGTTTTGTAATTGATTCATTCAAATTTAAATTTAAAGTTTTAGAACAACACATGTTACAATCAATCAAAGATTATCAAATCTCCTATTTCAAAAAACATCTGTTAAACACAAAATTTAGTATAGCAGAATGTTATAGAACCTTGAAACTAACCTAGATATCTTTAAGTACGGTTCCTCCCAAAACAACACCTGATAGTCCAAGATATATAGAACAAACTATCAAGTATAGGAGTCCGTTGGATCTATCTCTTAAGCAGATTTTTCGTCAAATTTCGTTCGAGAAGAAAAGATGATAATTAAAGATTTCAATTTTTATAACATGTTTAAAAACATACACTATCTCCAGGTACCCGAAAACATATCGAGATGCTGCTTCAAATCATTCAGATAGTAGCATAAGTAGCTTGGCTAATCTAATACACGTGGTAGAAAAACTCAGTAATGAGTCGACTACAGGTGTTCAATTTTGCTGTTATTTGACTACTTACTAAGTATTTTATTTAGTCAATATTAATTGAAACATTTCTCTTATCAACCTGTTTTATATCAACGTTCTGTTATCTCAAATATCATTACCGCTTTCACCTCATTTCGGTATTTATAACTGACATATTTAAAAAACACAATTCAAAAAGACATCTAGTCAATCCCTTGGTTTTTCTTCAAAAGAATATTATGCCTGACTTGATTAGCTTGTTTAATTCTCATTTGTTATTTCGTTTCGTATGCATGCGTTCATACACGCAGACAGACTGCGTAACATTTTCTACAACAACAACAACGATATTTAAACCTTAACATGTTTTGAGTATCTTCCTTCTTTACCTCCTATTATAAAGTTGTAAACTTTGATTAATCGGTTGGCATTGGTTTAGGTTAATTTACACGATAATGGACATTTTTCAATACATTAGCATTCTTTACCACCATAGATAAACAAGAGGTAATGATCGCCTGTCAAAACATTCGAATGCAATATGCTGATCTTAAACTTTGTTAGGATACCCCTAGGTAACTGTTAGATTTTTCAATGAATGCGATATCTGTATGAAACAGTAAACATCATTGAACTACAAAAAATCAGTTAGCTGATAGAGCACTAAATTTGGAAAGTTATACTTTTCCAGTTTGTAGTCAATATGTTAGTTTTTGTTCATTATTAACGATAGAAATATTCATGTTATTGAAACAACAAGTCAATTATGAGAAAAAAATCACCTTGTTTACACAATTTACATGCAAATAGTGAATCATATTTCTGTCTCTAATGTATGCTCTTTCTCGAGGACATTTCATAAAAAAATTCTTATTCTGTAAACAAGATAGTTATATTACTAGAAAGTGAACAAGACACTCTTAAGATAATGTTCAAAGCCTCCATAACCTTTTTATTTGTTTTTGTTGTATGTGATAACAAATTATTAAGATTTATTTTGTAGACGCTTTTGTAAGGAAAGCCCATAAAATGTTGCTGATGAATAAAATAATAAAATATTATATTTGTCGTTTTTGATTCTTGCTGATGTGCTGTTTCTGAATAGAATTGGAGATTCGTGGCTCTCCTGACAAGCTAAGGAGTCTCTTTACTCGTATCTGGATGCCATTTATATTGGTATCAGTGACCAGAGTAGTATTTTATAATTAAAGCATTGTAGGGCAAGAAAGACCTGTATATCAATTTAGATCGATTCCGACACGTTAAAAATTCCAAACTTCTGGCAGCTTAATGCCCAAATGATATGTATATCATTGAGCTTTTAAGTTCCAGGTCATTAAACAATATTGCTTCCCGCTTTCTTTTGGAGAGCTTTGACCTGAGAAGGGAAGGATGACAATCATTCTTCAAAAAGACTTTAACCACATAATCCACGATCGTGAGAGCATCAAGCAAAACAATTTCAAATCAACAATAGACTTTTCCATCATGAATTGATACAGATGAAATAGGTCTATTATGACTAGTCCAAAACATTCTGTAAAATTATCGCTAAAATACTATCACATTTGACAACATAATTGCTAACTATCTCATATTTGAACATTAAGCAATTTCGATGAACATCTCGTATAACACAACTCCAAGTGTCATATATTCACTGTTAAGACTAGTAAAATAAGTCATCTTCGTTGACAAACAACCTATCAAACATGGTTTTCTTGAGGTTGTACAAGATTGGATATTGGAGACAGATAAAGAGAATTTTATTACAGTAATTGTTGAAGGAAAAAGATGAAATTAGCTCTGCTCTAATCTGAAGGTCAGTGGAAGGTCAATCTATGACCCTCTAAATAGGAAGTAATGATCAATTGGTGGTGATTTTGAGATGAAGTAAATATAATGGGTAATGATTAGATATATGATTGGTGATCTATTATACATGGAATAACAGAATAGTTGACATACTAAAACCTATACCTCTAATTACACATTCAAACTGTAGGTCAAATGAATACAACATAAGTTCGATTATGAATAGCAAAATATGGTGAGTAAGTAACAAAGTCAAAATTATTTAGATATATTCCAGTGAGCTAATTAAAAAAATCATAGATAAATCGTACCTTAGTCTGGGGAACAGGAATATTTTTAGCTAAGCTAAACGTAGTAGTGCTCAGCCTTGAAATCCATGTTTGTCCAGAATTGTCCGTGTTTGAAAGTTAAAATGACGAGCTTTGAAGGGATTATTCGATATTTGTACATTTAAAATACTTCTGAAGATATATAAGATCCAAATCGGACCCGAATTTTGCGAACCATGATCTTTAAAGCACACATACGTTGACGATATGGCAATAAATAATAGACACATACATACTCCTATTCACAACTTACCATTGGCAATAAATCTCAAATATAAATAAAACATTCTCCATTGTCTGTAGAATGGTGTTTATATATTAATGGATAATAATTTATCACTACTCACTCAATCTTAAATATCGCCTAAACAATATGAAAAGTGCTGGGTATATACCAATGTAAAAAGGAAGATGGTAATTGCATACAGGAAGTTGAAACTATTTGATGTTAAGTGGGTTGTAAAGTACAGGTCAAGTTAGTGTCTAAAACAGGTGCTTACACCCAATATTATACATAGTTATAAATAGATGATAGACATTTATCCTCTCGAGAGATCAAAACATGTTAATTTTGTATTAACCTTGAGTCGAATAAATAAGATGAGTTTTGGTGACCATTCACTGACAGTCTGACATCAGGTGATGTGGACTGGTATGAGTACAGGGAGCGCTTTCCAAGATTTGTGTCCTAACCCTAACCCAGTTCTGTCTAATTTCTTTTGAGTATGATCTTTTTCAACTACAGTTTTGAGACTAGGTATACTTTTCGAGTGACTAGCCGGAGTTACTCTCCACAGATTTCTTTGTTGATGGGCTCAATTAGGGTATATCAAGTATTGGAGACCAAAATCTAATAGTTCTAACAGCTCGAAGGAATGCCGAGTTGACAATACCAGTTCAATACCTCAAGAATACCTCAAATCTGTACAAGCTGTCACAGACGAACATGTGGATTTGTCATTTTAACCGACCAGAACACAACATACCTAAAGCGTATGATTGCATTACAGTTATTCACAGTGACGTAAAGGACGCAGTATCGCACTAGTATACTTTATTTTTAGATTGTACGTATGGTAACAATGTCTGAAATATACACTAATATATAACATCAATTCGACGCCTCCAAAAAACTTAAGGGATATCGTCGATGAGATGAGAAAATAAATGTTAGCCAAATAAAAGAATATCAATATCTGGTTTATCGAATATTTTAAGGGTTTATCTCTTTAAGGATGACAGTTATCCGATGATAGGCAATTTCATCACAATACTTTATAAGCATAATTTTTAGAAATATCTATCGATCTTTTTACTAGGTCGTTGGCATTAAAACCCACATTTACAACTGTTCCCATTTTAACATTTTATTTCTGTATTATTACATTAATCTGTGTTAGTACCATATTGGTTTTTGTCTCTATTTATCTGACTATTTAATAAATGTGGTTAATCAATGTATCCGGGCCCGATATTCTACTTCAACACCTGGTTGACATATATTATACATCATTTATATTTCTTTTTGTTACAGATCCCGATCACAACTTATACATCTTTTATCGATATATAACTTCCTCTACAATCAAAGCCATCAATGATTCAGATATAGTACAATCAATAACTTAATAATCATATCATATTTTAGGATCGAGAGGAACAGCTGAAATGACAGATCAAGCCAAAGGAGAAAAACGTTATTTACATATTATTTCATATTTTATTTCAAATTGGGATCCATTAGTCCGAGTATTTAAACGAACAAAATCATTGACGTAATTGCGAAGTGAGACCATAGCCATCCTGGTTCATTTAAGATGGTCTGAATAAATTGTGTCCAAACCACGTCCCCATTCGTCATACTTCCTCGAGACTGTGGTCTGGATGGTATAGTTGGTTCGTGCAGAAAGAATAAACACTTTCTGTCCAGTGCGCATCACCCGCTAAGACAACACCTTTAACAGTAAAAATGGCTGATGTCTAACCATCTGGCTGTATAATATATTATAACATCGTATAACAATGTATGTGTATTAATAGATCAGTCGATTATATAGATTCAGACAGGTACAGACATGGCAACAGATGTCCGCACCAGCTTCGTCAGAATCCGAGACAGTATTCCGATGTTTTAAAGTGATAGGTGTGGCACATTTAAAGTTAATTTCCAACTACTGAAATTCTTGATTTCCAACTACTAAAATTGTTATTTTCAACTACTGAAATTCTTAATTTCTATCAAAGATACGCAAAAATGGATTAATACTAAATACAGGATCTGAATGCAGGATTTAAACTATCTCATTCAACCAAATACAATGTAGGTTTAAATTGATTGACAAAACTGTTAAATTATTGTGTTATCTATAATTAACAGCATACATGAAATACAATATCAAAGAGACTTTGAGTTATGAGAAGCTGTGTCATGTTATATACCATGTGAGAACAATGTTACTATTAATAGCAGTTTATCAAAAAAGTAAAACTTAAATCCTATCGTTAAGTAATGAGCTTATGAAATCAAATTTAAATATCATATTTGAAACAAAGCATACCGGATTCACCCGATTGTGTCACGCAACACGATCCAAAGCTCACATGTAAATTTTTGAATAACTCTTGTATACCGTTTCTGAAATGGGCTGAAAGTCTATGAATGTATTCAGCATTTCAGTTAATGCTGTTATACCAAAGCTGTTACATGGTATATTAACTTTTAGTTTTGGTCATCGCCAACTGAAAAGGCTTACTGTTTTGAAGATGGAAACTCAGTAAGTGTGTAATTGTTTTATATATTTATGGCAGTGAAACGGAAGTTAACAAAGCAACGGTCATTATCTACCAGATATTGAAGTCAGTTTTATTGTCTAGACCGGAAGTGGGGGAAACATTGGCGTGATAAGGATCTTCTCTTTAATGTTCTCTGAACACCAAAATCTTATTAGAATCCAATAACATAATTGATTATTATAAATTGATTGACATCTAAATTACTCTGTTGAGTTTTTACCAACTTTGAACTTTATTTTTATACTTTTTACGCAATATTAAATAAACACGATGTAACAAATTGAACTCTTGCATGTTTAATTCTATTAAGTCACCCTTTCATGTGCCTGTGTGTTTTTCTATTTTTTATTTAACTAAGTAGCTCTCAATCGGTCTCCACAGACGTTTAGGTCGATACGCCAATACAATTCCATCGATTCTTCATTTAATTTGACATTTCGTGTTTCAAATTTTCTTCCAATATTTGGTTAGAGGCAGCCAAGCGTTTCTAGTAACACTTTTACATGAATGTCAGAATTCAGTGAACATAATCAGTTGGAATTGACAAAGGAATTAAAGTCACAATAAAGTATTTAAAAATTCTTGGAAATTAAACCGAGTTCCTTGTAGTATAAAATGAAATCAATCAACCTTTTGGCGTGGGATGTGGAAAGTTTTTTTCAGTTTTGATAAGTGTTAGCATTCAAATGAAATGAAAATGAAATGAATGGAGTTTTACGTCCTGCATGTTAGCATTCAAAGGAAGGATTCGTGTACAAAACGCATACTTTGAAGGGGAAGGTCTAAGTGTCCGAGTATCGCATACAAATATTAGATAAAATAATAAATAAAAGAAATTTTAAAAAAGAATATTGAAATCTTTAAACTAACTTCAGTTATATCAAAATATGGTATTTTATCATGAACTATCATGAATAACCTTCAACGAAATACTACTGAAGGGAAGTAATCCAATATAGACTAGTTAATAACATGGGTACATACACCGGTAATTCATTTGCCATATGTTTCCATGTTAATTCACGAAATTTAACCTTCCATAACATGTTCCAGAAATTTAACGCAAAGTTTTCCAGTATGTTGGCCAATACTTAAAAATTCAATATATCATGACCATGAATAGGGCGTAACTATGTCTTTCATCGCAAAGCTTTCAGCATCAAATTCTCACAAAATCTGAAAGAAAATGCAATTTCAGACACCAAATCTAGACCATTAATTAGTCGGAAATAGTCATGCATACAAACCAAAAGGAAGGCAGAAAGAAATTTCCAAATGTAGCAAGAACTACATTATACAATTATTTGCTTAAAATGTTTTAGTGGTTTCGATCCATGGGAACTCACACCACTAATTTATTTGTTATATCATTTCATGTTAAATCGTATAATTCTTCCTTCTATGGCTCAGTCAAAACACAAAAAAACTTTTTCTAATATTAAACAGCCCTATATAAAACTTTTGATATTGTTACCCAAAACTATGACTAATATAAATATTATTAGTTTTACAAATTGACATCAAATCGGTTCTCATTACCTCCCTTATACATTATTCCTCAGTAAATGAGTAAAACATCTTACATGTATTACATACTCAGAGACTACAATACAAATCTAGACAATAAATTTATCAAATACAAAATGGAAAAACAAGTCTAAAGCAATAGAGATCCTTTAAATAAAGGCGCCAGAGTTGGATGTCCTGGACTCACCCTTTTACAACAACACTGATTTGCATATCAGGCAACAATATCTAAATAACAAAAAGAATATTGGATATAAATAAGAGAGAAGTACATTACAAACCTACACTTCAGTATAGCTAAGAATAATTGATATACATATAGTTGTACATTGATGTTTTTGTCAGTAGTTTTAATCTGCCCAATATAACTTTTGATTTGTTATCGGTTTGGTACTATTCTAGCCCATTTTTCATAATAGTCTGTGTATTTTTCAATATGAATGCTTGATGTCCTTGCATGTAGTGGCATTTCTGGTGTTTATACATCAACAAGATTATTTTTAAAAAAATACAAAAAAAAAGTCTGGGAAAATATCCTGCAAACTTCCATATGTTAAATGTAGAACTAAGTGATTAGATCGAGTCTATTTTACTGAATAAAATAAGATCGTTGTAAATCTTTAAGGTTTTTATTCATTCTATATCGATTAGCACCTAACCCAATTTTTCGGTAAAATATGGTCGTTATTTAATCCATTTTGTCTGGCTGGAGATCCGCGAATTAAACTTATGTTTTTAATTTAAGGAAGATAGAACTTCTGGAAAGAGATGAAGAACCACATATACTTATAGGTTGGCTTAAATGAAGATGTAGAGATTATAATTCTGTCTTCATGTTCATCCACAAGGCTGTTGTCGCGTGACGGCAGAAAATCCCCATGCTTAAACTTGTTCGTCATTCATGTACAAGTGTCCTTGAATAAGTCTCGTCCAGTTCAATGTTTTGAGTTCAAACGTGCATAATTAAGCATTCGGTCTTCTTTAACTTTTACTAATGTTTTAAGAGGATAATCCACCAACATGCCAGGCGAGACTTGACTCAATGTTTATAAATATAACTTTTAATTAACCTATCGTATCCTATGTCTTTGTAGAATTGTCTTTTGTAATAATATTGTTTGAGTGAAAAGGAGAACTTGAAAATTTTAACTGAACAGGATGTCACCTCTCAAAAACACTAAATTATGTAGAATAAAAACAGTACCTTATGTCATTTTATCAAGATTTTCTCTTTGTGACTGAAGTGTTTTCTCTGCCCTTGGTAATCTAACCTTGTCATTCATTTTCATCTTGACCTGGCCACTATATCGTAGACCATCAAGGGAGAATTTTAAAGCCATTGGAAAGTAGTGCTACATAAAGAGGGACATGCAGATTGACGAAGCATTATGACCGTATTATTAAAAGTAGCAAAAATAAAACAGGGAAACCCTCTCGTAATATTGAACCATTATTTTTAAAATGCTCAAAAGCAATTGGAAAAGAGACAGTTAAGTACATATGTACGTAAACCCAACATGAAGATACTGAATGGAAAAAGGCATGTTTAAACAACGTTTGATTATAAAACCATTTTATTATAAAAGATTTAAAAAGCAGATATCTTGTGCTACCAATATTACGTGACTCAATTATTATGTTCTAACCTAAAATATCAATATTATCAATTATTACTCTATAGATCTATTTGATTAAATTATTATATATTCAATGATTTTAATGATCTGTTTGAATTTCGACTCGATATATCGATAAGATGTCAGATGTATTTGAATAGTACTCTAGAAAAGACACAAGCAATGTGAAACCTGATTGTTCAAGAAATCCATGTCATACATAAACTTAAAATAGATATTGACAAGACAAATAAAAGTATAGCCCATTCTTTTTTATTTATCGATAGTATTACTGTCAATAGTGGATCATAAAGGCAAAATTAAAGCGACAGTGAAATTGAAATTCAAATTGTCAACTTTTGTCCAAAGTTACAGAAAATATTAAGATTTAAAATGAAGTGATTCAAAAAATTCTCTATTGCCCCCTATTTTGTGTATTAATGGTTGAAGGCAGAGAAGGCTTACTCTTCTTGACACTTGTTGCCACTTTTCATGATCTTTTGTGATTACCCCCCTAGACACTGATACCGCTTGTCATTATGAAATACTTACTAATGATTGATATATAGGGCATATTTATGGTATTGAACGGGACAACAAACGGAGCTATGCCTGGCTCGTTATGATAAATAGTCTCTTACCTTTCTATGCGTTCAAAAGGGGTTAGGGTAAGATTGTCTGATGAATGGTCGTCCAAGTTGAAAGGATTAAATAGAGGATTGTCATTCATTCAACTGATGTATGAGTCGTAAATCGAATGCGTTAAATATATTTCGTTTCTCACACACATTAGACATTTCCTACGTGAAATTAAGTAAACTATATTCTTGTTTCCACATATTAAATGCTCTTGGATCATGTATCGTTTCTTAGAAAGATGTTTGAGACTGAACAAGCAAGTAAGATAGTCCGTGCTTATGATGAAACTCCTCAAGAGAATGTCTATAAACAAAGTCGCTTAAAATAGCCAAAACTTAAAATGATAACCTTGTTCATAGTAAATTAAAGCCCTTTGGGTGAATTATGAAGTCCAGATCGGACAAGCAGAAAACACTATCCAGCTGATAAAAAACACCTACTCCCATTTCTCCATGAAGTATTTGTTCCATCCTAGGCCTGAACATTTCGGAGAATCAAACCCTCCCTGTCCGAAAACTAAAACTGCTGAAGGGCAAATTAGTGTGTAAGAAATCAAATCAAACTGGTCTCATGAAATTTATCATTTGTCCAATGCAGTAATAGAAAATTTGTAAGTAGATTACAAAGGTAAAGATATAAAATTAATTGAAATCGTCTGTATTAATTTCCTCTGATTGATATAAGAACCACAGGGACCTTTTGACTTAATTTATTATATAGTCTGGTCAGAATACAAATTTAATGGCAAATATAAGAAGTTCCTTTCATTACCTTAATCTCTCAATTATTCACATCTTCATAACGTTAGATATATATTGATCGATATCAAACAGACAGTATACACGTTTAAAGATATTGCGGTACCATTGCTTCTGTAATCATATAGAGGTAGATGTAGTACCAAATTCCTTCATAGAACGTCATTGAATGGTAATTTTGATAATCAAATAACGAGGATAACGGCACGTTAAAGGAATACTACCTCTTAGAATAGACACAAAATTTAAAGTCTCAAACTTGGTCAATGAGAGTATACATGAATATTCATCTGTTGGACTCGACAGGTGCTGTGCTAAATAATATAATTTAATGGGGTAAAAGAACTCCATAACTTTAGAAACGTTTCTGAAGTTCATATAAGAAAATACCTCGATTTGTCATATGTCGTAAGTATCTGTGATTGACAAGAAAAACAGAATCTCGACCTTAAAAATCTCTCAATTTTGAAGAACCATTTCTATTTCTGTCTGATATTATCTACTGATGTCAAAACCCAACTTTAAGGATATCCTCATTCCCACAAATAGTGTTTGTGTTACTATAGCTACGAACAATAAAAGAGGATGTGATAGGATTAAGAGATGAGACATTTATTCGAGGTAGTTAACAAACCAATATTTCTTTGATTCTATGTTAATCATAGTATTTTCCTACCGCTGTTCTAGACAGTATTTTGATGGCATAATGATTGGCTTGTTATGGCTAGAAATGTGTTGAGATGACACAGACTACGAGAAATAAGAACAGTATTAACATATTCGTTACAATTCTCTTGCTCTCAATTCCTGTTTCAAAGTAATATATCAACCCTTCTGATCTGAATATAACAAACCATTCAACAAGGCAACAAATCTTATTATAATACTGTAAAACATACAATAATACAATATTTTCAGTTAAAATAGTGCTCAATACATCAATTGTAGAGCGAAATAGATTGCTTAGTGTGAAACTCTGAGTAAAAACAACATTTATGTTCTGTTTTAATATTTCTACTGTAAAACATATAACATTTAATTACTTGTCATCTTTATCCTCACATCATACCATCTGATTACGACACAAGAAGGTAGATATCACTCTGTATATCTGTAAAGTATTTTACATATTACTACTACGTTCCATGTCATTTACTTCACTTCATAATGCAACAGATTTCTATCATTTCATGACGACTCCTAACTTTTCATTACATAACAATTATATTACGATACTATATATGATATCACCCATCATGTTCATTACATATTGATTATATTACAGTACTGTATATTATTATTTAATATCATCTCATGACAACCCTTGTTCATAACATATCAATTATAATACAATACTAGATTATATGATAACATCCCCTCCCTCATGAAGACCCGCATGACTGTTCATTACATATTAATTATATCACAATCCTATATACTATAATATCATCTCATGACGACCCAGTTTTGTTCATTACATATCAATTATTACAATATTGTATATTATAATATAATATCATTTCATGACAACCCATGTTCATTAACTATCAATTATACGACAATACCGTATATATACACCATCATCTCAACTCCTCAACCAATATTCTGCAAACAACTTAATGTACATGACTGTTTTCTTTATACAGCCTCTATCCATTGGCATATTGGATGGCCCACTGAGGTTCAATATACATGTAATAGGAACAGCTTGCAGTAGAAGGGATTTTACATGTTTTTTTTTAAAAAACTATTCTAAGTATAATCTTATCATAGAACATGTCACATCAGGATAACGTAAAATCTGCAATTTGGAAAATATTGTCCATATCACTATGCCCCCACAAAAGATTCTTTCAGAGATTAAAAACACAAATATATATAATATACAGCCATTTTTATTGTAAGATCAATTCTGCTTATATTTCTGTCTTTTTAATCTTGTAATACGTAAAATGGAAAGAAAAATTATCTATATATCCATATTTATTCGTAAAAATATTGTCTGCTTTTCAATTCCGACACCCACATAGATACATTTTGTCGTATTGACTTTGATAACTTGACGAAATAAGTGTGGTTTTATAATATAAGATAATTATAAGAGATGAGGAATAGCTACTATTCTCTGATTATTATGGTATATTTTGTTAGGAAAAAAGAACAGCTGTCTGGAAGAGATAATAAGAATCATAAAGCATGTAATAGAAGATGTCTGGTAAAAACTACTTATTTATAATACATTTATTTCATACATGGATGAGTTTCTTCGCGATTTCATATTAACTTAATTCAGACAAACAAATTCTAGACCATAATTTCAAACACGTTTTTAAAGAGAAAATGCCGCGCAACACATTTCTTTTAACGAAACCAGAGAGGAAGAGACTGCAACTTCCTCGGAGACAGTTGCTTTAAACTTTGAACAACACGTTGCAAGCTTTGGAATTTATTCTCTTGAATAGGTCCAGATGCGAAGTACTGCAGCAGGTCTGAAGTTTATAATATGTGAAAGTTCTTACAATCCGAGTAAAGTGAACATGCGAATTTCATTTTCATCATGGTGATTGAGTAAACTGGTGTTATTTCGTCATTAGCCATATAATAATATTTGTTGCTTTGATTTGATCTGGACGATGTTTATGTAATATGGTATCGGATGGTATTTTACATCCTCGGCCTCTTATAAACATTACAACGCAAAAAATACAGTATTGTTCTTGAAACACGTCAATCAAGATTAATCTATAATGTGTTTTGAAACAGAACAGACTTTTCGTCTTATACCAGTTCTTTTCACATTCAGTACTTTTAACTATCAAATTTACCGATTTAAGTAACAAATTACCCATGATTTTAATGAAAACGAATAGAAAAGGCTTTCCATCAAATTTATTTCATTAGATAAAATATCGTTAAAGAAAAGTGCCGTCTCGCTAGAGCCATCTGGAGAGAAATAAAATATATATATATATAACGTCTAGAATAAACAATTTGATTAGGCATTTAATTATAGTCTCAGATTTAACTTGCGGGTGGAATTTTCCCAGACAAACTCCCTACAAAATAATCAATGCTTAATCAGGAGAAACTATAACACACGTCTTATATAAACCCCAATCTTGTAAATATGGAACACTTGCACTTATAATCAAAATAGAAAGAAAAACAGAAACAACTGTATTTTACATGGATAAGTTAGATTCATAGTTTAGGATCCGTTCTATTAGCTGGTCCTTGGTCAAACATCTTCATTTGAGGTCCATGCCCAAATTCTTGTCAGTAGAGAAAGCGGTTCTCCTTTAGAGTCGATTATTGATGATTCCAAAGTATTCGAGCATTACATACCAGAGATGACTGAAAAGTTGTAAGCCTTACCGTGGAAGACCCGTACCAAGTCAATAGTTTTCTTGTATATCTCTACTTAGTCCCCTTCCAAATTTATACACAAATGCCAGCAATGCTGCAAGACCTGGATGCCGGTCAAGAAGAAATTTTAAATCAAGGATTGTTCCCGACATGATTCATTTTCACAACGAAAGCTGCTGTCATCTCCAACTTGGTGTATTTTTTGTATCAGTGCTAACGGTAAAGTGCTAGTAAAGTAGAATTGTCTAAAAATCATAAGACCTATTTTATTATATGTGATGTTTTTTTTTTCTTATTAAGCTTGTGATGCAAAGATCGGCCTACGCAGAGTTTCAGCTTTTTAAAAATTAGACGTTTCATAGAACTCCTATAATCTTAATCTGATTTCTTTTAGGCTTAGAACTTCATGTTTCACAGAAAATAATTAAAGAACATCGTACAATCAAGTAACCTAATTTCGTGGAAACCTATTATTCGTGGATTTCCGGAAAAGATTAATAATTTACATGAGCGACCTTGCGCGACCTCCGCATTAGTTTGACGTGTGACGGAGAAACAATTGGTTTTTATCGGCCGAATTTCCTTATAATCCCAAGCGGTATCGGAATTCCAACTGTCGTATGCTAGAATATATTCCAACGAACGAAGTCACGTGATCAACTAGCGGATTCCGTGTCAGCAGAAAATTTCTATGAAACATAAAGTGGGCCATATTCTTATGTTGTTTCGGTGACTTTTAGCAATAAATCACGCTACGTATCTTATTTTGTCAGTCGCTATTTTTTTTTTAAAATCGTGGTTCTTTGAAGGAATTGTCACTAGTTATAATGAATTGATATTAAAGATAAATACTAAGAGAAGTTAATTATACCACCCGGTATCCATACAACGTGTTTTTCTAAATTTATTTATAGATCAAACATTGTACACGAAAATAGGTGAGGCATTCTGCCACCGCTGCCGAGTTGGTTGCTCCTGAAATATGGGTCAAAGTGAAGGATTCGTAAAGAAAATCGAAATAAACCAATTTTAATTATTTGGTAGAATATCTGAGGAAACCTCTAAGACATAATTTTGTTTTCCTTTCTTTTAACTTTGACGAAATTCGGTGTTGAATATCCTTATATCCACGAAAATAGGTTACACCACTGTAATTTTTCAAAAAAATGAATTCTTATCTGCAATGTACAGTACTTCAGGTCAGGAGACTGTGAGAAATTTTGTCTCGTGACTTTGCTGTGGTCTAAATTTCTATTTATTTACAGAGGGCGCTGAATGAATATGGCGACTGCTACGAGCAGAGTCGATGAACTCATTAAAGATTATTTGTTGTTTCGTGGTTTAACATCGACATTGAAAGCGCTGGAGAATGAATTGAAAACTGAAAAGGAAAAAGGTCTTCGGGTAGATGGTTTTGCTTTTCTTATATTCGCCAGATTTCTCTTAGTACTATGATTTCCATTATCTTCGAATTCAAGGGAGGCAATCCAATTATTTAACAACATTGATTTTAGGAACCAGACCACAACTCGGTGCATATTGAACACTTTCATACTCGAATTGATAGGATTGCAGTTTTACTGCAATGTAGTAATGTATGTATGGTGTGGCCTTTTATAGGGTTATCACTGTATTCAGATACCTATTTTTAATGCATCTCCGGAAATAACTAATAATTCACCTGCGTGACCTCTGAGACCTCCTCATTTGCTTGTTTTGATAAACCTGGGTTATCTCAAAGCAATGTCAAATTTATTATCTCTTTTTAACATATTATGTAATCCTGCACATCAAACCAGGTATGAGGTAGCATTTGGTGTATGTAGAGCAATTAGTACAGTGGTGTAACCTATTTTCGTGCATATAAGGATTTAACACTGAATTACGTCAAAGTTAAAAAGACAGAAATTTTTTTTTATGTCTTACGTTTCCTAAGATATTCTACAAAACAATTAAGATGGGTTTGTTTGATTTTCTTTATGAATCCCTCACTTTGACCCATATTTCATGAGTAACCAACTCGACAACGGTGGCAAAATGCGTCACCTATTTACAATGTTTGATCTATAAATAAGTTGAGAAAAACACCTTGTATAGATACCGGGTGGTATAATTAACTTTCTTAATATTTATCTTTGATACCAATTCATTATAACTAGTGACAATTCCTTGAAAGAACCACGATTTCAAAAAAATAGTGACTGACAAAATAAGATACCGGTATGTAGCTTGATTTATTGCTAAAAGTCATTGAAACAACATAAGAATATGGCCCACATTGTATTCCAAGTTTTTTTCTGGCACGAAATCCGCTAGTTGATCATGTGACTTCATTCATTGCAGATGACACTTGGAATTCCGATTTATAAGGAAATTCAACCGATAAAAAATTGTGACGTTTGGTAATATTATATTTGTCAAAGAATACATTAATATATTTTACTTTGCTTGAAACTACTGGATTCATTCTACAAGCTGACATTAATGTAATAATCCTTTCTGAAAATGCACGAAAAAAAAGGTTGGCATGAAATTGGGTTACTTGACTGTATATTTGGATTCCTGGCATCATCAGCTACATTTTGATACCGTACCAATTCCATCTCAATAGCTTTCTCCGTTCAGAAGATATAGTCAATTTAATATCCAGATTTGGGTCAATTTATGAAAACGTCAGGAATACGACGATAAAGGTAGTATAAAGAGACAAGATGAAAATTTCTGTAGCAACCATTTGACTGGTTACAAATAGAGTTAAACACTTCTAGATACAAAATCATCCAATATTTCAGAATTACAACCCATCCACCATGTTTTCATCCCAACTTTGTAAATTGAACTTTTAAAAATCTCATTACTGGGCAGTGCGACTTATTACCTTATTTTGCAGCCGTTGTCAAGTTGGTTACTCATGAAATATGGATCAAAGTGAAGGATTCATGACGAAAATCAAAATAAACCAATTCTAATAATGTAAATTTAAAGAATATCTGAGGAAACATCTAATACATAAACAACATTTTTCCATTTTTGGATTTTGACGAAATATGGTGTTGAATCTTTATATGCACGAATATAGGTTACACCACTGTATAATGATTCGTTGGCAACACATATTAACATTTTATGAGAACAGGCTAATTTGACTATCATAATCCATGACTAATGTGGTCAACCAATTATAATATTAATGGTGTGCTCTCAGTCAAAATGTGTAGCCTTTTGTTTTCAATAGGCCTACATCCAGATCATATGAACAAAAAATTATATTTGAATTTTATTTTGTATTATTTTTACAGGCTGACAAGATAGTAGAACAGATACAATATTATATTGTTAATAATGATTTGCTTGGTTTACGAGATTACTGGACATTTTTAAACAGCAGGTTATTTTTACGCCTAGAACAACAATATATGTCAAGTGTTCGTAGATTGGAAGTTAATATATTAAAACTATACATTGTAATAGCTTCACAATCAAATAAACCTGAGAAAATTGTTGAGTTCTTTGATAAGATGATTCTTCTTGCAGATTTACAGAATCAACCTGAATTTAGGGAATGGTTTGGTAAGTTGTTATCAGTAAAAGGTTATTACAGATACTTAAATTTCAAATGTACGGTAGTGCTGGCACAACATTTTAATGTATTGGTACATCGTAATATAATATTCAATGATACTCCCATGAAAACTTAAAACCTCCTGATACCCTCCAAGAAGTCCAACAAACTTGTTTTCACATCACATATAATAGTTGTCATTCCTTTCAAAGTTCAAAGTTCCATTTGTGAACGGATGAGTAAAAAATTCTGCATTTATGTCATTCAACATGGGTTAATGTTTTTCTATTATTCTCTTTTCAGCATTTCCTTTTATCAAGAATCCAGAAGAAAATCCGACATTTATGATGTATTTTAATAAACAGTGGCAAGATACATTAATGTTATCATTACATAACTTTCTCAGTGTTATTCTACAGTCAATGCATATCCTTTAGAATTTGTTTATATTTTAAACAAGAGCTTTATGTATTTTGATGATGCCCTCCCAATGGCAAAATTAAGCTATACCAATATATATGCCAAGCAAAATAATGATTTTGCAGAACAATGTGTGTCTTTTACATAGAAAAGTATTTCCTGGCATTGGTAAAATGAAAATTCTTGGTAAAAATATATTTTTTCTTAACCTTGATCACCAGTTCCAACACTTTTGAATTTTGAATATGATCATAAAAGGATGAAATTTTTGCAAGAAGAAAATTCAGTTTTAAAAGAAAGGGTAAGTACCTGACTGGTTAGAAATTTAGTGTTGTTTTGCTTCATGACAAAAAGATGTTACAAAGTTTGGAGATTCTTATATAGATATTTTATACATCTATCATTCAATACATTGATGATAATCTTATATTAATGACAAATCACATATACCTAGCTTATTCCTCCCAACAAGAAATGGCGAAATTTGAAAAATTAATTTTGAAAACCATGAGTTTTCAACAAGAATTTCAAACATGTCAACTTTTGGAGGAACTTTTTCTCATGTTAAGAAATGAAATGGTGAAATTAAGTTTTAAGAGATAAAAAGATGAACTTCTCATATTTTACATCTGAAGTTTCGAAAAACTAGTTTTTATAAACTTACAGATATCAGAGATATCTTTGTTGTTTTCTAATAAATCTTTTTCATGCTATAGTAAAAGATCTGTGGCATGAATTGTATCAAAAATCTATTGAATCCAATGACAGAAGACTGAAGCTATATCAATCCAGTTTTATCTCTGACAAATTGGTTTATTTTCTGTTATTTCAGTTAAGAAATGTGAGTGAATCGGGTAATGTGGATTCAGTGAAAGCAGAACAAGATCCAAAATCACCACATGAATCTTTGACATTGGATTTTTCCAGTTTTTCAGAGTAAGTGTATCATTAGCTCTGAATCTATAAATGACCTAACCGATTTTATCTTTAAACGCTGCATCGGAATTATTTATAACAAATTAACTGGATCGCTTTGTAATTTGTTAATAGTTGTGGAATCTAAATATAATGTGCTATTGTCAAATTGAATTAAAAGCTATGAGTGAGGCCAAATGTTGCAGTGTTCCAGTTTTATGTGGAAATGATGACAATGTTAGGATTTTCGTTGCATGCTTTGGTAAAGGACTGAATGATGTTAGTTTAAGAGAGATCACAAGAGCATGAAAATCATGATTGTTTTTATAGGGAACCTACAAGGTCAAGTTCACCAGATAAACAAAAGACTAACCGACGTCCCCTCTTTAACCTTTCCACTGGTTTACTGAGTAAAAAGAAACCAGAGGTGAATACTGCCACAACTTCTAAACCAGAGATTTCCAAGCCTGTCAAGATTAAACCAAAGCCAGCCATTGTTCCTGTTACAACAACCAAAAAGACCATATCTACCACACCAAGACAAACTTCAGTTGGTAAGTGTCAGCATTTAATGCCAGATTTTCATCTTTTATATTTAGAATGAAAATAGATGTTATTACTTCCAAGTTAAAAAACTTATGATGTTACCATTTTTTGAAGACACTTAAAGATATATATATTGTGTGTAAGAAAATTATGAAATACTTATTTGTTTTTTGTTTGTTTCAGTTCCAAGTACTACAACAGGGGAAATTACCACTCCTGTAAAACAGAGATCACATGCTGATTATGAAAAACAACGTAAAGAATTACTTGGTATTGAAAAAAAGACAACAGTAGAAGTATGTTAGCATTTATGTGTTCCTTTGATTTTTATGTACTGTCCGAGCGGCATACTGCACCACTGAATTGTTTGGTATATTCTTTGAATACAGCAGAAAATGAAACCAAAATTGAAATCAATAGCAAGGAAAAATCAAAGAAGTGGCATAGATGTTATGGTATCAGTATGTTGAAATTCTAACTATGAATGTGAAGTTATAGGTAATTGTACCATCAAAATGACGGAATGCTAACTGAGGCCTCATGGCTCTTTGTAAAAATACAGAGCTGATTTTTTTTACCTTTAACTTTCATTTAAGTTACACATATATTGTAGTTGCCCCAGTCGATCCGCCAATCGGTTCGTCCATTCACATTTACCTCGTGCTCACTCTACAGGCTACAATTCTCTATAGATTTTGATTTTTTTTTTGTGTGTCACTATCATTATGAAGATGTGCACTATTGAATTTGGTGATGATAATTTTACAGTGACATTTATTGAAAAGGATCAACACAATAAACCAAATAAAATTTATGTTAAATTTAACTATGTTAAAGATGGTTTTAGCTTCTAGAAAGCAAACTTGCTGTCTGCCTCCTAATGTAGAACCAGGTAGTTTCAATAGAGATATATGAGAGTACAAGCTAACTGTGATATTGCATCAAACTATGATATATATAGTTTGATTTACAGTTCACATTTATCTCTTTGTCAAGCTGCTGCTGGGCGTATTCACTTGTGAGACTTGCCGCAAGCCTATGCTTATATAATAAGATTTTATTCTAAATTGGTTAAGAAAGATGATAGTCTATTTAGTTTATTTTTATTTTTTTTTTAATAGAGAAATATTGAGCAAGAATCAAAAGGATCACTTCCACCAACGCCAAAAAAAAGTCACACTGCAAGTGATAGTTCTAGTCCAGGGTCAAATAAGTCATTACCTATTGAACTACCCAGACAGGACTCACCTGGTATACCTGGTTAGTATTTATGATGATTATAATAGTATGAGAATGGCTTCTGAACAAAAATAAAGATTAACACTATTTGTAATGTGAAATTTTTGTAATTTGGAATCAGAATTCTTGGGAAAACAATTCACTACTCAAAGAAAAGGATTTTTTTTAGTTATGGTTAAAATTCAAATTTTTTTTTACAGAGGGTGAATGTCCATTCCTACTTTTAAGTCAAGTAAGTTTATTTTTAAGTTTTCGTACCCAAATAACATTAACTGTCAAATTGGATCTGTCCTGTCTGAGAGAAATAATACTGCACTTGTGAAAGTTGAGCTCATACAATATAATGATATGAAGAAACCTATTTGAATGATGTAGATTGTAGTGTGAATTTTCTCTTTACAGGAAGAATATAGTGAACATCATTCCTCTGTATCATATAGCAGGTTTTCACCGTCTGGACAGTATATATCTAGTCTCGATGTAGATGGTATTATCAAGTAAGTTGTACTTAAACATCATTCCTCTGTATCATATAGCAGATTTTCACCGTCTGGACAGTAATATCTAATCTAGATATAGATGGTATCATCAATTAACTTGTACTAAAACATCATTCCTCTGTATACTTTTCACCGTTATATCTAGTATAGATGTAGATGGTATCATCAAGTAAGTTGTACTAAAACATCATTCCTCTGTATTATATAGCAGATTTTCACCTTTATATCTAGTCTTGATGTAGATGGTATCATCAAGTAAGTTGTACTAAAACATCATTCCTCTGTATTATATAGCAGATTTTTACCGTTATATCTAGTATAGATGTAGATGGTATCATCAAGTAAGTTGTACTAAAACATCATTCCTCTGTATCATATGTCCTCTGTGACATTAGCCACTTGTCTGGCGCCTGGGACAAGTAAATTTTCCAGCAGGCAACTGCTTTGCTTTGAGCTACTTGTCCTCCGGTACAGTGTTTATTTTTTGTTGAATGTTACAATAAATGTAGTCAGATCTAGTAGTGAGAGCTACATCGTAAATTGTTTAGTTGTCAGAAATAATAAAACGTTAATTTAACCCTGAAGATCAGCATCTTTTAGTGTAAAATCTGACCTGTCATCATTATTTTTGTCTTTTTCTCACCAGTATATGGGATCTATTAATTAAGGATATAGTCAAGCCAAATCAAAGATATAAATACATTTATTGACAAAAACCTTTCTTCTTTTATAGATTATGGACATGGAGTCCTCAACCAGCCACAATCTATACTGTTATGGCTAGATCAGCTTTTCTATCATTAGAATGGGTGAATAAATCAGATAGATATGTAAGTATTTCCTTTAAAGGGGAACAATCTACAAGGAAATTACAGGTTGAAATAGATCAGATGTCTGAAACATGATCATGAGACTTTGAGAAAAAATAAAATTTATTGTTCTATTTGAAAGTTTTTAAAAGGAAATATACTCAAATGATTAGGCTTCAATAAATGAAGTGAAATGTTTTGTAATTGTATTTTATTTATTGTAGTTATTATTAGGCAATAGAAATTTTAACATAAGATTATTGGATGTAAAAGAAAATAAGACAATAAAGGAAGTAGCTGTCGATACAGTGTATCCAAGGTAAACTGATTTTGAAAAATATAAATTGAAAAAGAAATAATACCAACCTTTTTCACATTATCAATTTCAGCAAACACAAAATCACAAATCAGTTAATCAAAATAAAACTTATATGTGTCACCAACCATCTTGTTTAATTCAAAATGTCATGGATTTTAATGGATGGAAATTTTTATCCTCTGATTGAATTTCTGTCATTCTAGGATATTGAATATTACATCCAACCCTTCTGGTTTGAGTTTTATATGTTCGGCAGCAGGACAGAGAATGAGAAATTTGTCCAGTGAAGTGAACCCAGGAAGTAAGCCAGGCAAATTGATGTTATGGGATGTTAAAACAATGAAGATGGAGGTAAATAGAGTCTTATACATTAGCCTGGTTGCCATTCCGATATTGATATTAGTAAATTGTTCTTTCCATGGTTATCATGTGAGAAATGAAGATATTAAATTTATCTTATCTGAACAATTTCACCTTTATTGTTCATTGCATAGATTATTAAATGGTTCTTTTGGTTTTTTAATATTTTTTTTTCCCCCAATATTTTGAATATGATGCTTTGATCACAATTGATTAAAATCTATGTTCTATTATAGAAACAATTAGTATTAGATCCTAATCCAGTGGCTATCAATTGTTCATCATATAATCATAATGGACAGCTACTAATAACTGGTGGTGCAGATGGGATTGTTAGACTTTTTGGTAAGTTGAGTCTACGCATCTGCTGTATTTATATGGATTGTAAGAAATCTCATTAATAATTGGAGAGCCTGCTGATAAACTCAAAAACCCAGAGAAATTTATGATGGAAAAGATTGGGTAGACATTTGAATTTCAAAGCATTGCACATCATGAGTTGTTACAATTACTTTATATTTCTATGTGATGCTAGTGGAATACCACAGTGTCTATGGATGAAAATTATATTTTTTGAAGTTATCTATTTATCTCTATTTCGTTATATTTATTATATATTATAGATATTCATCAGTGTAAATGTATTTCTCAATGGAATGCTCATGATGGAGAAGTAAACGGTGTAGAATTTAGTTCAGATGAAACATCATGTTATACCTTTGGAGCAGATGGAAAGGTTAGAATTAATTTTGATAATCAAAGTTTTAACTATAATGACCAGACACATTGCAATTCAGAGCAATAATCAATGGATGCAAAGATAATTTGCTGTTAATGAAATAGAGTTGATGTCTTATATTTTAGTTTTTGTAATAACAGTGTGATCTAAATTCTTTACTTTATTACAGTTTTTACAATGGAGTATACATAAACCTGGAAGTAAATTGGAAGAGTTACCAATTCATGCTGGTGCTTCCCTACCATTCCTAGCTACTAGTCCAACTGGTAATAAAGAACTACCAAGAGGAAGTTTATTCTCATTTGATTCTGATGGACGATATATCTTAACTTGTGATAGAAATAAAACTGTTATTTATCAGGTAATTCTATTTTATATAAATATCAGGCTCTTTCAATTAACATAAATTAAATTTCAAAAATAGAATGCCAATTGACTCTTTCTGGTTTTATTTTGAATTTGAATAAATACCAGTATGTCCTTTAACACAACTTTTGACATTAGTTCAGTTGTATGTTATGACACTTTTAAAGCAATGGTTTATCACATTTCACAACAGATGGTTGGAAGTAGAATAAAATGAAATTGAGATTTATATCTCTGAACTACAGATTGGTAAAAACTACAAACTACATGATGTCTGAGTTCTCTGCAGTAATCAATGATGAATTTCTCTTTCAGGCTGATAAGGAATTTGGCTTGAAGAAGACCATGGAGTTAAAGGGACATAAAAGTTCTGTAACAACTGTTGATTGGTCTCCTTCTCTAGATACCAGAGTGGCTCTATCTGGCGCTATGGATGGAAAAATAAAAGTCTCTACTTTACTATCCCAGTGATATAACACATTCCAAATATAATGTATTTATTCCAGTAGAATGTTTAATGGTTATCTATGTTTGTTAAAAGTAACCCAAGAGTTTGGAACATTAAAGGAACCATTCAATTTCTGTTTGATTAAGGTTTTGCAATATGTAATAAAATAAAACCCTTTGTACTAAAAATCCGAACTGCAAAACAAAACCCGAAATCCAAAAGAACATATTGGCTATACATTGGTAGTAGAACTATAGGGAGTATTATTAATCATGAAAGAGTAAGTATTTCATAATGAAAGTGGTATCAGGTGTCTAGAAGAGTAAGCATATGCTGCCAACATTGCTGCGTTATAGATAATATCAATTTGATTTTAAACTCAGTTAAGAATTTGTTTTCTCTTTTTCTTGGATAATGAAAATGCGTACAAGCAACAAAATTCAGTCAATCAAAAATCTAGTCCAAAGGATGCCTAAATCAGGAGTAAAGACAATACCCTGTACTTCCTGGTTTCTTTGAAAATAAAACTTTACAAACTGTGAGTTATGAAATGTTGATTTATTATTGTTAAGTTATATTAGTTATAAGTGCAATATTTTAATGTAAATAAAACAAAAACACAGATAGACTTGTTATATCCTTACCCTTACTTAGATAATGCTAGTCAGCAATCAGTCTTAATGACCCACGGAAACAAAGATATTTCCGTTATGTAAAACATTAGTCCATCAAAATTAATCTTCTAAACTTTGTTATTATAAATATGACAACTAATGTTTTGAAAGCATTTTGTTCATTTCTTTTTTGCCATTGTTTGCCATTTTCGGGAATTGATTTGGGTCTTGAATATATGTGAATCGCATAATCCCTTCAAATAGAAATTACATTTTCTATTTTTGTCTTTTCCATATATGACAGAAAGACGTGTCGTCAATTCAGCTTTCAAACACGGATATGAGTAAAGAGTCAAAATTTCTGATATGCATTGTACATTTTTGATTCACTATTTTTGAATAAAATATCAAAAATAGTTTCAACCAATTTTTGCCTCTGTTATTGGTTTGAAATTAGTGATTGTCTATATTTCCATGTCATTGTGATTTTTTGCGTAAGTTTTTCATATTGGTCTACTCTCGTCCTACTCATATGCCCAAAGAAGTGTATAAGTTACTTATAACATGAACCATTGCTATAATTATTATGATATATTATCTACATATTATTTTGACTTCAGCCAGGACCTAAAGTAGTGAAGCATGTTAAAATATATTTAAGTCAATATAAGTAATGGATTAAACTTCTTCAACGAGATTATCTTACGTTGGTTGCCAATAGCGAGTTATAGTTGACTCTTTTGTTTAAACTTAGTCATATACTAATCAGTACATTAAACAAGCCCTAAGCGGTTTGTATTTGACTTGGTGTCCATATATCTCTACTGTCATCTAAATCACATAGTAAATTAATTGAGTAGGGTTACAAAGTTTAGAACCCTTGTAAGAGAGGACACGACATCCACAGAGATAAGGTCAGTTGTATCGGTTGTATCAAAATCTTACTTTTTCAAAATAATTATTCTATTCGGGGTATGTACCGTGAATTTTTACATGAATTCCCTTCAACCTATTTTCTGTCAGAATACTGTAAAATATATAAAACAAACATTACCAGCTGAGTGGGCTGTACGTAATGGATGTTGGTTTAAAAACATCCTCGAGTATGAAAAGGGTATTTTTGGGTCACCAGCAATGTTTGTTGCGGTAACTTGTGGTGCGGACTAACAGAGCTATAACAGAAATATGTGGGTTGTAATGTGGGAGTAACTGATTGGAACTTCTGCTCAGATAGGTCTAAGGACAAGTATTGTTTAGGAAATATCAATTTGATGTAAATCCCAAAATATGAAATTGTTATATGTTTCAAGCAAAATGTTTTTAATACTAATTATTAAGAGTGAACAGCGAATCAAAACGGTGTTACTTAAGGACCTCATAGATGTTACATACCTATAACGTAAACTATTTTATTTACTTTGGATTAAAGGTTATCAATGTGATAAAAATGGCGTTAACATGCATACCTCTTATGTGACAAGTAAACACAAATTGGATAAACAAAATTTTGACAAAAGTTGGCAAAGTTAAGTTTTCTTTTAAAAAAAATACATTTCCAAATATAATCTCGTTCAGTACTACATGTTTATATTTACAATTCAGTATATTTCATGATGTAGAAGTTTCTGAACGTTATTGAGGTAACGAAGGTCAGATTGTTCCTTGTCTTGTCTTCCTACCTACGAAAGCAACCAGCAGAGACCTCACTGATCAATTAGCATATATCCAATAATCAGAAATCACCAAACGTCTGTTTTCATATGAAAGTTCGATAAAATACAAGTATCTCGACTTATGGAAACAAAAACAATCAGATCATTTTTTTTTTATATATGATTGTCTGTTCTTTATATTTACAGCTATTAAGATTTAACTGTGAAGAAAATGGCAACGACGATACACAAAATAACTTCCCCAAAAACAAAATCAAGTACGAGACCGTCTAAAAGTTTAGATAGTCAAAGAAGTGATTCGTTCAATATTGAACTTTTGGAATATGAATGGCCAGATTTGCCTCCCCTCACACACGTTCGAGATGCAATAACCCGCAATAAGATTAGTCGTGGTATAAGTTATATATTGCCTTTAGATCCTATCAGCAGTAACTTTAAACCAGATTTACGAGCTATGTTTACTCAGACGAATCGAGGAAATAGCGATAAAAGTCTGTTTGAGCACACAAAATCAAGACCAACGTCTAAAACTCGATATTTCAGTAACAGTGTCGACACCAATTGGGCCGATAAAAACATTCGGCTGTGTTCTCCGAAGCTAAACTCCGAATCTGACAAGGTTCGAAAGATGTATGGAAGATCCGCACCATGTCATTCATCAGCTAAAAGAAGGATGGGTTTGGATATGCAGAAATCGCGGCAACATTCGAGTTTACATGTGCAAATAAAAGCCAAGGAACCACCGGAAGCTGTTCAATTGAGAGAGGAAGTTGATCATATCATCAAAACACTCAAGGAAGATGAAGGTGATTTCGACATCGAAAACGAAGCTGTTCACGGAGAAAGTGATTTGTCTAAAGAATTGAAAAACACGCCTTTGGATAGAAAGGAATCTATATTTAAAGAACAAGCCAACTCTCTTTCTGATAAAATAGAAACATTAAGACTAGGACACAAACGGTTTTCTTCTTACCAAACACTAAGAGAGACGGAACCGCCAAAGTTAGTTATACCGAATCCTTTGCGTTCTACTTATCTATCAGATGCATCTAATCAGCATATTTGGGAGTGGCTGCATGATGGTGAACAAATGTCTGATTTTGATTTCTTTTTGTCTGTTTGTGGATGACATGGAGAGTAATAAAAGTGTAATGTCTCTGAAAACTCGATAGATGAATCTTTCTTACAAGGCTCATACAGATATGTTTGCAAAAAGTTTCTTAAGCTTAAGTGAAAACGAATTTGATCCTCGAGTTTTGTGTATGATTGCTACATTTATGTTCAGGGCAAGCCTCTCGAAACTAGGGGACAGCTGTCGATGTTGAGATTCAAAATTCGGCAGCTCTGTCGAAGTGCAAAGTTGCAAACCTCCCACAGAGCGTCTGAAAGAGTTCTCCCCAAGACAATGTTTTAAAAAATTGATAAGGTGCATTTATCGAAGCACCCTTGTTCCACATTTCTATAACAAACAAATAAACATAATTTACCCACATTAAAATATCAGAGAGATTTTAACCATTCCTTTAAGATGAGATTCTTTGTGAATCGTATCACGGATATAATCTTAATTGTAATCTCGAGTAATTTATGAAATACTACGACAGTCATTTCCCTCATGAACGTATCAAGTAGAAACGGCAAATTTTGTTGAACGTGAAACACGTAATGACCGAAATTAACACACTTGATTTGTTGGCCTACCATGCACTGAAAAAAGAAAGATTAAAAATACATTGTCATTATATCAACAACATTTTGGTGAATGTCTTGACTATCCATTCTACTAAAAATTACCACCTTCCTTTGTTTAGCCGATGTCTATAACATACGAAATCATGGAACGATTTGAAATATTCACCTAACTATATTCCTGTTACTTATAATGTATTCTATATTTGCTATTTATTCCCACGTACTATAACAAGTTTGGTAATGGATGTCTTGTGTCATAACGATAATATGATTACAGAGATTTTAAGTCATTAGCTTTCATAACAAGACTCCATAAAACAGTACTGAGTAGTTAGCAACTCGAGTATTTATAGAATATAAAACCCATTTTTGGGAAAGATCTTAATATTTAATATGAGTTATATGATTATCAACCTGAAAAGGAATTAACAACTTCAATATTGGCTATCACCCTTATCTTTCGAAACAAGTTCTTTTTCGTATCAATGTTTAAAACACAGTTCTTGATGTATGTTGACAAAACTTGAAATCGTATGATGAACCCATGAAGGTTTATTTAATATACATTACCGATCATGTTCCTCAAAGCGCATCTGCATTCAAGGCAACTTCCTAAAGGATTTGGACGAAACTTAGTAAAATTATGAACTAACACCTATGGAAGTGCCCGACTGAAAACTAATCATGTTCCGAAAGAAATGTATGACTAAATTTGAATTTTTGAATGTTGTCATTCGGCAAAATGTTCCAAATTAGACGAAGCTATCAATGGTCAAATGTACGTACATGTATATGACCATTTATACAGTAAACATATTTTCAGACATCCGCTTTATACAATATAGTTTGTGTGAAGAAATCTGTAGACCACGGTCCTTTCACAATAATTTGGAACAATAAATCCCCCCTGGATGTCATATTCCAATAGCATTTGGTTGTAACAAACTGCCGTTAAACTGGTCTGGCAACCCATGCGTTTAATAACATACACGTCAAATATAAATTGATCTTGTCGCCTCGATAAATTTAATCAGTTTTTAAGGTGATGGGCAATCATTTAATTACTGACTATGTCATTCATGTCGCTTCCTAGCCATTTTAAACAGAGACTTGAAGAAAGTGAGTTCAGGATAGAATTAACAATAAGGTAAGAATCGTAGCGAAATTTTAAAGTTTCATCGAATATATGAGCTTCCATATTAAAAATAACATGTGTTCATGGTCGTACTGGTCTATGTTTTTGCTTGAGGCAAAAATCATGTTTGAAATTTTTTGTGAAACTCTGGCCTAAATGATGCTTAATATTCGAATAGATCTTTTTCCTGCAGTAGAAATACAATTTTTATAATTTGTTCAAAAAATTGGACATCAAAAAAGCAAAATTTTTAGCGGATATCATGTTTAATTTTTGATCTTTCCATTTCTTTCTAAGTTTAGTCTTAATGATAGGATGAATTTGCCTATATACAGTTTCGGCGCTGATATTGTTATCCTAATTGTCTTCTAATTAAATGTGAAGAAATACTTCGACGAACTTCCATTAAGCAAACATCTACAGAATGACAAATTACAAAATCATAATCTAAATAAATGCTTTCAAATAGAAAAGACAAAAAGAAGAACATTAAAAACATGCTGTAAAAATAAGGCAAGATCCAAGATCTGTTAAATGCAAATTATTATTCGAAACACGTCATCACAATATAAAATAATGTTAAAGTTTTGTTGAAGTTTTGGACTGTACGAATTGGTTTTAATAATATGGAAACTACCAGCTTATTTCATTTATCGAGTATGGTGAAAGAGTCAGATAAATTGGTGTTAGCGATTGTTTTCTTCACCAATATGTTGGATAATCTACTGCTTACAGTTGTAGGTAGGTTCATAACATTTCATTTACCATCTTATCATTTTCTTCATATTGCTCTATATTTCTCATCTGCATTTTGAATTGATCCTTGGGCGTCCGTACTATTTGAAAATTATAAAGCCAAAAAACATGCAAAACTGAGCTTAACAAAACACGTACAGACTTGGACTTGGACTTTGTTTTAGATTTGCTCATAATTCAGCCACAGTTGGCCTATGTATATATTATATGCTGGTTTAACAATACCCTGGGCCAGAAAAGACGAAGGTGTCATTTGATTGAATAAAGAACAAATTTACCAAAATTTTTACCTAAACCTTTTCGAAACGTTTTTCTTTGATTTGTGTTCGAAAATATATATTACAAATTAAAACCAAAACCTAGGTGAAAATTAATCTTTTTAATTCAAAATTAAAAGTGAAGTATGTCGTATGTGAGCTATCGTAAATTTCTCTAATTTTTTTATATTCGTATAAGCTTATAATATATCATTATTTGGGTAGATTAAGTTAAAGATATTGCTCACGATGTTATGGATACAGTCTGTATTTTCAAAATCAAAATGTATTTCATTTTCTCTGGAAATAAAATACGTTGATAATGGTGTTATTTCAATTTATTACAAAGTGGTGCAGGATGCGTGGAACGTTAAAGGTACGATTGCCATATTTGGCCAATCTTACCTTAGTTTCAGTATCGGGAATTCTATTTAGCTAAGCCAATCAGTAATAGTGTTCACAGCTCGCCATCGAAATTTGAGCCTTCAAATCTATGTCCAGATCTTTTCGTGATTGAATGTTTAAATGACGACTCGTCAATTTAAGATACTCTGTGACATATAGAAAAGACATATAGAAATAGTGAGTAAAATTCCTGGTTTGAAGTATTTTTAAAGAAATTATGCGATTTTCTTTCATTTCTAGAACTAATGCTTTGAGTAGTAAAATGTTCTCTTGATTAAATAAATCGCTAATTACTATTTTTTCAGTTCCAATAATTCCCGATTATCTCCTAGGAATTGATAATGCTAACTGGGAATATGGGAATCGAACAGTTCTAACGAACCAATCAAATTTGATTATGTCCTCAAAGAACCAATCGGAAGAAACTATCACTCAGAGAATATTTCTATTATCGGCTAATATTATGAACGAGAATAGTAAAGTGGGTTGGTTATTATCATCTAAAGCTATTGTCCAACTTATAGCCAATCCTTTTATAAGCCCACTTGCTGGAAGGTAAATTCTCAGTTTTAATTCTGTTCGCCACATTTCTTAATGCAGCCTTATATACATTATATATACAATGTAGAGCAAAAATAAATTATGGGTATCTAATATATCCGATTTTCAAGTTTTTATTTTCACTTCCGACTTCCGACTTCCAAGTTTTTTTTCACTTTATATTGATGAGACCTTGGACAAGTTCGATATTTACAATTTTTCAATGAACGGTTTTTTGAGTTATTGCCCTTGACTTAGCCAAAACGCGTCTAAGTTGGCTTTTGAGCGCGATAGAGACTACAGTTTTCATCTGATTCGAATGAAATTTGGTGTGATCATTTATATTAATGAGATCTTGGACAAGTTCGATATTCACAATTTTTCGATGAACAGTTTTTGAGTTATTGCCCTTGACTTAGCCTAAACGAATTGAAATTGGATTGTGAACGCAATAGAGACTACAGTTTTCATCTGATTCGAATGAAATTTGGTGTGATCATTTATATATTGATGAGATTTTGGATAAGTTCGATATTCATGATGTTTCGTTGGACAGTTTTTATACGCCCACATATAATGTGGTCGTATATTGTCGTCACCTCTGTCCGTCCGTCGGTCCATAATTGGCTTGTTATCTGATTTTAATGAAATTTGGTGTGATCATTTATATTAATGAATTCTTGGACAAGTTCAAATTTGATGATCTTTCGATGACCGGAATTCGAGTTTTTGCCCTTGACTTAGTAAAAACGCATCAAAATTCGTTAGCTTGTTAATGCGATAGTTTATGTCCGAATTTCATTGAATATTGTGTGTTTATATCAACAATATCTTGAACAATTGAGATTTTTGGTATGATTTGACACAGATTGGTGACCACCCTTGATATACTGAAAATGTATCAGGAAAGTGGGCATATCTTGCTAGACAACGACTTGTTGTGTCAAGTAACCTGTTTCGGTAATTTCACGGTTAATATTCGACTTCTTGCCAGAAAGCCCTTATAAAGAGAACAAGCCCTAGCATAGCGGACTAGTTGTGAAACTCTGTTATCCTCTGTTGAATCATACCTTAATTTGAACGTGCCTAAGGACTCTTAGGTATAAATTAAACCAAATTTTATTGAGATCAGATGACAACTATCGCGTTAACAAGCCACATTGGACATGATCACAAAAGCGTAGACTTAATTACCAGCTCGCTGGAGGAAAAACTTGGAAGTCCGAAGTAAAAAGTTGGAAATCGGAAGTCGGAAGTGAAAAAAAACTTGGAAGTCGGAAGTAGGAAGTGAAAAAAAAAACTTGGAAGTCGGAAGTTGGAAGTCCTGACCCGGCTTTCGTACCTTTGTAATGATGCCACAGGGTCAAATAAGATACAGATGAGAAGCATTGGATATTTATACAAGTTACATCGAAGCATGCCAATAGGAGCGAAAATATGAATACACTTGCATATTAAATCCTGATTATTCTGTTGTAAAATTGGAAGATTATATATATTATTGGTTTGTCAATCTATTATTTAATTGATTGTGAAGAAACATTTCTGTAGTATTGTCGTTATTAAATTAATGACAAGAGTATCAAGGTTTAAGATGTGACTCAAAAAAGTAAAGAATTTTAGATAAACTGAAATTAAGAACCCTTTCACGTGGCTTGTTACACAAAACATATTATTATCAAACTAAATCGCATATATCTGTCCATTTAATAAAACATTTTCATGTGTCGTAACTCGTAAAGTGAAATGGGAATAAGGAATAATAGTTGTTCATTATTTTAACAGGTTTGGTTACCAATGTTTATTGTTTGCTGGCACTACCATCATCTTAGTTTCAACATTAGGTATTGTTTTTTTAATGTTCTTTTTAACTTTCTTACTATATATTGAATATATACAATATATAATGTAATGGTATATGTCTTTGATAATCTACAAAAGTTGTTAATGCAACAAAACAGACTTGTTCCTGAATATTTTTAACTCACAGTTAAGACGACATTGTAACTATGTAACGTTTTTAAACTTTCAGTGTTCGCCTTTTCAGTGTATTATATACCATTGTTTATAGCTAGATCTGTACAAGGTCTGGGATCTGCTGCATTAGCTATAGGAGGTGAGTGCCGTAATATATTTCCGCAGAAAAATACTATTAATATCATGTTAGATTCATCATAGGGCATAAGACTAGACCGTGTTACTTATAATTGTGATGCGAGGTTGATTCTTCAACAGCTTCGATCTCCTGACATTAGCCCATCAGCGATATACATCTGGTAATCTTTTCATACTTAGTCAGTCCTTCGCGTATATTGGAAGCTAAACCCCTACTTCCAACATTAGCCACCCGGATGATGATTTTGTATCCGAATAAAAAATTAAGTAGCCAATAACATTATTCTATATCTATACAGGAATGAGTATAGTTGCTGAACGTTACCCAGACGATAAACAGAGAAGTAAAGCTATGGGGGTGGCTATGGGAGGTTCTGCTACGGGAATTTTAGGTAAAAATATCATTTCCACCCATTTGTCAGACAGTTGTTGAAATAATTCTAGAGTATTTGAGATGCTTGCAATGTTTTATTTTTATTTCAAATTACAGTCATGACATAGAATTGCAATAATATGACCCAATTTAAATTTACCAGGTTAAGACCACCATGACAGAACTTTTAGTAACAATAAATAGATATTGATAATTCATTACTAAGCTTCAAACATTTCAATCTGCCCAAGTCTTGAAAACTTTGGCAATACAGAAGAATTTAGGTAATTAGTCACAGGAAATTCGGTCACCGGAAATTTGGTCACAGTATAAAGGTTACACGGAAATTTGGTCACAGTAAAAATATCACACGGTAATTTGGCCACAGTAATACGGTCACATGGTTATTTGGTTACAGTAAAAAGGTCACACGGTAATTTGGTCACAGTAATACAGTCACAGGGTAATTCGCCACAATAATAAGGTCACAAAGAAGCCCCATGTGCGAATATTACTGGATAGAGGACGATTAAACACGACGATATGACTGTTAAGGTCATCCATGGTCAAGCCCGCCGAAGTTGCAAAAGTGACAGTTTCAAAACTCTATCCCCTCCACCATTTATTCAGTTAGTCCGAATGGTATTGGTGTTTCGTGGACTACGAACCAATGGCTAAAGCGTTTTTTTTTTCAATTTCACTTTGGGTTTCGATTTATCGGTCCTATCGAGCGCTTTGACGTTACGTTCCTAAGTCCGGCAATAAGTCCTGGGAAGTCGAAGAAGCGATCGGGTGGTATTGTTGGACAGAGCAATTAGTCCTCCACAACGTGGACGTAGAATTTTGTGAAAGAGTCCCCATGGGGACGAAGAGACTATCACGACGAGGTCATCGGAGGTCAAGGTCAAATTACCGTGTGACCAAATTATCGTGTCACCTTTTTACTGTGACCAAATGTCCGGTGACCGAATTACCGCCCCATACAGATTTCTTAGTATTACCATTTTTCAAATTAAAAAATTTTACTTTTACTTGATTATTGCTATTAGTGTTCACTCGTGGTTCGTGTTGCCTTTTTTACAGAATAAAATGTTTCAAACCATGGCCTTTCATCCATTTCAGTTGGTTACCCTTTCGGTGGTTTTATGTACACATTTGTTGGTAAAGTTGCACCATTCTGCATCATAGCTGTATTTATCGCCCTTGATTTAGGTAAGCTTGACATTCAAATTTTATGAAATTATACTGGGGATTATCTTTACAAGATGATCCGCCGTTGTTATCAAATTGTCTACTTGGATATGAAATGCAGATTTCATTTCTTTCCATGATAATCTTGGTGTTTTCTTGTTTCAGCTTGTCAGTGGTTGATACTCAAGCCCTACATTTTCCATCGGGTAAGGTTGAATACTCTACACAGGGGTCAAATTTCTTTGTTAAAATACAATATGTTATTAATGGTTAACAACCAAGATACAAATTAATGGAAACGTATAACGTAATGTTTGATTATAATTATACATTCTAGTAACCTAATTTCGTGGCCTAAGCATTTACATGTTTTCATGGGGTTTTTTTTCTACAAAGTCAACCTGCAGAATTTTTCCTATCGTTTCAAAGTAAAGACATATTTATTTTCTTTTTTTTAACATATGCAAAATGGCGGATTTCAGTTATTACCAAATATCAGAATTTTTTATCAGCCAATTTAGGATATAATCACAAGCTTTAATTATTCCACTGAACAAAGTCACGTGAAAAACTAGCGGATACCATGTTAGCAGAAAATGTGGGCCATATTCTTATGTTGTTTCAATGACTTTTAGCAATAAATTACTTTTTAAATTTTTTTTAAAATCATTGTTCTTTGAAGAAATTGTCATTAGTTATAATGAAAAATTATTAACGTTACAGACAAATGATAATTATACCACTGGGTATCAACCGTGTTTTTCTCGCCTTATTATAAATCAACATTAAATAGGTGACGCATTTTGCAGCCGTTGTCGAGTTGGTTACTCATGAAATATAGGTCAAGGTGAGGGAAATCGAAAATAAAAAAAATCGAAGCAAACTAATTTTAATCAATTTTTAGAATATCTGAAGAAACATCTAAAAATGTTCGTTTATTAATTTTGGCGAAATTCGGTGTTGAATTCTTATATTCACGAATAAAGGTTACACCACTGTATATAATATATGGGGCCTATCCCTTTCCATACATCAGTAATGTTCCCTTATAAAACTATTATTATTGCTTTCTTTAATCTACAGAGAGAAAAAAAAACAACATCTTTATTAAAGTTATTACAAGATCCATATATTTTGGTAATATCAGGTAAAATTATTACTAACTATAAAATCGTACCAAAAATATCGTTTATTTCGGCGTTTCTGCTATTAGAAATCATAAGCTATTTTCTCTATAACCACGCTTCTTGTATGCGGTATCTCGTGTGCATCTCCCCATTTAAATATGCATGTTTAAAATTTTTTAAACTTGAACTGATATTAGCTATTTCTACTTTGATATTATTTTTAGGATCCATAATGCTCACGTCAATGGCCATGGCGGTTATTGAACCAACCGTGCCGTTATGGATTATGCAGACAATGAATGCTGAAAAATGGCAAATAGGTGACTATATAATATATTTTTAATGGAAAAAGAGTACTATGAAGAATTGAATATAATTTGAATTCCTGAACAAAACGTGTAACACTTCTTTTTTCCCCGAAATCTCTCGACCCCATTACCAGAAAATATGTCCACTTCTATCGTTTGGCTAGTTCCATGTGCACTGAACTTCTTAAAGTTACCTGTATGCTAGACCAAATAATTGAGGCATCTTAAATCATTACCTTACATTACCAATACTATAAGTGTTAGATGGTGATGAGAAAACTGGCTTACAAATGCAGTGATGATAAAATACAGCGTTATTTAAATTATAAGAAATAGTTATAAATGACTGTATAGATCTAGCTAATAATAAAAGGATGGTAGGATTTCTTTTAGCAATTGATTTTAGGAGAGCCTTTGATAGTATCAATCATAACTGTATGAAAATGTATAAAATTCGTGAAAATTTAATGCGCTGCGCTTTTATACCCCTGTCTGTCCGTCGGTCCGTCCGTCAACATTTGCTTGTATACGCTCTAAAAACTAGAGTTTTTGATGGTATCAAATGAAATTCGGTATGTGTATACATATTCATAAAACGAAGATCAAGTTCGAATTTGAGCTTTTTTCGACCGTTAGAAGCAGAGTTATTGCTCTTGCCCCAAAATCTGGAATATGCTATTACTCTCTTAGTTTTCAACCGATTTTGATGAAACTTAAAATGGATGTTATTGGACCTAAATCGAAACGTTTGAGAAATTTTAGTTTACTTCTGATTAAATTTAAGGCTTTTTCAAGATTTAAGCCTCTTACGTCAACTTTAAGGAGTTATCGCCCTTTAACCTCTATACATTAAGTGCTTCCATCAACATCAATTGCTCGTAAACACTCTGTCCGTCGGTCCGTCTGCCCGTCAAAATTTGCTTGTAAACGCTCTAAAAACTAGATTTTTTGATGGAATCAAATGAAATTCGGCATGTGTAGACATGTTCATAAAACGAAGATCAAGTTCGAATTTGAGCTATTTTCGACCGTAAGAAGCAGAGTTATATCCCTTGGCCCAAAATCTTGAATATTTACCATCTGCATGCCGCGGTGGGCGTATATGGCTGTGGTTATGTTTAAGTTGTCTTAGGTAAATTAAATGAAATTTTATACACAAGTGAAATTAAAATTAGATAATATTCAGAATATTTTCATAGTGAACAAAACGAAATTTAAAACCAATCCACAGTGGCTCTTTGCAAACCACTTAATTTATTGGACAAAATGTTATATTTACAAATGTAAACTCTTAAATATTAACCCTAGTAAATTCGACCTTTGTAGATATTTGAATAAATAAAGAATTTAGAATTAAACAAATATCCTATTTCAAAAATTTACAATGAAAAAATGGAAAGATTTACAAGCTTTTTAAAGACCCCTCTTACTGTCACAAATACCTATAAACAACGTGTCATGTATTTTATAGATGTATGAGATCTGTAGTTAAATTTGTTGGATGTAGGATTGAAACCCTACCTTTATATATTATGTTCTGTATGATAATGTAAAATGTTTAATATGTATGTTTAAAATAAAGAATATATGAGCCCAAAAAAGAACAATTATGAGAAAGTTAGAAATCTCAATAATGAATGACTAACCTTTAAGTAGGATCATTTCTTTGGGGAAATTGCTGAAAATACCAAAATCATACTTGTATTTAAAAAAAATAAACATTATTATGATTGTATTTTAGGGCTAGTTTTTTTACCCGATAGTATTGGGTACCTCATTGGTACTAATTTCTTTGGTGTTACTGCCAGGAACATAGGACGGTGAGTAGAAATTTGTACCTTGTGCTTTGTTTTGTTGGAATTTTCATAAAATCTGTTCGATAGGTAGTCTAACCAACTATCTTAAATTTACCACTTTACGAACTCGTCTCGAAGTGTAGACGTGCGAATAAGTTCTACCTGTCCAACTTTATTAGGGACAGTTGTCTGAAGATCGTATAGCATGAAACTCGGTTCTGTTTTGATATAGATATTACAATTGATGTATCTATTTTAACAGTGGAAATATCCTGTTGTAAATATATTTTTTAGGTGGATAACAACTATTGTATGTATGGTTATGATTAGTTTATGCTTAATTTGTGTAAGTTTGAATTATAATATTCTTTGGTTAGGTTGGCTCTACATACCTACTGCTGGTGATTGATATCCCCAAACTTGAATTTCGCCTTAAATTGTATTTAGTTAAAATTCCTTAAGAAAACCTGAAGTACCTCTAAGATCATTGCATTTAATGTGTGGCAGGAAAATGTTGCTTTGAAGTGAATGAGGTCAGGTATAAGTAAAATGTGTCGATTTAGAAACTGAATTATATTTCTTTGAGAAAACAAGTGAGTGGTCAGAGAATTACTCAATTTCCACAGTAAAGCTGACAAGCATAATTTTGTTTACTTATCAACGAAGTTCTCATTTAAAACCATTTTTATTCTAGTTGCCGTTTGCAACGGAGCTAACACAATTATTACTGCCACACCTAGGTCTAGGATTGGGTTTAGGTAAGAAATATATTGTTATCATCCATAAACCTCTGCAAACCTATTGTGTTAGTAATTTGTTATTTGTTACAATATTTTGTACTTAATCAACATCAGACAAATGTTTGGGAACACCGATATAGTTTCCTTGTAGTTTTGATTATTTTGTTGATAGGTGCTACAGATGCTGCATTGATGCCAATGTTAGCTTTACTAGTTGATACGAGACATGATGCTTTTTATGGGAGTGTGTATGCTATAGCGCAGTTATCAGTTTGTTTGGCATATTCTGTTGGTAAGTATATAACATGAAACCTACATTATTACAGCCCCAAATGAAGCGTGTAGTTACCAAGCACGCTTGACGGACGGACAGACTTCTAGCATCTTCGTCGTTCGGCAAAAATAAACGAAATGTTAAATTTTACTTGAGGACTTTGAATTTATTGTTTTATTTTTCTTTTCTTTATATTCATTATTTGAGAATTTTTATCAATTATTCATATCACTTTATAGGTCCTTCTGTGGCAGGTCAGTTGGTAAAGATAGTGGGATTTCCATGGTAAGTAGCTGTTTCCCCAAAAATCTGAAAGATTAAATTAACAAGGAAAACTTCGCAAGTGGGTCAAAAGGATGATAACATCGATGTTAACAATGGTCAGCATTGACTCACTTTTATTTGGTAACGAATCTTGGTTTCATTTCAAAATACCATTCCTATGGCAACGATCTTTCTAAATACTCTGTAGATGTTTGAATTTCCAATTTGAAAATGAATTATTTCTTATGCCTCGGTCGGGCAAAGCTCTTAAGAATCGTTCGTACCCTTTACACCCATATCAATATTTATTAAAGATTTACACAAATTACATAAATTTCATTGAATTTATGGACTCTATTTCAGGTTATATGAAAATGAAATGAATGGAGTTTTACGTCCTCTTTCTATTTCAGGTTAATACGTGGTCTTGGTATTATAAGTATACTGTATACACCTTTATGTATTTTACTAAGAAAAGTACCAATTCCTTCAGAGAATACGGTTTGTACTTCTGTAATTGTAGATCGGACGTCATAATCTGAAAATTGCACCTACTAAAAAATAACCTACTTCTCTGCACTTTATGAAGACGGGCACTTACAACAGAGACAGCTATCAGAAAACATTGCAAAGCTATATAGTTTTATCAACAAAATTAAACAGAAATCCTCAAAAAAATTGTGACACTTTTACATACATTGTAATGTCATCATTATTTTACTTTGTTTTCTGTAAGTGATCGAATATTTTGTTGTTGTTATAGATGATATTGTCAGGCGATAATCAACACAATGATAAACACGAATTAGATGATGCTGATGATGGTTCATTTTCTTATGGAAGGTTACATGAAGAAGATTAAGGAAACAATTTGGGCGCTTTGAAAATGTTAATGTCTATTGTTTACAGCCAATTTCAAGATAACCGTTGTTGTTGTTATCCAAGTGGTCGTCTTCTGTCATGGTCCACTATCTCTTAGTAATAAGGAAATCAAAGATGACCTATAGACATAAATAGGATTTCCGGTTTCAGAGAACTATAAACATTGAAAGTATTTTATATATAACTTTATTGTTATCTTATCACTTCCTAAATCTAATATTCACTAGGATCTATTAATGCTATTTTGAAACGTTCCGGATATTGCTCATATTCATTTAATTTCTATGTGGTTGCATATTTGTGTGAGAAACATTCCTATTCAATACAATTAGTGATACATTTCGTCACCTAGGTCCTATGCACACCGTGTTGCTGATCCGGGAGACATAACCATAGACTCTCCAGCCTCGTGGTATGTTCGGCGAATTATATTTTCCGCGAACAAACCACGAGTCCTATATCCAAAGCATCAAAAATTTGACGCCCAATAGACGGTGAAGCATATTTGGTATTTTTGCAAATAAACGGCGAACAATCAAGTCTAACTCAAGGGCCTGCATCCAATAAATCAACGGCATTGATAAATGACTGCATGCTGTATTTGCATTCACCATCTTCGATGTCTAATAAAATGGGGCTAAACCAGAGATATACCAGATGATAACTACATACAGATCGCATTTTGTCAGTGTGACCCAGGCAAATATTAAATAAGATTCGATATCCAGTCTACCTTATAATAATTTTGGGTTTGCGTTAGTGGACTGCCCTATTAATTATCCGAGTCATGGTCATGATTGTAAGTATAAAAAAAATCTATGACAAATTTAAAACATCGATTTATTTGACTTTGTTCAGGAAAAAAAACCAAGTTTGTAAGGTCCTTATATGTACATAAAATTTATTTTATTACTGATCAGCCAATAAGAGTCGAGCGATCATATAATTTGAATACAAGTGGTTTCAAGTGGACCTATGAAATTGTAATGTTTATAAATCTCCGGAAATGATGGTTGCTGTATAAAAACCATTACGGGCATTCGTTTGGCATGATTTGAGATCAGCTGCTGTACTAAGTAAAATACAGTAAATATGTAAGTAATTATATAATACAATCTTTTTTATTTAATTATGAGATAATTACAGTGCACGATTTTACTTTACACTAACATTGGGCATAGAAAAGCTTTAAGATCATTTTAAAACCATTCAATATTCAAAAGCCTAAACAAAGTAACTGCGTATATTTACCCTCACACACTATATAATTTGGCAGCTCGCCTTGAAATGAATGCATTTTATTTATTCAGTTTTGTCAAAGTCAATCGATTTTACACCGTTGAAACTGCAGAACTTAAAACGTTTTAGCTGATTAAAGAAAGGATAATCCATAGCTCAAAGCTTTTACTTTTGTAAGGTCTGAATGGCAGCCATCTTTATAAGCTCAGTCAATGAAATATCCCAATCTTAAATGATGATGTAAATTGCAAATGATGAACATTGTTTGTATGATTTATAAAAAGTGTTCAGATTTACAAAATCGTTAAATTTTTTTACGGGACTGGATTGATGATCCACACAATTTATCGTCAACATTTAGAATTTCGGAGCATAAATAAAAACATTAAATTATTTAGAACAGATATTTTACTTCTTTATTATTGTAGAAAATGAGTTATGAAGCTATATACGACTACACACCACTAAACCAAGGAGACATTGCTGTCAGAGTTGGTGATAAAATACATCATATAAAAGATGTTGGATGTGGCTGGGTGATAGGTAACAATATCACGACTGGTGAAACAGGTCATTTCCCAGCAGAATATGTCAAGGCAGTAACATCTTGGCGCAAATCATTTTCTATAATAAGATCTGTGAAACAAAGGAATACTGATCCTGAAAATAAACAGACCAAGAATGAATCCAAAATAAATAACCATTCCATGATCAAAAATAATATTTCTTTCAATAAGAAAGATGAAACTCTTGGAGAAATAAAAATATCCGATAATCTGAAATCTATGAATTCAGAATCTCGACCGATGAAAAGATGGAGAAAGAAACTATTGAAATATTCTGATGGTAAAAACAGTCGATTTAAAGCATTATTTGGAGTTCTTGCTGGTATTGTATTAGGTGCTGCTATCTTTCTGGCTATGTACTATAGTTTCCATTATGATATATTGGTATCATCTATTATAACAGGCGTATCAACCATTCTACTAGCTATAGGTCTTGCAATATCTACAAGATGCAGATGTATTGTGTTGCTGGTATTTCCTAGTCTAGCTACTGGCAAAGGTAGAGCAGCTTTCTTGTCTATTATAACTGGCTTGTTATTAATGGGACCTATTACTAATATTACCAATAACTCGAGCCAAGTTGCTATCAGTATGGCTTGTATAACAGAATTAGCTTATAATCAAAGTCAAGCCCTGCAGGATAGACTACAAGAACCAGTCAGATCATTACGGGAACAGATCCAGAGAGGAGTCGATGAAGTCAAAAAATTAAGTGAACAACTGGATAAAGCTTTTAAGGTATTGGAGGATGGCATTGACAAAGCAGAGAGGGCAGTCAGTGGTGCCCTCGACACATTGAAGGATTTCAAAAACGTAAGTTAAAATATATCTTAAAGATCATCTGAATTAAGTATTGAATAAGAAAGGTTACTTGACAGATGAGCTATTACCTTTACTATAAATAACAAGTATATTACAATTAGTGTTAAGTCACAGTTCAATCTTCAAGAAACCTATTAATTCAAAAAATATGGATAAAAGACAGGTTTAATTTCAGGGATAAAATGTTTTTTACTTTTTACTAAATTATGTTGTTGTTTGCTTACATGTTATGATATTTTGCACGAATTTATGCTTGATGAATATGGCGAATTTCAGAGATGTGACGTCTTCATTAGCCTACATGGTGCAGAAAAGTAGGACGTAAAACTCCATTCATTTCATTTCATTTTTCAGAGATGTGAAAGAAGTGTAAATTCCGGCTTAAGTAAATGCCAAATAGATTCAAGAAGAATACAAGAAGATTGTATGAAGGCGTTAGATCCTATTTCTATGGCCAGTAAAACAGTTACAGATACTGTTTCTAAAGGTGTCAATGGTTTCGTCAACGGTATATCAAGAGTATTTGGTAAAAGACGTCGACGAAGAAGATCGTGTTCTACAAATAACTGCCCTGTATTGCTTAAAAGGTATGCTTCAAATACCATCTTATTTCACAAAATATCTCCATTAAACCTATGAAACCACCAGTCTTAAGGTAAACTACTAGTAATAAAACAGTATCGAAACGTATTGTACACCGAAACTACTTGGTACAATGACGTTGAAGCTCTTTCTAGACTTTGGTTGTGGACAAATTTTATTTGCACCCTTGATTTCACTTTTGAATGCCATAAATATATGATTTATTGCAGCATAAAAATACAATTTTTTTGTATACTAGATAATAGTTTTTATAATTGAAAATAATCAAATTGTGTTCTGTTATTTGATATTTATATATAATTTGGCAGACTATTAATATTTTGTTTTTTCAAGATTGAGGCCTTTATTACCTCTGAATTTTAAACGTTGGTTAACAGAAACAATTGTATTGTATATATTCAGGAGTAAACGTGGTGTTCTTGGTAAAGTCTGTGATGTATTCACTGTTGGTGATACGATCTGTGGTGGATTTAAGAACCTCGGAGTTTGTAATATTGTCACGATACCTGGAAATTTGGTTTCAGGAATATTTAATGGTATCAGATCTGTTATAGATGCTTACTCTAATTTATTTGAAGTTGGTGTCAGAAATTCGGGGAATATAGATAGCAATGCCAATTCTTCGCAATCTGCTGCCCAGATTGTTGATAATATAAGATCTGAGTTGACAGACAAGTTAGACATGGCCACATATTTTATTACAATATTAACACGTATCATGTCAACATCTATTGTCTTGTTGATTATCAATGCTTTTCTTTATGATAAGCGCTATAAGTCTAAGCTTTCATTTGATAACCTTTATATAACGCGATACTTTAAAGAAATTGATGGTAAGAGGAGAGCTGAGCACAAGAAATCTATTCTTCCACTCAAAAAGAACGAGAGAAAAATGTATACAGACACCAGAGCTATTAAATTGTCAGTAGCAGAAAAGGGTAAATGTAAGATGGGAATAGCCCAAGTTCTGTTACATTCCGTCATTACGATCATGGTGATATTATTTGACTATCTTCTACATTTTACTCTATATCTTCTCAACAAACATGGTGACGTTCGCCTAACGTTTACTGGTGAATCAAATGTCAATATTCAGATTACAGGTTCTGGACTGATGGCTCAGTTATTTAAAATATTAGCCAATGATATATCTATAGCACAAGCGTATAATTCTACAATAAATATAGATGTCTGTCTACCACAACCTACAGAACCAGATCAATCTCAGATTTACTTATTTGCTGTCTTGTATGTTGTTGCTTTGTTTTTTGTCATAATGCAGGGTTATGGACAAAGACTGCTTCATGCCATTGCTGCTTATTTCTACCCAGAGCGAGAACAACAAAGAGTCAATTATCTCTATCGTAAAATACTTGTTAAGAGGAAAACATTTATTTTGGAAGCAAAACAACTTATATTGTCCAATACTGTTGATGATGAACGGAAATCAAGCTCCAAATTACCGAAATGTTTTAAAAGATTACCATGTTGTAGAAACAATTCTGTTCAGACTTGTACAAATTGTGAGGACGTTATAGAAAATATTATGCCATGTAAGAATAAAGACTGTCAGGCTGTATATTGTGAGGAATGTTTTACGGAATTAGGTCGCAATTGTCCTCTGTGTTCTGGAAGCCATGAAAATGATATAGAGGAAGTTATGGCCCTTGATAATAACATTGAGTTAAAAGGGGATAAAAACAGTTTCGAGTAAGCATATTCATCTACCACTGATATTAGTAATGTTAATATGACTCATTTTGTTATGATATGACATGTGAATGTATATAATAAAATATCTCACAAAGTATTTTTTTAAAACTATTTTAAGTAGTTCATTGACATAGACGGGTGCTCACTAACCGGAAGGTTCATTCCTGTTGGAGAAAGGTCAGAAAAGCGTCAAAGTCATTCTGAGTCATAACCTGAGACTCCAGTGGCTTGCAACAGTGAAAGTTTTTTGTGATATTTATCAGAAAAACTGAAGAAAACTGTTGTCATAATCAGAAGCACTTAAAGAAATAGATATGATGGTTTTTTTCTAATTTTATATCAGAACTCCAAGACACTTACAATAATGTAATTATTAGTAAAACATAAGGAGAAGGCAACATGGTTTGGTCCAAAGCTCATTCCGAAGCCAACAAATTAGATGGGGTAAAGACATGACAATAGTGTCGACATTCTTTTTTCTGGCGAGTTTGTATGTATAGGATACAACACGGCAACAGGTTTATATGATAGATATCTAAAACTCCACATCTCGAGTGAAAGGATTTAAGTACCATCTTTTTTATTATTTAAGTATCAAAGATAATGTGTAGCGAAAGTGTTTCTTCCTTTTGTCAGAAAACCTCTCATCTCAAGAATGTTGTATATTGAGAAACAAACAAGAGCCTATTGATTAACTCCAGTAGACTCTAAGGGCCATATGCAGCGCTCGTGCTTTACCTAAACTTTGACTAAAGTTAGACTTAAGTCGAACTTTAGATATGCACCGGTCGATCTTTACGAGAGTCGTGCTTAAATTTGACTATCAAATGTAGGAAATGAAAGCCTTAATCTTAACTTTGTAAAGTTAAGGTAAGAGCGCTGCATACGGCGCTAAGAGTTGGAGTTGTGTTCGTTTTATTCATACGCTTTTATTATACTTCTCTAGTCAGTTGCATGATCTCCCTTTTGATATTGGAGATATTGGTTATGTAAGACTCTCCAAAGTTTCAAAGTCTTTTAAAGAGGAAGTCTAGCTCACTGGTTGATGTGACCATTTCATTTTCATTGACATACCATTTTACATTAAGAAATACTTTCTCACTTATAGTTGATATACTTCCTCAAGTGAAAAGTTCATTAGCTGATACCAATGTTTCGCCAAAATGTTGTTTTGTTTGTCGTTTTGCGGTAGGATCGATAGTACTTGATTCATTTATTCAACAACAACAATAACAACAACAAAAAACAGAAAGGAGTCCTTGTCGATTTATAAGTCCTATAAAAAACATTCTCTGGGATTGTTATGATATTGAAAACCCTTTCCCTCGAGATTTTAATTATTACAAAAAACCCTGTTTGATACCATGACAGTTTTTATGGTAAGGTAAAATGGTAAGTAATGTGTGACAGTACACCTGAAGGGCCATGCCCTTTCAAGCGTAGATGAATAGATGCCATCCTAGCTCAGGGTGATATGAATTTATATAAAGACTGCTTCGAACAAAGGTATGCTCCAATGCCAAAGTAAACCATGTTAAAGGGTTAAACCGGTTTATTTTTAACGTGGAGAATTACGCTACTTATGCGAGAAACTATATCTAAACCCTTTATGTAATTTCTATAAAATTTACCTGGCCACAGAGGAATCGTTTAAAATATCAAAGTTTCCTATAATTGTTTTCTCGTGCATGGTTTCCTAGTTTCTGGGAAAGGGAACGGACATGCGCATTTGTTTACAAATGGCGACGAATTTTCGATCAGAAACGTCAGGCGGACGAGGCATCGATTTTGGGGGTCGATCTTTTCATCAAAGACCATATAATAACTACAATTCTGGTTATGGTAGAGGATATAATAGTTGTAATCCACAACTCCCATGACTTGGTAAACTGAAGTAAATGATCTTAAAGCGGGTAGATTATAGTTTTTTTTACTAAAAATTGAAAGGCTTTGATATTTCTCAGCATTGCCAAATTGAATTTACATCCGATTTTAGTTATATTCAGATGAAAAAAAAATCATCAACCAAAATTGAAGAGTCTGTCATTGATAAAGAAATTGGAAATCTTTTAGATATGGAAGTTATCATTTGATGTAACTGGCCAATATGGTTCTGAAGAGTTTTTGTCCTCCATATTTGTATTTCCTAAGAAATATGGAGCGTATCGCACGATTATGAATTTGAAACATTTAAATCCATAGGTTCAATATCATCATTTCAAGGCGAATACATTTTAGTGTACACTTAATCATGGCCTCTACTATTATAAATTTGTCTCATATCACTGTCACAAAAAACTTTATTTAGAGCAAGAATGCTCCATTAGATCTGTCTTGGTCAACGTTTTACTTCCCTAGAGCATAACCATGTACATTATAGTTATATAAGGAAAGGATAACATAGTTGCTTTGCAAATGTCAAAACAGATCATAAGATTATCATGTAAATCTCAACCCAGGTACGAGTTAACTTGTTCTTTTACAACACGATATAACAAATGATGAAAATATTAATATTCCTAGAGTGTTGTTTAATTAGAAACATATAGATTTTGTCAAGTCTGAAATTCGCCTGGGTACTTTATTCAGTGAATTTCGATTTGCATATTCGTTTCTTAAATACAGATCATTTAAAACATATTGTATGCCTTTATATGGGTATGAATTATTAGATTATTCACGTAAGTCAATAGATAAATTGTATTGTTCATGGAGAAAAAGCATAAAAATACAGTGGCTCACAGCAATTTGCTAAATCTGATATGTTTCCATTATTCTATATCTCTAAATCTCATTTCATATAAATATAATATCAACATGTATGACATTGGTAAACTGGTTGTACAAACTATTCTGAATAAATGAATAAAAGTCAATACTATTGATGAAGATACAAATAAAACTGCAATAGAGATTATAGTATATTGTGTAATATTGATAAAAGCAATTTAAATGAAATTATTTATTATTTATCCACACAATAGTATACATTTATTTACATTTCTAATATGTATTTTATTAGTTTATTTTTTATTTTTTTTTTGTAATGTGTACTTATTTTGCGAAATAAATAATATTTGTTTTATTTTATTATGTTTATTTGTCATTTGTATAAATGACCAATTCAATTTCAATACTGTCTTTTAGTTAACAATGGATATCAAACTAGCTAAGTCAGTATCCTGCTGAGCAACTGTAAAATAACTAATTATTAATACTAATGATAATCTAATTCATGTGTATCTACAACAACAAAATATTAGGTCACTAGTAGATTATATACCAATGTTAAAAAAGTTAAATAATGGTGACATTATATAACGCTTAAGTGTTATAATTATTTATTTGAGAATTTCTCTTCCTGATGAGAGTTTTGTAACATGCCTTTTTTAATGTAGTAGATACAATTTCAAATCTACAATAACAATTGCAAGTGCTAACCGTATTCTCTGAATGAATGGGTACTTTTCATAAATACAAAATTTTAACCTGAAATAGAGTCCACAAATTTTGTGGTGTTTATGTAAATTAATAATAAGGCAAAGAAATATCTAAATATATATAAAATATACAAGCATATCAACTTTGATTAAGATCGGATAAATACTGTGTTCTTTGTTCTGTCTACAAGCCAAATTTGACGCATATTTACTTAATTAATGAGCAATAACTCTTAAAATCCAGTAACTGAGATCGGATGAAAAATGTTGCCTCCTTCGTGTATACAAAAAAAAAAATTTGACGGACAGACAGAGGCAATATCCATCCACATTTACATGTGGGCGTATAAAAATGTATGACAATGCATTTTTTAAAAATGAATATAGCATTGACCTGAATTTATTCAACTTGTTCAGAAAATTAATATGTCAGATCCTTATATGTACATACAATAAATTACATATTATTACAGATCAGCCATTAAAATCATCAATTGGAATACACGTGTTTTAATCGTTGGGTCTGATGAAAAAGATTCAGAGATGGCGGTTGCTGTATAAAAAACATTACTGGTATTCATTAGCTACCATTTTGAGACCTTCAGTTGTTGTATTTAGTTAAAAGACATCTGTAAGTAACTTAGTTAATGCTAGGTTTTTCTATAGAAACTATTTTAAAGGAATGGACATAGAATTGAAAGTCTCGAACTTGGTCAATGGGATCAATATTCATCAGTTTAACTTACCAGGGATAGAATCTCTATACAAGTAAATATATTCATTAAACTAAGTATATATTGAAAACCGCTTTTAATGATTTGATTTAAATAATGGGCGCAAAAAAGCCCTTGGCCATTAAGTCTGACTTAACATTTTCAAGCGCCTTAAGTATATTTTCCCTCACACACTGTTTTATTTGAGCACACGTCTGTTCACAATTACACAGTTCGCGTTTTTTTTTATTGAAAGTGCAGGTTTCAACAAGAGTAACGGCGACATCTTTTGATTTTTGAGATGATTGGACAAAATTTCAAACCAACAAAAGTTTTGAAAACAGATTTTATACTTTATTATTGTAGAAAATGAGTTATGAAGCTATATACGACTACACACCACTAAACCAAGGAGACATTGCTGTCAGAGTTGGTGATAAAATACATCATATAAAAGATGTTGGATGTGGCTGGGTGATAGGTAACGATATCACGACTGGTGAAACAGGTCATTTCCCAGCAGAATATGTCAAGGCAGTAACATCTTGGCGCAAATCATTTTCTATAATAAGATCTGTGAAACAAAGGAATACTGATCCTGAAAATAAACAGACCAAGAATGAATCCAAAATAAATAACCATTCCATGATCAAAAATAATATTTCTTTTAATAAGAAAGATGAAACTCTTGGAGAAATAAAAATATCCGATAATCTGAAATCTATGAATTCAGAATCTCGACCGATGAAAAGATGGAGAAAGAACTATTGAAATATTCTGATGGTAAAAACAGTCGATTAAAAGCATTATTTGGAGTTCTTGCTGGTATTGTATTAGGTGCTGCTATCTTTCTGGCTATGTACTATAGTTTCCATTATGATATATTGGTATCATCTATTATAACAGGCGTATCAACCATTCTACTAGCTATAGGTCTTGCAATATCTACAAGATGCAGATGTATTGTGTTGCTGGTATTTCCTAGTCTAGCTACTGGCAAAGGTAGAGCAGCTTTCTTGTTTATTATAACTGGCTTGTTATTAATGGGACCTATTACTAATATTACCAATAACTCGAGCCAAGTTGCTATCAGTATGGCTTGTATAACAGAGTTAGCTTATAATCAAAGTCAAGCCCTGCAGGATAGACTACAAGAACCAGTCAGATCATTACGGGAACAGATCCAGAGAGGAGTCAGTGAAGTAACAAAATATGGTGAAGAACTAGATAAAGCATTTAAGGTATTGGAAGATGGAATTGACAAAGCAGAAAAAACAGCCAGTATTGCTCTCGACACTGTGAAGGATTTAAAAAATGTAAGTTATTAAGTATCTTAAAGCCCTGTGTTCGCCATTATTGTGGATCGATTTTTTTTTTGAATATGGAAATCACATACTTCCTTCAAAAACAATTCAAACTAGAAATTTTAACTTTTCTACATTCTACATATTTCTACATATCAAGAAAAGACGAGCCGTCATTTCACTTTCAAACGGGGATAATTCACTTATGGATTTGAAGGTTCAAAGAGAGACGAATCACAGACGTTCCTAGAGCGATCGATGAGGCCCGATAGAGACCTGCTTCTCATCGCCAGTGAGGAATTTTCCTACGTTGTTCGACCGAGAGTGGCCACAGTCGGCTTCCATACTCGAGTGAGGGTCGTGCGTATTTTGGCAGAGTATGAGCACCCGATCCTCGACAAATCCTCGCCTGTGTCCCAAAAGTGCCCATTAGTACCTGACCACTCCTGCAGGTAGCCGACCTCCGTGGTTACTTTTGCCAAAATATCCTGCTGCTCCTTGCGTCAACATACGCCTACATCCAACCACTGTCGTGCAAAGAAAGTCCGTTATCGGCCGCTAAGCGGTCGAAAAGGTTCTCTCTCGAGCCGGGATCGTCAATTCGCGTACCAGAAACGAGTCTATCGTGCGAAGAACATCCGTGATTGTTCCTAACCATGCCATTGTCCATCGGTCGGTATTCAATCGGGGCGATTCCTAACGATCATGGTAGATTCGGGACGATAAGAGGCGTTTCAGGACGACGATCCGACCGAAAATTTAATGAAAAAAACATTAGCCGGTCGCCCTTCCCTCGGAGGACTGAGTCCATCGCTCCAAATCTCCCCCCGAATGTATAGGGCAGTGCTCGTTAATGCTTGTATCTTGACTTAATTTGTTATTGTCGCTTGCATTGTCTTCATAACAAATTACATTATATTATATAATGGGACTTTAACTCTCATAGTTTAGTGAAAAGAAGCCCGACATATCTGGCTTTTGAAAATTTTCAAAAATAGCGATCAAATTTGATCGGAGCAACAAACATAAGTTGTTGTCTGGCCCATCCGTATATCACGCCCGAGGAACGAATGATTTGTCGGGCTTGTAGTATAGAAATGAAACAAAAGTTGAATTAAACCGATTTTAGATCTTAACTATGTTGGTTGAGGTGTTATGACATTTTGCCTGAATCCAAAGCTTAATGAATGTGACGAATTTCAGAAATGTGAAGGAAGAGTAAATTCTGGTTTTAGTAAATGCCAAAGAGATTCAAGAAGAATACAAGCAGATTGTAAGAAGGTGTTAGATCCTATTTCAGATACTGTTTCAAAAGGTGTCAATGGTTTCGTCAGAGGTGTATCTAGAGTATTTGGTAAAAGACGTCGACGAAGAAGATCGTTTTATTCAAGTACCCGTCCTACACTGCTTAAAAGGTATACTTCAAATACAGGATACAAAATTCTAAGTACTACCTTACATGATTATATGTAGTTTATCTGAAGAAAACTTAAGGAAGAAACGGGTCTTAAAGAAGAAACTAGGAGTAATACAATCGTAACGAAACAACTTGTATCCCGAAACGACTGGATACATCAATCTCATATCTGTTTCTAGCCTTTGTGTGTGTTTCGGGGACAGTTCTCTTCCAAGTGCAGTGGCGGTGCCAGAAGGGATACAGAGGGTGCTAGAAAAATAGCTTTCAATCACACACACACACACACATACTCACACATCTTTTCTAATAAATTTACTAATGTGATTTTTATTTCAGGAGAAAACGTGGTGTCTGTGATGTATTTAATGTGGGTGATACGATCTGTGGTGGATTTAAGTACCTCGGAGTTTGTAATGTTGTCACGATACCTGGAAATTTGGTTTCAGGAATATTTAATGGTATCAGATCTGTTATAGATGCTTACTCTAATTTATTTGAAGTTGGTGTCAGAAATTCGGGGAATATAGATAGCAATGCCAATTCTTCGCAATCTGCTGCCCAGATTGTTGATAATGTAAGATCTGAGTTGACAGACAAGTTAGACATGGCCACATATTTTATTACAATATTAACACGTATCATGTCAACATCTATTGTCTTGTTGATTATCAATGCTTTTCTTTATGATAAGCGCTATAAGTCTAAGCTTTCATTTGATAACCTTTATATAACGCGATACTTTAAAGAAATTGATGGTAAGAGGAGAGCTGAGCACAAGAAATCTATTCTTCCACTCAAAAAGAACGAGAGAAAAATGTATACAGACACCAGAGCTATTAAATTGTCAGTAGCAGAAAAGGTTAAATGTAAGATGGGAATAGCCCAAGTTCTGTTACATTCCGTCATTACGATCATGGTGATATTATTTGACTATCTTCTACATTTTACTCTATATCTTCTCAACAAACATGGTGACGTTCGCCTAACGTTTACTGGTGAATCAAATGTCAATATTCAGATTACAGGTTCTGGACTGATGGCTCAGTTATTTAAAATATTAGCCAATGATATATCTATAGCACAAGCGTATAATTCTACAATAAATATAGATGTCTGTCTACCACAACCTACAGAACCAGATCAATCTCAGATTTTCTTATTTGCTGTCTTGTATGTTGTTGCTTTGTTTTTTGTCATAATGCAGGGTTATGGACAAAGACTGCTTCATGCCATTGCTGCTTATTTCTACCCAGAGCGAGAACAACAAAGAGTCAATTATCTCTATCGTAAAATACTTGTTAAGAGGAAAACATTTATTTTGGAAGCAAAACAACTTATATTGTCCAATACTGTTGATGATGAACGGAAATCAAGCTCCAAATTACCGAAATGTTTTAAAAGATTACCATGTTGTAGAAACAATTCTGTTCAGACTTGTACAAATTGTGAGGAGCATTTGTGAGTATCAGTCAACTTGATGTACAGTTTATTGCATATATTTATTTTTTTAAAAACAATTCCGTTAAATCTCGTCTGAAGGAAATATTGATTAACAGGAACCAAAAACAAGGTTTTACTTACGCAAAGTAATCCACCAATTTACGTAATAAATAATGTTTGTGTGATGATTTTTGTTATTATATTAGATGTGTATGTATATATAATAAAATATCTCTTGAACTTTGATTTTTTTTAGTTGCGATCTAGCAATGTCGTTGGTTATTATGGTTGTTATTGCCAGAATTCCATTCCTTTGGCGGAAACAAACGAACAACCCGAACACGGGTTTATATTGAAAGGCGATATCGGTACAATGTATTGCAAAATTTAATTTAAATAATAATAATAGTGATGTATGAAGTAACCATCAGGGCAAAACAAAATTAAAGCTTAAAGCAACATTGTAAGTTAACTGAAGACTTACAGATATAATATGTATGAGATATATACACATATTATTATAATTATTTGTAAAACATTTTTACAAGAAGAAAGTAAAAGGTAATCGCCCATAGACAACAAAATCGACAAGGTTGATATGAAAGGAGCTTTTGAAATATCCACAAATAAAAGTTTGCTATCAAGGAAGAATCTCTTACCAAGAAGACAAGCACCCGAAAAATTGATACAGTAAAAATGCTCAAAACACATGCCAAAAAGAAATCATATATTGTATTGTATATTGTTGTCTTCTGTTTAGGTATTCTATACCTCGAAGTAATTTAACTTGTAGCTTCTTCATACGTCGGTGGATATGAGCAACTAACATTATTCCCCATGTATGTTGGTGATGGTGATCTACTACCAATAAGAGGTGTGGTTTCCCCATCAGCAATAGAAAATGTAGGTCTGCTACGATTCCTTCTTTGAACTTTATTAACAGGATCCTTACATGTAAAGAATACTATGATCGTGAGAATAAGTCCAAGACATCCTGGCATTGCAGCAAATATAATTACATAAAACACTAACCTTGCTTTACAAGTACTTGTTATAACAGTGTCACTAGAATCCATGAATGGTTTAAGATGATAAGCCACTTGTTCTGAAGACGCGAAATCGACCCGAATATGACAATGTCTTGTATTTGAACATAATTTTGAGGCTTTGTTTACGTCATAAAGGTAGCGATTGATATGAATTTTAGTTGTAAGCCATGCACTTACATTTCTGTTAATAAATACAAAGTAATAAGTGTCAGTTTCGGAAACGGTCAAAGTAAACTTATCATAATCTAAGAAACAGCCATTAATTTTGACAGCCATCTTATAAATATAACACGACAAGCAATCTGGATTTGACTTCCATCTCTTAAAGTTGTGCTCTCCGGCTAGAACATAAAAGTCCATCAATTGATGTGTACAACTTACGATTTGAACTTGAGACCATTGTAATAAATAATAATGATAATATTTGATATCACCGTGTTCAACATAGCTTGAATATTCCTTCTTAAATAACTCGGCGCGAGATCTATTAATGGGTAGATCTCCTGCAAAACGATAGGCATCAAACTTTTCATCCGACTTTAAAACCAGTTTCTCACAAAATAAAGTGGAGTATTTTTCAGTGATGATTTCCATATCTGTTGGTGCTGAAGAGAATTTGTTAACTCCGTAAACACCTACTCCAACACCCATACCAATACTGAGCGAAACCAACAATATCCAAACCCATAGTATTTCTATCCTTTTATATCTACTCATTCTGTTATAACAGAAAATATAGCCCCATATTGTACAGCTACTACATACCCAATGACCACAATATTCATCTAAATTGATAGGAGAAACATCATAATCATTTCCTTTATAAACAGGTATACTGATACGAACTGGTCTGGTACAGTCTGAACCTTCAGTACTCTGAATACTTGATGATGTCACTGATGGCGAATCTGGTTCGACAGTGTCTCTTTCCATCGTTTCTACAAATATATGCAACATACACTGAATCACAAATTGCATTTTTTGATGAGTTTACATAGAAAATTTGTCAAAGGGAAATGTTATTTTCAGATGCCAATCGTTTGATAAGAAAGATGGAGACGGTAGGAACTTACATAATATTTTATCTATCAGTTGGCTCTGAATTATTATTATTCCTCACAACCTTTAGCCATTTAAAGTTTTGTATTTGATTTTCTCACACGGTATTTCCTCAAAATGAAGTCATCTATTCCTAGAAATCATTTTCCACGAAATTAATCTATTTTGATACATTTTCAATACACTGTTTGTTCAGGGGCAGTTTGCAGCTAGAAAGAGGAAAAGAATAATTTGAATTGAGATGACAAATGTTATTGTAAATACAATCTATAACTCTTATCACGATTGAATACTTTATATCTCCATCATTATCACTGTTCAATGTCCATATGATAATTCGTATAAATAATAGTATTGAGGTATCTCACTGACAATGATACTGCAGTTAAACCACATGGTTATAAGAAATAAAATTGAAATCAACCTAGATACTATAATTAGTCAATATATTCAAAATTCAGATCTAAATGTTTCGTTCATTTTTTTCTGTTTGTAAATACTCTGATCCAACAAACAAAAATCTTCTTTTAAGTAGTGGTCTGTGTAATTTTGACCTTATTGTGTCGAAAGTTGTCATTAATCATTCTAGTCCAAATAAAATTAATAATAGTAATTTTGATCATAAACTCGTGGAATGATTTCAATGGGAACACCTCTGGATGACTTGTGTTTCAATTAATGATCCGTAATCAACCACGTGAAAGGTCAATAATGATACAGCAGCTGTAATGATGCTCGGTAAATGAGACATGTAAAAATGTATATATAGAAGGATTATGATATGATCCCTAAGAGATTACACTGCAGCTGTAGGAATATAACCATATCAATACGACGCATAATAATTTGGGGTTTTGTATGTATTTGTAAGTCAATATTAATTGTGTAGAGTTGTGAAAGTAGAAAAGAAATACTAAATTGTATTGTGTTGTATTATTGTTTACTAAATGAATACAATATTTTAAAATCAATTACGTGTATTTGTGTCTCATATTATTGTTAGACGTGTGAAATAAAGACACAGAAAGAACTCATTAAAAGGGATACAACTCTGTATAGTTCAACACTCGCGAATAGGATAAAGCGACAAACCGTATAAACCGGGGAAATTTTTTGAGTTTTCCTGTATGAATACAAAATACCTGATTACATCATGATCCTACACACTTTTAGTGAAGTGTACACCATTGCCCCTCCGGATATGAATGAATGAATGAAAAATTTATTGCATTAGCATAAACATGTGATAACACAATGCTTTAGCATGATATCAATATACATAATAATGTACATAATATTGTAAAACAATATAAAGGCATCAAGTTTTAAGTTAATTAATGAATAACGTAAATCCTGCTCATGCGACCACCTTTACATAGATAAATATATTTGATTGAAAAAATGTTTAAATGACATAATGAGATATATGTATATATATATGTGAGGTGTATTACATAATCCTCCAAAAAAAGGTTCATCCAAACTATTTACAAGGGGTTACAGATCTCATGTTCAGTCCAGTCACGAGATGGCTTTGAACCGGGGACAATTTTTATGGATTACCCAAATATGCATTGAGTTTAATTTTCGTCAGATGGTTGCTTTTAAAATGATGTAAAACATGTGTTTCTGAGGTTGGTGAAAGCTTTTCCAAATCTCTTGACTTATTTTGGAAAACTCAAATGGCTTAATGTATCAACATAAACTGAAATATTGTCAACATAGAGCACACAATTTTTTCTCTGTCATGGAACTCTTTATTTTTTCCTATCCCATGTACTAATTCCAGATGCTCCTCAATTACCTTCCATCGTTACTTCAAATACCTGTAAAGGAAGATGTTAAAAGATATAGAAGAATATTGTCAGTTATGGCTGATGGCAAGCCTAGAGCTGTTTGACTTACAGTGTAGCACTCTCTCTGTCTGGATGTCCCACTTACCATCCACACCTTATACCCTTTTTTGTACATCAGTTTTTTATCAACTATTACTGATATCCTCGGCTACAATTCACTATCTGGGTATGATTCCACACCTTCCTTTACTTGGATTGGAATTCATGCATGGGGTAGGTCAAGATAGAGGGTTCCATGACACAGAAAACATTTTGTGCAAGCTCTATTTTGACAATATTTCAACTTATGTGAATGAATTGAGACATTTGATTTTAGAAAAAAATCATTACGATTTAGACAAGTTGGCATCAACCTACACCAACCTGAGAATCAGTATTTACATTACTTTCAAAGCAATCATCAGGCCAAATTTGAAATAGACTCAATGTCAATGTGAATAATCCACCCTTTCTGCATGCAGTTGATTACCTTTAACAGTACTAAAAGAAGTGTGCTAGTGCAGCTTGCAAGTATGCAAAGTTAAATCAGTTCCGTTCACTAGCATTTTATTGTGGAGGTGAATGATTCAATCTGGTTTTTGATTAGTTTAAGTAAAGGCAAGAATAGAATAGATCTCAAATCCGCAGATGACATTGCACGAATTTGCATGAATTAATGAAAATGTTAACGGTAGCATCTAACTGACGTCTCTCACATGCTTGTCATCGAACTTTTGCAATTTCCATGTATTTATAATCATTTATTACCGATTCCAATGGTTTGTACAGGTGGTTACCATGGAAACACATTTTTATGACATATTTGGTATCACCAAAACGCATAAATGATGTAATAACATGTAGAATCCTTATTTGCATCAATTAGACTTCAAATTACTTATAGAAAGCTAAGATTACAAGTAAATAAGCTCGTTTTTTGAACTATTATGAAATATATGGTTACTATAGCAACGGGAGGTTATGATCTTGGCAACCCCCTAACTCTCACCAGTGGACCCTAATCAATATCTTAGACATAGTTGCTTGCCTGAAACAAGACTTTGCCGTGAATTTTTTTTCTGGGCTGTTTATTTAATTTGGTTGGCTGATTAACAGTAGCAAAAAAATGGGACATGCCAATGAAATAAATGTATATGATCTGAAAAATAAAAGAGAAGAAAATGAATTTGGCATTAGTGTAATTGGGCATAGGCATGAATTGGTTGTATCTCATGATTTTGACCATTGTAGTATTGTGCGCGAAACAGACCATGTTTACTCTTTTCTAAACACCCGATAGTACTTCTCTTTGGAGGAGTCAACTACTACACTACCTTTACTCACAATTTTGCCATTCGTCTTGCTTGTACGGATATTTATGGGAAGGGCTAAATTTATTCAAAGTATTTCATGTTTTCAGCTGAAGGAAAGAAAAAGAGAAATATAGTCGGAGGTTTTTTTACACAGATGTTACAGCAAATATCACTCATTGAATACTTCACGTTGTTGTCAGTCTTACCCAACTAGGAGTTTAAGTATAAATTTCGTGCAGTGAGTCATATGGAGATTCAATATATGATGACCATGAAAATTTTGAGAAAGTAAAATTGAAAATAGACTACTACCGACTAGAGTTTGGCAGTTCACAAAACGACTATTTTTAGATTTCGGGGAAGGGAGGGTTTGATTCTCCCAAATGTACAGGCCTAGGGTGGAGCAGACACTTTATTTAGAAATTAGGATTAAGGGTCTTGATATTGGGTTTTCTTCTGTTCTTATTCTGATCTGAAATTAGAAAAAATAACTCGCCCGATGGGCGAGAAGTATAGTATCTGATATGTACTGATTGTTTTTAGTTTATTATGAACAATATTATCATTTAAGTTCTTATTTTTTGAATATGCAAATATCATCTTCTGCTTATAGACATGGGGGAATTTCTCTTGAAGGCTCTTATAGTAGGCATGAACCATCTTGCTTGCTCGATTGCTGGTTGTATTAAACGGGACAACAAAGGGTGCTATGCCTACATTATGATGAATATTTAGTCCTATAGGTCTTGCTGTATTCAATGTCTCAATCCAATGGGCTTCCCTAGATTGAGGGAATTTGGTAGTTTCATCTTCGGGCAAGTCAATTTCTATACGCTCAATTGGGATTTGGGCGAGATCGTCTATTGAATGGTCGTCGAGGTTGAAATGATTAGAAACAGGCTTGTCTTTCTTTAATTTGACATCTGACCTATGAGCATTAAAGCGAGTTCGTAAATTATTCTTAGTTTCTCCTACATATTGTTTGGGGCATTTCTTGCATGAAATTAAATATATTACATTCGAATGTTCACATGTTAGATTTTCCTGGATCGGGTACCTTTTATTCGTAGAGTTGCTTACAAAATAATGAGTTTCTGATATAAAGGGACATGTTTTGCATCTACTAGACAAACATGGAGCACTTCTTAAACCTGGAGGTACTTCGGCATAAAGTCTGTTTTTAGCTGCTATCTGTGCTAAGGTGGAATTTTTTATGTTTCGTAAAAATCGTTTACAGTACCCACGCTCTTTCAGTTTTGAGAAAACAATCGTACAGTCTTGGTTGAAATCAGAAGATCTTGTACAAATTCGATGAATTCGACTTAATTATACCAGAAAAGGTATGTTTTGGGTGAAAAGAGCTCTTGTGCAAGAGTTGATGAGTATCAGTTTCTTTGAAATACACTTTAATATCCAGTTTATTTGTTTCTGCTATGGAATCTCCCTTAAAGACAGTGGTATCGAGAAAGTCTATGCTTTTGTTATTCACGTTTGCGGTTAGTTTGATAGAAGGATGGTGGTTGTTGAGAATTTCAAAGAATTCCCAAAACTGTTCGATAGAATAAGTCCGAACCATAAAAATGTCATCCAAAAAGCGTCCGTAAAAAAGTGGGTCAAATTGACAGATGGGCAATACCTCACGTTCCCACTCTGCCATGAAAAGGTTTGCGTACGAAGGGGCGAATCGTTTGCCCATTGCTGTCCCTGAAGTTTGTAAATATGTTTTACCATTAAATGTGAAATCGTTTCGACTAAGACAAATCTCTAAAAGCTGTAGAATTGCATCGTCGGGTCTGTTTGGATCTGGGTTTCTATTAAAAGCTTTACGAACTGCCGTTAAACCAGTAGTGTTATCGATATTGGTATACATAGAAGAAACGTCGATAGAAATTAAAATAGCATTAGAGGGAACTCGAAGATTTTTTATTTTATTGACAAAATCGGTTGTGTCTTTAAGGTAGGCGCGATGTTGACATGCTAGAGGTAGTAAGAAATGATCAATGTATTCTGACACTGCATATGACTCACTACCACAGTCAGATATAATCGGGCGGCCTTTAGGGATTTTATTCGAGATAAACCACTCCTTGGTTGGATTCTTATGGATTTTAGGCAAAGTGTACAAATGTCTCTCACGACAATCAGGTTTGGCAGACAGATAGTCATATTGTTTCTGTTTGAGATAACTAGTTTTGACAACAGGGAGAGAGAAAGAAGATTTCTAAAAATAGCCTGGACTACATTCTAAATACAATCATTAGCATAAAGGTTTTAGTGGAGTGAGTCTATATAGATGTTTTAAGTGGTCTCAAATATAACTCTTATTGCATTGGTTGTTTCCCCTTTTCTATAAATGAGTATTCAAGAAGCTTCCACAATCAATTGTTAAAACCATTCACAAATTCACCGTTAATGAATTTGACTAGTTCCAGCACAGTTTGGTGTTAACATATTACGTTGCTAAACGGTTTAATATGTTTTTAATAAGACGATATTCCGGTCTACTCCGCTTCACGAGAGTTGAGGTGGCTCAGTCAGTTAGACCTGAAGGTCTAGGGTTCAATCCCGGCATAGGTCGAGATGATACCTCCGGGTTGAAAATCCCGAAGGTATCATCTCGACCTATGCCGGGATTTTCAACCCGGTGTCAGTAATGCAGGTAAGAGCAAAAAGCGTCTAGTCGTTCGGATGGGACAATAAACCGAGACCCCGTGTGCTACCGGTGCTAATGCCGCTGCCCTCATTGTACTCTGCATGACGTTGCCCGTCTTCATTAGTCCACATGGTGCAGAAAAGTAGGACGTAAAACTCCATTCATTTCATTTACTCCTCTTCACAACGTCAACCTTTTTTGAATTCGTACTTATACTTTGACTGCAATAGTCACCTTTCTTGTATCATAGGGGTTTTTAAATGAACAATTTGATTAGACTGTACTCTAGCGAATTCAGCCAATCACAAGCTTCGACACAAGCCTGAACACAAAGCAATAATGTTTACAGCCTTTCAGTCGAAGGCTCTGATTAGATGTATTCACTGGAGTACAATCTAATCAAATCGCCTTATTCCGTAATACAAGAATAGTGACTATATTAATCAAGGTACAACTATGCGGTACGTTATAGATTTACATTGTGTCGTGCTAGAAGGTATAATTGGGTTGATCCCTTCGATTTTATTAATGAATGTCTCAGCAAATTTCCAATAGTCAAAATACTCATTATTATCCAAACTAATACTAACTTTCTTAATTTGAACATACCCTATTTACGATACTTGTTCAGGTCCACATTTCAAAGATGAAAATTATGAAAAAGGACTATATCCGGATATCTTCTATATATTGATACTATTCCCATTTCTAGTTGCTATTCTGTTACGTATTGCCAGGAATTACAAGTTGAAGCAATATTGAAATAAGTTTTAATCAATGTATTAAAAAGCTCGTAACCTCTATAATTTGTTTCTTAAGAGTATAAAATATAATCCTGTTATTGATGAATTCAGTACATGTACTAATTAGGATGGTCAATTCAATACATAAAAATGAGAAAAAATCAGATTGCATAAAGGGGATCCGGTTTGAGCTGCTAAAATTAGATGCCACAGATTGTCAGATGGAAATAATTATCATGATGAACGTTCGAAATACTGGTAGATTCAGGATTGTGAGTTGAACGTGTATACCATTAAGGGATGAGCATACACCTAGAAACGCTTTTAAAGTTCACATAGCGTACAATATTTCGCAGTAATGAATTGTCCTTCTTTCAGGTTACATATAAAACCAATGACCAAATTGACCAATGCTGTAATGTAAAGCTAAGCAATATGTATGCCATAATCAGATCATCCGGTTTCTATTCTAGCCTGTCGTATGTGGATAATATTCATGTTGAAAACTGTTAGCAAGGTCATAAGATTGATATTGAATGAAAAAAGATATTTGGACGATAGGCCTATCCTGAACTATGTAATTGCGTTTGATTTTAGCTGAAACGACAAAAAGGCATCCATGCAATGCATGATTCTATAATTGAATGGATTGTAAAGTCTGGAGAAAATTCACCATTTGAAATTTAATAAAGCATGAAATAATATTCCGACAGTTCTATTCCTGCAAAAGATCTGATTATAGTTAAAGAAGAGATCAGACTTAAGAACTATTTTGTATTCCTATTCACCAGTCTGTCTATATAGTATTAATATCTACATAAACACGACAGTATTCGTTGACATGAAATTAACTATTTCTCAACATCAAGTCATTATAAAATACTCTATTTGTTACTTCAAATGACACATTTATCAAACTATTAGTTTCCATGGTTTAATGTATCTACATCGTCTCTAATGTGGAGATTCGTATTCTAAGGAAGTAGAATATTATTGGGGTTTTACAATTGTATAAATAAACCAAGTACCAGCGATCCGAACCGCAAAACGAAATCCATAACAACATAATATATTGACGAAGCATTGGTAACAGCTAATGAACTTTTCAGTTTTCACATGAGGATGCATATTAATCATGAGTAAGTATTTCATATTGAAAAGTGATATCAGGTGTCTAGAAGGGTCCAAACTAGTCATAGCTGTTCAACATACACACGAATTAGAATGTGCCAACAACAAAAAAGTAGTGACTTGTCTACAAATTTAAAAGTCAACTTCAATGGACATAAGTGGTGAAACTACCAGGTAGTCTCTATGGTGCCTACAAGCCAAATGTGCGATTTTGCAAAGTTAAGGGCAATTTCTGCGAAACCATTCATTCATACATACCATGTTTCAACAAGATCTGTATAATGCTTACTGTATCATTCTTACAAGCCAAATTTGACATGCTTTAACTAAGTGAAGGGCAATAACTGCGAAACTATTCATCCAATTATGACCAATTTCGATCTTGACTGACATCTCAATAATGTGCACATGCAAGTTTCATCAAGATCGGATAAAAACTGTTGTCTATATTGTGCCTATTTCCAATTGGGCATATACAAATATGTTGCAAACACCCGCATCCATAAGGAAGCATTAATAATGAAAAGTAGCATACCCTGCCTGGAACCACACCTGCCATTGCTGCTAAATACTACATAAAATAGGGAGGCAAAAAATAACTAAGTGTTATTTAAAATTATAGAATCATCTGGTGGCAACTCGATAATCACGCTTGTCATAAAATTAGAAATACTAGCTAGTCATTTGTTATTTTTTTACAAGTGCTTCATAAGCTAGCATGTACGCGTAGTCTATAAAATTGCATCAGTAAGTAAAGGCGAGAAGTTGGTGCTCATGGGATACCTACCTCTTCCTGATAAGGACTCCACTATGATTTCATTACGAATGTAGTCCAGGCTATTTTTAGAAATCTTCTTTCTCTCTCTCGCTTTTGGGGTTTTTGCATGCCTATTTTGGGGTAATTTTTGGTCTAGAGACTAATTCTAAAAATAGTCGTTTTGTGAACTGCCAAACTTTAGCGGATGAGTATAACAGGTAGTAGTCTACTTTCAATTTTAGTAGCTCCAAATTTTCATGGTCATCATATATTGATTTTTTGTAGGAGACATTGAGGATTGACCAGGCTTTCGTTCGGCATATTGGAAAGCTTTCAACGAGATTTCTGGAAAAAGTTGTAGAAGATTGAATGGCGTGTGTTAACATGGGAAGAGATGGCAAATGAATTAGTGGAGTAAGACCTAATGCTACTGCAAGGAACGACAACACTGTATGAGAGAATTTTTCTTGCAGTTAGAATTAGAATTTATGGAATCAATTTTCAACAACCATATATATCAATCGTAAATATCAACTAAGTAGTTTGCATTCATCGTGGTATCTACCGCTTTACCAAAAAGTTTCAGTTGCATCGGCCGAGTTTCAAAATGCGATGAAGAAATTCAAAGGGAACTCAGCGTTTGGGTTTGTATTCGCAGGCGATCATACGTCTCGAAGGGAGAAATAGATGTCTTAAAATACACGGTATTAAGATTGATACCAGCAAAACCATACGATAAAAATAATTAGTCGGAAATATTTTTGTCCTTGGTACGATCAAAAGCCAAACAAGACAACGAAGAAAGTAAGAAAGATTTTAATAAAGATGCTTTATTTGATGTATCTTAGTGAAGAACGAAAGGCATGCCTCCTTGTATACGAATAACTTGCCCCCCAAGATAGCATTGAATGGACTATTTTGTATTCAATAGAAAAGCAAACAAAAAATGTTAAGAATTCATTTCAATAGCGTTTGTTTTGTTATTGTATATGGTATGTTTTTTTGTTTTTTTTTAAATATCGATTTTCATGTAATTACGATGACAATTAAAAAATCAATCGGCATGTATGTTTGCTAAACAGTCTAACATTACAGTATTCATTACAAAGTCTGTTCATTATACTGCAATGATAGTATACAGTATTTCAAAATAACCTTGGAGGGTGTATATGTGTGTGTTGGAGGAAATGAGTGGCGTGCCAACTACATACAAATAGGAAATGTCATAAGTCCTTTCTCAAACTGTTCAGCAATACGTGTTTTTGTGTTACTCATGTTATATGTCCACATAACCTTGTCTTGTTTGCAGGTAGCGGAGGTTCTATGTAATACTAACTTTATTTTGGCAACCCATTTAGACAGAAGTCTAATTTTCAATAGGTCCGACTAAACTACAAATTATATACAAGATTATAGAAAGAATAAAATCAAAGAAAATAACTATACCACAGGTATACATTTACAATGTAACATGGATGAGGTAAGAAATATGAAAATGTAACCACTATGTTTCCCCACGAAACTACGAATTATATACTAAGTATATAATAAAAATACAGAAAATTTCATAAAACATATATACATTTACAATGCATCACGGATGTGGTGAAAAATATAAAAATGTAAACACTGTGTTTCTTGTATGATATATAAGTTTTTTTTAAGTAAAATGAAATGGTGAGAAAAACAAAAGGACTGGTTATAAATGCTATGGAGTCAATTAATCAGTATTGTCACATGAAACCTATTGAAGGCTGTTATTGAGACCAATTCTACACCGTATTCTTATGCAAATAGCCAATTTAATTGGGTATAGTAATATTGATTGTTAATATCAGTTGATGGTCATATCAAGGCTTTATAATTGGTGTTTGGTGACATGACATAATTTTTATGGTGACTAATCTTAAGATATTCATTGCATTTAGTTTTATCTATCAACTCCATCTAACAAACATTTGGTTTAGGGATGTTATGTTGTTGACCAGATCAGAGCTATTGTAAATTCTTCAAGTATAAAACTGATTATGACGGAGGTTTAGTTTTAGTTCCTCTGCAGATTTTAGTTAAAAAAATACCAATGCCAGATGTTGTTCAGAATTCTAAGAATTATTACAAATTTCTCTCCTAATTTGTTATTATAAATATCTGTGTAAAATGTGTGGGATTCCAAGGGAAATAAGTCTAGAAAGGCTTAACCAAAATCCAAAGCGCAACACTCTTTTCCAACTCTCTCTTGTACGCCTCTTCAGTATGATAGGAATACATTTTAGAAATGACATCCTATCAACTGGTTAAATAATGATACATTGAAATATCACTGTAAATTCCTGAAAATATATGACATTATCAGTTGTGAAGGTTAATAGAAACTGTTCCTTGTATTCAATCATATGAAGAAATTCTGATTAAATTTTATCCCAATAAGTTTTGATTTAACCATTTAATCCACAAAATACTTTTGCAAGGTAACCTTGCTCTACATGACCCTATTCACACCAGGGTGCATTTGACAAAACGAGTAATAAATAGAACAAAGTACTAGCGATCCGAACCACAAAACGAAACCCAAAATCCAAAACATAATACTGGTGGTAAAAAGTGGTAGCAGCAAATGTACTTTTCACATGAGGAAGTGTTTTAATCAAATCGAGTTAGTGTTTCATAATGAAAAGTGGTATCAAGTTTCTAGAAGAGTTATTATACCATGTTTGGTGGCACACCCGCCAATGTTGATCAACACACACCTAACAAACAGAAAGAAACCCCCCCCCCCCCCCCAAAAAAACCATAAAAACAGTATCTCAATAGTTCAAGGGGGGGAAATTACCACAAAAGTTATAGAATGCCAAGAAGATAGCCTGCCAGGCAAGGTAACATACGCCCACTATGAGCTGTCAGAAATGATAACAAAGTCTGTCGTGGTTTAATATGTGAAACCAATCATCCGATTGTTACTAATTTCAAGCTTTACTAAGGTCTCAAACAAGTAAACAATACAACACTTTACAACTTACAGGTCCATTGGATAGACATCCGAATATTATGTTTGATGTCTGGTGCAGAATTTCCGAAATAACCCTTTTGTATACTTTTGCGATCTAGTATGTCTAATTTATCACGTCGATCTGCGAATCAAATCAAAATTTTTGTCTAGTCTATAGTTATATTAAGCAACCTAATGGTAACATTCCTCATCCCCACAGGGACTGGGGTTTTAAACCTATTTAGATATCTCGGATCTACAATCCCAGATATATTTGGAAAGATGAATGTTTTTGTTGTTCAGTCATACCATCATTTGCTTCCTACACAATTATACCACGTCTCCGTGTGCAGAGTTCAAAGGTCACAAAATTATGTGATACTAGCAAGACGAAGTGTTAGTGATGCCCAACTAATTTACAACCATCGTAACGGTAATTTAACAATTTAGAAAAAACACATCTTCGGGGGTGTGGAGGTTATAATTCTGACTCTACTCCAGCTGACAACTGTCCAGTTTTCTGCTAATCAAGGTTTTCAATCTAAATTAAGGTCTGACCCGATGACAAACATGTGCGTCACCTGCACAACGTTGTTCTGTCGTAACTTAAAACAATAATACGGAAAACTAAGATCTTGATTTTTGAGTAAAGGATTCTTTTTAACATAACCCGTAGTCGTATAGGGATGCGACTTTTCTTGAATATAATAACACGGTTGATTCCGAAAGAGGCCAATGTAATTTCAAGATATATAAATGTATGTTGATGTTAAAAGTGGATAAATAGAGACAAGTGTGCGTTCGCATTTTAAGGAAAATTTTTGCACATAACAGGAAAGTTAACAATGGGTATTTAAATCATCTCTGACAATCATCATCAGTGAATATTTCAACGAGAAGGTGAAATCAAGCCAAATGGTAAGAAGAGACTGAAAAAACTCGGCTTCAACAGATTGCAAAGAAAACCACGAGAAGCATTGATCACGCCCACATTGCAGATACTTCTAAATAAAGCTAAAGTATCAATGTAGCAAGGTAATTAATGTCCACTCGGAATTGAGTGCCTTAATAACTTATTTACATTGCTCCGTATACAAATAAAAAAAAATCGAAATTTGTTGCCGTGATGGGAACCGGCATATGATATGCAGTGTGCAATTTCTGAAAGTTTTTCAGGACAGTGACACTATTTAATTTCTTTCCGAATTGTACATATTTATAAAGGAAACACTAAAAGTGTGTAGTGCACTCATTGGGTCGTCGTTTATTGATCCATCAAAACGACTAGGTTGCTTGTTTCATGTACCATCACTGACAGGAGGAATCCCAGTATAAATGTTCGAGCAATGGATTGTCTTCCACAAAAGGAAATTCTGCACATCCTGACATCAACTAGATATATTATTATATATTTTATTTTCATTGGAAAAGCGCTTTTTCAAATTAAAGAATAATTGCCATATGATGTAATGACCGAGTTAAATCGTAATGAAACTTATACGTGTATGTAAAATGTTCTCATATCGATCTATTGATGTTTACATTTCTAATGATGGTATCAACGTAAAACTTTTTTCTCAAAGGATTACATGGTGTTATGACGCTCTCGGTGATGTGCCTTTATCCTCTTAATGTGATGTTTCAGAAAACCAGAATTATGTATTTTCTTTTGCAATATTTTATTGGATATCAATAATGGTAAGAACAAATGAAAGTCTCTCCACTAAAAAGTGGTTTGAACATTTCGCTAACAATGTGGATAATAGAATGCTTTCCATAGTTTCATAACATCATAAACTGTCATAAAACATTCATGACATATAGTCGCGAACAATTTGGTCGATATGTTATATAGAAATGTATAGCGGAAAATAGTTTGCGTCCAGCCTCTAAATAATGAAATAGGTCGTGTGTCATCTGACTATAATATGGTAGTTCCTAACTATACAGTTTGACTATTGATTATTAACTTTACAATCATATATTAAACTATGTGTTAAATATTAAGTTTCATCAGTTCCGCTTATGATACTTTCGTAAATAAACAAAAACATCATTGAGCTATATCAATTTAGCTTGGACATTCTCCGGGGTATTTGTACATGAATTTTAAATGTAGTGCAAGGTTCGTTTAGTATTAAACAGGATCTACATTATGGATACTAGTATGTGATATGAGGATTTATTTAATTCCAATTATATCCTAGAGGTAAGTCATTTATTTAATTCTACGCCGTGTTGTTATATGAGATATGATTGAAACATAAAGGTGAAGACACAATGAGCATATAATGACGAAGTAATGACACAATGTAGTTTACATTCAATTCAATTTGATTGAAATTATACTAATGTATCATTGGTTGGCAGCCAAAATATTTACAGTACATGTAATTACTTTGTTCAAAATTGAAATGAAAGATAACATGATATAGTTTTTTTAATGAGTGTTTTTTTTTCTGTTGACGTGCTAAAGATGTATACCTACAATTAGAAAAGAGGCATTAGCTATTCCGTGATTGATTTGAACGCGTCTCTTTTTTTTTACCGAGGTCTTAGTCTTGAATATTCTGGAATGAGTTAAGCCACTCAACGGATAGGTTTATTACTCCATTCTTAATTTCAGACTGTCTACATTTTAAAAGAATTTTAACGTATACTATTTTAATCTAATATTAATTTTGAAGAGTACATTTTAAAAAAACGACTGTTAGGGTATATTTCGTGTAAACTAGGAAAGTTGGCTTTATAGTGTACATATTATAGGCCAAATACCCTTGATAACATTTTCTTTACAATTGTTTATAACCCCGTCACGGAATATTAGCCCAGAGTGTGGAAGGTCGCCTTAAGCGTGGTATTAGAGTGAAGGAAGCGTCAGATATCAGACGATGGGCGTAATTGTCGGCATTAATCGCCGTTGAGTTCGCCATTCAATTGAGATTGTCTCCATAAACACAATAAAAGTGAAATGCTCCACGTCCATAGATTTTATTAGAAACGTCAATCGGTAACGCAAAATTTTGTCGCATACATAACAGTTTGAGTTTTATAGAATTTGAACTTTTATGGGACTTTTCTCGTGATTTCTTGTTTTCCGGCGATATCTTCACAGTTGATAAAGTTATGAGGGGCCTGACACTTATTCTGTTTAACGTGCTTTATGAAGGTTACATCATCAACATAAATACCAAAGATGCTGCCTTATTGTAAAAGCGGGGAAATACTGATGGTGCTTTGGATGCATATCATGTTCTCCGTCAACACCAAGAACAGCTTAATAGCTTATTTCTTTGCTACTTGGACAATGGAGATTAAAGGGGAATCGCATTGGTCGATTATCATGCAAAAGAATTATCTTGCAGCGAAAATGTCGGATTGGCTAGTGGGTGGCACAATATATTATCTGGTGTTGTGGCTAATTACGAAATTAATAAAGACATAATTTTGATCAGTTTATTACACTTACAGCGCATATTGAGAATTCTAGTTATAACTTTGTACATTTTGAAAGACATAGGACGAGCTGGATAAAAGATATCACATTTGCTGGGCAATATCACACGGTACCACAATACAGTCTTCGCCCTCCCCTTCACGGGGTTGTACGGAGAAAGAGAAAGCCTACCCCCGCGATTTTATTATGGTACTGTATGAGGCACAAGGACATCGTAGGCTATTTGGTCTTGATTAGATCTGTGAGCCGCCGAAAATCTGCGGCTAAGCCATCAGCTATTACTGTCACGAGCCGCCGTCGGTCTGCTTATTAAGCCAGCCAGCCACCGCCGTGTTACCTCTTCATGAAGAAAAGCCCCTTCTGGTGCATATGACATCAACAATTCCAAATTCTCACTCACTGAATTCCTTCAAAAAGTGTATCAGTGGAAAAATATGTTTCCACTACAGGTTTAATCATGAAGGCAAACGAAGTTCACTTTGCTCTGAGAACATAATCTTCTTTATTCATGACAACATCAAGTATTGCCACGACCCGTAATTCTTTGCTGGGTTAGTGAAGTTAAATTGCAGTCCAGATATTGGAAAATCACGATATACGCAGCTCAAGACTCTTTTAAACTTGATTTGCTTAGAACCTAATTTAGTTACTTTTCATACTGCTCACCATAGTCTTGCAACTCGGTACATTTTGGTTTGAAGCATGGACATGCATGCTGAAAGCAAGCTCTCACAAAAGCATTGTTAAGTATTTGGAAATTAATATTGTTTATAATTCCAGAATTTTGAAACTCATTTAAGAAAACTTTCCACTTGTCTTGAAGTTGTATTTTACTTGATATGGATTAAAATGTTGATATTCAACATTTTAGTTTTAGTTATTAAATTTCTTTGCAACCAATTTAGGAATTTGCATTAGAAGTCTACTAGTTTTGGTTATGGAACCGATCAGTATTAGTTGGAACGAATCATTCAGTATTAGTGGCACTTAGTGCCAAAGATGTTTTTTGCTCAAAGCTGCGGCTAGCCAGCTGGTGTTGTGTCAATCCAGCCTTAGCTACAGCCAGCTGATACAACCCATTAGCCAGTCGAAAATTGGAAAGCTGGCTGGCTGACGGGTCTAGTCTTGATGGACTTATTAATGGTTTAGCTTTGTATAGATTCCAAAAGTTGTGACTTTTGTTATGGTGTGGATTTTCAAAATAGCGATTCTAAAGTGGATCGGAGCAAATCCCACATGTTATGTCTGGTCTTAAAGTGCCGATACTCCATCCGTATATCATGTCCTATTAGTGTTGGTTAATAAAAGTGTGTTTGACGCGTGCGCTGTGACTCAGGATCGCGGGCTAGCCCGTAAAAGAGGGGTTTATATGAATATCGGTCTTGCCCTGATAGCCGATGGCTGATCGGGCCTTCCATATATATGCATTTCAGTAAATCCATATAATTTGACTAGAGTGACGTCAGATCCGAGTTACCCGGCAAACCGAGTCTGCTCGGCTCACCCAGGTATAACCTGTCCTGGATTGGACCCTGATAGAAATTTTAATACTCAAAACTACTAGTACTGACATTCAAAATGCTACTATTCGATTTTATGATTGTTTTTTTTATCGCTTGTTTTGCATGAATGGAAATGTACCAGGCGCTTAGAATGTTAAGTATGCGATATTTCTTTTAGTGGGTGAGTGTTATATCGGGGGTGAAAATGCTGAAAATCATAACGATATCATTTGATCAGTAAAGAAAAGCGGACATCAAATTCAGGAAAAGTATCATCAGGCCATGTACTGTAAAATCTCGAAACTTTTATATTTTCTATTTTCTCAACTACATAGTCTTGAATCGCTTGCAGTCGCTGAGTGACGTCAAGGAAAGGAGATCAACAAACTCTAGACTTGGTCAAAACTTGTAAGGTTTCTATGGAAGCGTAATAATGCCACACATATTTTTTTTCAAATCCCACTTAGTAACTCGAAAATGAGTCACGCATATTTTTTTTTTTCAAATCCAACTTACTAACTCGAAAATCCGACTTACTAACTCATAAATGGGCCACACATATTTTTTTTTTCAAATCTGACTTAGTAACTCGGATATCCTACTCTGTAACTCACGATCATGAAATTAGCCAAATTAGACATTGAAAAAGGATAACATTCCGATGTAATCTATTTAGAAGAAAATATTACTCAGATGTACTTGATATAGCTGTACGCATTCAGGAAATTTGTAATGGTTCTGGAGGTAACCATAAATATAAGTGATTGTACAAAAAACTTCGCCTGCCAGGATTAAGTACTACCCAAGAAACAGTTAGACTTTTAGCCCGGAAGAGAAAACGACTACACAGAAGACAATAACGATCTTTTGGACATGACAGTGTATCGCACATTGATGGGTATGACAAATTAAAGCCATATAGTTTTTGTATCCATGGCTCTATCGATGGATTTTCCAGAAAGATAATTTGGATGGAAAACTTATTTCACGAAAGCAGTTAGAAAATTAAGAGATTGTCCTGAGAGGATCCGTTCAGACAAGGATACGGAAAATAGGGTTATTGAACAACTACAATATCTTTTTCGGAATGAACATGATGATGTTACATTTATGTTGGTAGTTTTTTGCTGGTTTATGTATTAAAATAGTTTTTACTGTATTTTGAGCTTCTTTTATTGTAATGTCAAATCACCAAATGGAGAAATTCCAACTTGAATCTAGATATACCAAACAATATTAGCTGTGTGCACTTTCTGAAAAGTTTGCTAAGTTGCTGCATGGCATCGTGTTACGGAACGGTGAGCATGGTCTATCTCGCTGTCTTAAGACATAATACAAGTCAATAATTCAAGTTGATGAGGAGAGTGAATCAGAAAGATGAGGAGAGTGAATCAGGAAGATGATGAGAATGAATCAGGAAGATGAGGAGCGTGAATCAGAAAGATGAAGAGAGTGAATCAGAAAGATGAGGAGAGTGAATCAGAAAGATGAGGAGAGTGAATCAGGAAGATGAGGAGCGTGAATAAGGAAGATGAGGAGAGTGAATCAGGAAGATGAGGAGAGTGAATCAGAAAGATGAGGAGAGTAAATCAGAAAGATGAGGAGAGTGAATCAGAAAGATGAGGAGCGTGAATCAGGAAGATGAGGAGAGTGAATCAGGAAGATGAGGAGAGTGAATCAGAAAGATGAGGAGAGTGAATTAGAAAGATGAGGAGAGTGAATCAGAAAGATGAGGAGAGTGAATCAGAAAGGTGAATCAGAAAGATGAGGAGAGTGAATCAGAAAGATGAGGAGAGTGAATCAGAAATATGATGAGAGTGAATCAGAAATATGATGAGAATGAATCAGGAAGATGAGGAGTTACTAAGTCGGATTTTTTGAGTTACTAAGTCGGATTTTCGTGTTGTTAAGTCGGATTTTCGAGTTAGTAAGTCGGATTTTCGAGTTAGTAAGTCGAATTTTTCGAGTTACTAAGTCGGGTTTTCGAGTTACCAAGTCGGATTTTCGTGTTACTAAGTCGGATTTTCGTGTTACTAAGTCGGATTTGAAAAAGAAAATATGTGTTGCACTATTACGCTGACGTAGGTTTCGAATGCAACGGAAACGACGTTTTTTTAATAATTATTGGTATAATATCGACATTTTACATCACTTTTGTATTTTGATTTCAAAACGGAGACCTGATACAGATATCAAAAAGTATTTAGTAGAAGGCAGCACAATAGTAATAGTAAACGTAATAGCAGTCCGTCAGTGCAATAAAATTGTATAATTATAAAAGTATAAGTGATTGATTTAATATAAAAAAACCATAGAGCAAAATAAAGATTACAGTTCGGCGCCAACGGTATGAAGTTATTGATCAAACAATTCTTACTTAGCTATTCCAGTCTTAAATTATTTCCAATATGCTGCATAAATCAAATAAGGGAAGTAAGGAATAATTTTGACAGTTAATCGTTAAGGACATCACGTGTTTCACAAGTGCTAAAAAACAAGACATTTAATCCCAAATGGATGTCATAAAAAGAACCACTGCCGAGAAATCTATAGACCAAAAACATCTAGAAAATCCATTTTAAAGAATATAATGAAATAAAGCGATCTAGACCAGAAGTAAACGTTCTTGGCACTTTCTTATTGCAACATTGCCACTTTCAGAAATCCAATAAAAACTGAATTCAATGTTACCAGAATCAATACATAAACCAAATACATCACCATGAAAAGAAAATGTTGCCAACACTCGAATTCATGAGAAAAGTTTCATAATGAAAAGTGGCACCAAGTAATTAGAAGAGTTAGCATACCCATTTACCCATTCCTAGAACAACACCTGTCACGCTGCTCAATACCACATACAACATAGGGAGGCAAAACAAAACCTAAGTGTTATTTCAAACTAAAATCAGATGGTGACAATTCCTCATCTCTCAAGAATTACAAAAAACAGAAAAGTTGAGAATGTTATTATTTGTACTCAAAATGCACTTGAAGGTATATTGGACTAGTTTGTTACAGAATTGTGTTTCTGATATTTGTATGTATATAAAGAGAGAAATTATACACTAATTATCAAGAATGAGTTGTTAAATAGCGTGAAATGTCAGCCAGCTCTCATTAACTGCTTGTAGCAATATGGATTTATAGAGATATGGTACCCTCGAGTATTTTATCTAAGTATAGTTCAAACTCTAGGTGAGATCTATCAGAGTAACTACAAGACAAAATGTATCTAAATAACATCCAAATAACTATTAATTATACATATTTTGACTTGATGGTGTTCAGATACTAAGTGATACCATATGATATAGCATATAAGGTATAATATCAGGAAATTATTACATGGCCTTTCTAAATGTTCAGCTTTCAGATTAGTCCTTGACTGTTACTGACTTATTGACATAACAGACTAAATTGTATGTTAGTGTTAGGGTGTATTGAGACGAGTCTTAATGAAAGCACTGGCCTAGGTCACAGAGCAATAGATAAGTTTATGTGAAAATTATTTAGTCATTAGTATGATTTTAGTTGAAAAGACACACATGTTGGTATTCTTTTCTTCTGTTGTTCATTAAGACATTATTTGTTAACGTTAACGAAGAAGAGTGTCTTTGTACTGGAGTGGTTGACACTGTTATGAAAATAGATAAAATATTCCCCTTTAATTTCAATGTTTCGTCTGAATTCTAACTATAATTTTTAAAATGATGTACTTGTAATGCTCATAATTACCATTCCCCCCGACTTGAAAAAAAAACAAGCAATAGTGGTTTTTCATAACGATAGCAGTAGAACGGGTAAATGACTTTATACATAATGTCTAGGTCACAAAAATTCCATATCATTAAAATACATCGTCAATCACAAATATTTTGGATACGGCATTCTGCTCTATGATGTTTTTATAAGCTTCGAACAAATTAACTACTATATTATGTAAATAAGATTTGGTTGAACGTTGCAATATCTTTAATTCTGAAGATTATCTAGCATTGCAGTCTCCTCTTCTTATATACTGACAATCTTGGCAATAGAACTATAATTCCAAGAAAAATAGATCCAATAGATAGGTAAAGAAGAGATCTATACCACGATGTGTTGAATATACATCAGTTTTACACCTAAATCATTCTGTTTTTATATGTAAAGACTTGAAGAGGCAATATTTATTTTTCTTGAAATTTCTATTTTCCATATTGTGGAGAGTTAAAAATAAGGTCAATCGGCTATGTCAGTAGACCAATTTCATTCCCTTTTACTACCAGAAATATTACCCACAAGATACCTAATCAGTCTGAAATATCAACATCATGAGAGAAGCAAATATACCCTGATCACAGTAAGTAAACCATTTATTTGTAATCTAAGTTAAGTAATACCAAGTAATCGATACGTAAAATAAATAAAAGAGAAATGAAAGTGACTGATAATTCTATCCTATCATGCTTTAGATTTTGATCACGTAGGTAGCTGTATTATATCATTAATTTACCCATTTACATCGCATTTACAAGGGAATTTATTGTAATGATACTTAGGATGACACGAGATCCAATCCAGACACATATAACCATTAGTCTCTAGACAAACTAATCACTGAACATATCAGCAATATTTACAAATTGAGCTGAGATGAACAATATAGATAGGTAATAGTTTTGATATTACAATCTCGAATAGATAGATAGAATATAGATATAATAAAATGTTAGAGATACTTTACAAAATCACTTTTTAATTTTTAATCTCCAATAACATGTTTCTATATATTGTATAAAGATAAATCGCCCAGGACACATGTGCGAAATGGTTGGTGTGTTTTTGGTCATCGTATAACCAAAAAATTACTACAGACACACAGATGACATGGGTTTTTATCTGAATCATTTCCAGATTAAAGTGTTCTTCAACATTTATGAACATTATATCTACTTTCAACGCATTAAATAAAGACTACTTATTGTGAAAATTTGCATTCTTGATTGTTTACGATGAATTATGGCCGATGAGGTATGAGGTCCACAGTTGGCTTTAGTGAACAACCTTAATATAGCACACTGGAATTCTTAGAAATTAGATAGAAGATAATCATATTTTATCAAATCCACAGGGTCTAAGTTAAAAGTTCATCAACATTTGTGGTCATTACGAATTCTAAATATCTACTCAATTAAATCTATAAATCTTGCTATAATAATGTAGTAAATCTATGAATGCCATATTTATTAATTTATTTTTCGGCAATTTTTACGCCTTTTACGCTCATGCTTTATGTAGACGACAAGTACCAAGATCTACAGATTGGGCTCCACTCCCCTCTGAAACACACAACCGAATTATTGAAAAAAGATACATTTTGATAAATTATAAACAAATGACAAATACGAAACAAATAAATCAAGATACAAGTATATTATCAACTAAGCGTGAAAAAACATTGAACTATATATTATAACGGAAGATTTCAATTATATCACCATTTCCTATTCATTATAAATATGGTTTAATACCGTTTAATGATATATTATATTATGATGCGGTCTCTAAATAATACACCATTATGTTTTTGCTGATCTTATTGCGCATAGTTGGTTTTCAACTTTCCCCTAGAATACACAGAATCTTCACGTTATAAATTCACATAAACCATATTTTAAAGGTAAAATTCGTTAAATATTAAGACTATCGAGAACATTCTGCAATATTTCATTATCTCTATCGTTGATGTAAGTGATTACCCATAGACCGAAAGATCTGTCTCTATTCCAGCCTTTGATAGCTATTTAGACAGATGTCTGGCTGGTGAAGAGACAGAAAAGATAGGTCCTGTTGGGGACTCCGCATCTCCGCAGGTGCGGGGGTTTTAAACCTATTTAGATACTGCAAAACCCAGATATATACGGGAAAGATGAATATTTTTGTAGTTTAGTCATACCATCATTTTCTCTCTACACCATATATTCACGAAAATGATCTCTCTCGAATCAGCCATTTACAACTGTGTGCGCAATTTACAGGGTCGCGTGATACTAAGAAAACAAATGTTACGATGATGCCCAACAATATATTCCAGCCATCGTAACGACAATTTAATATTATGTTCGGAGGTTTGATCAATCCCCATTTCACAGGGTTTATTTTTTTGACTCTACTCCAGCCGACAAATGTCAAGATATCCATCAGAGGTTGGAATAGAGATTACCCCGAGCTCCGAACACCTTGTTAAGAGACAGAGTGTTTGTAGACGGCGTTTGTACGAAGTCCAAAACACAAGATTCGCGAAAGCACTATTTAACATCGGTTTTGAAACTTGGCAATGCAAAGTACTTACCCAAGCTGTTTTGGTCTTATTGTTTACATAGTTTTGTAAGTTTGCTTATGCGACGTTCCCTTTGTAGTGCGATCCGTGTCCAACGCCACGCTTGAGCAATTTTCCATTCATGTGCAGTAATATACAACAATCACAACCTTATGAGAGTACATTTCACAACTCACCCGCTATACTAGGTAGGTCTTGTGCTCTTTATGAAGATTTTTAGCCAGAGGTCGAATATTAACTTTGAAATTGCTGAAACAATGTTACTTGACACACAATAGACCATAGACTTTTTAACATTTTAAGGGGATTAACAAATTTCAATCTAAGTGTGTAGATTTTGCAATGCTAAAGCCAAGAATCCATGTTCGCAAGCTGGAATTCTGCGCCTAAAATGTGGAACTTAAATACACTTTTGCCGAGAGTGTGACCTCAGTTCGGTACGGAACCAATCAAATGACGTTATTCCTATATGTAACTCCGCTGGTTGACCTTTTCTAGTTCGACGAGGTCAACTTTCTGTGAACAATCTGACCGACAAAATGAAGTGTTCAATTTATCTGAAATCGAAAGACCATGCAAAAGTTATTCAATTTTCGGAAACTTGTTCGATAAGAGCCGTATCTTTTGCAAAGAATGTATTTATCTGGAGCGCAGGGAAAAGAGAAATGCAGAAAGATGTATTTGCAGGTAAGAAAATGAAAATTGATTTTCACACAAAATTGGTTTGTTGACATTTTTGGTTTGGTCGCTCGCTGGGAATTTTTACTAGAAAAACTGGAATACTTCTAGCTTTTGATTAATTGTAAAACTAATACGCAGTTTTAAATAGATTTTTTTTCTAAAAAATCCACATACATAGCCAAAAGTAAGGTCAATATCGTTGTTTCAAGGCTTACTCAAAATTGTGGTGTCTGCGTTATGCCAACTTTTTTCTTTTTTCGCAGGGACCATGCTTACATTATTTTGATGACATTATTTATTAAAAAAAGTATTAAGATTTACCAGAAGGTTAGAAGGGTTGCTCCTTTTATGGTTTTTAAATACATGTGGGCTATAGGTAGAGCTACTACCTGTTATGAAAATAACGATTCATGTAATAAAGAAAGGTTTTATCAAGAATATATCTAGGCAACCACTCACAACTTTGAGTTTGATTGTAAATTCTTAATTCATGTAGGCCTACATAAAAAATGAAGGCATATTCACCGTTATAGAGCTGTTGTACATTTTTTGAGAAATAATACATTTACAACTGCCACAGAAATGTGTAAAACTCCTAAGCAATTTTGTCCCATAGAACAGGTTGCAATAGAAATATAAAAAACAATTTGTGCAGTATTCTATATATCTAATATTAATGTGTTAATATTTTGATTATTACATAAACTTTATTTATTACCCATTTTCTTCAGGTTTGGTTCAGAAGCTTATTTATAAGAGAAAACATTCAAGATCGATGATAACAAATTGTTACTGGTAAAGAAAATTATATCTTTGTTAAAATCTCAATGAAGAAGTATATGTCAAATTACAGAAGTTAAATACATAGATGGTTGTTCTGTACACATTGTACAAAACATAATTCGTGTAAAACACGTATATCCAACTTGAATTGTTTAGTTCAAGTGGTATCTAGTCATCATTGATTCCAGATTTTCATTTTTCGTAAAGGTCTTATTTGATGCATAATGGTGTAAGTTTGTTTGTTAGGGAAGTGGCTATCAAGTCGTCAACTGCTGAAGAAGTTGGCCCACCACCTGTGGACAGCCCTAATCCATTTAGAAAATCTGAGAATTCCACCTACTCCTTCTCTCCTTCTGAAATTCAATTAAACACTAAGTCTGAGCACTTTCTTTTGATAATCAAAATATCAAGAGGTGTATTTTTCTCTAAATAACACCTCCCTCCACACACCCCTTTCGTTTACCTTCAATGTCTTTATTTTATTTATTTTAGTATAATTTGCTTGAAATACGATTTTAAAAGTGAAATGTTAATGAAGCATGTAAGAAAATGTTTAGTTTAAGTACAGACAATGAGAAAATTTTATAACCTGATGTAGTGTTATGGTCAACAACATTTTGAAGCCGAATTTCGTGGAATGTGTTGAATGACAATTTATTAATTATTTGGATGGAAATGGATCTTGCCAATTCCGGTTTATGTAATAGTAATGTTTATTGTAAATGTAATAAAAGTTGAGGAAGAAAAAGGTTCTCATGTTAATCTACTTTTTTTCATTCACTGATTACTTTGGTCGTGTAAACGTCTCAAATTGGAAACTGACAGATTTAGAAGAGGATTAATGTATGTTTGATGTATTAAGACTACTCTAGACTGGTAAATGTGAAATATAACATCAAATGTCATGTAGAGAATTTTATGGTCGTTATGCAGAACTCCATGATAAAAAAATAAATCTTATTCTGAAATTTTGGCCAGGCATGAATTGATCTGGTTGTATCTCATGATTTTTACCATTGTGGTACTGGCCGGGGTCGCGCGCGAAGCAGACTATGTTTATTCTTTTCGAAACACATTCTATATGAATCTTGGAGTTCACTACACAACTTCTATCCTCGATTTTGCCATACTATGAACGAGATTTTGATTAACGAAATTGTCTTGCTTGTACGGGTGTTTTATTGAAATGAATTATTCAATTCTCGGTTTTCAATTTTTTGAAGTTTTCAATTTTCATACCGGTGGTCACGGTATTATCTTCCGTTGAGAAGACAAACAACTAATCGTGGACCCAATCGGAACAGTTCTATCGTCTTACTAAAAAAAATCAGAACGTAACACCAGAAAAATACAAATCGTAACCAGATCAACAGATTGAATCAAATTCGAAAACTTCAGAGAAAAGTTGCTTGGTAAACACAAGATCCATTAAATTTCAAGAGATCAAACACCACTTGATGTAGATTATGATGTCATTTGACACCCAACATCACCTGTGAAATGGGGTTACACCGATACCTCTGCTCGATATCAAAGTTTGAGTTGACAATAATTGTATTTTTGTACATTTCATAACTTGTCGATTTGGTCATGCGTGGTAGAATTAACACCTCCAGTTCGATACACAGCATGTATAAATCTATATAACAAAACAGGCAAATGCTACTAAATATTTTTACCATCACCCTGCATTCGTTGGTCTGTTTTCTTTAGCTCTTTTGTTTGGATAAGAGTTGGACTTATCCTACATATTGCTTCATTTTATTTCTAGTCATGACTTGGTAATTTGGTATAGCTTGATCTGTTGTTTATGTGACAAATACTGTAAAAGAAAACAATAAAACCCAAACAGAACGAAGGTCTATAGAACAATATACAGGATGTTTAACTTTGATATCAAATGAAAGTGTTGCAGGAACTATGTTGACAGGGAATAAAATATGTTATCATCAAGTAAACTATTATTCTGGTTTTATCGATCTATTTGTACAGTTACGAAGGTTGATAGTGTATCATTATTAAAGAAAAATCTCAATCATCACGATGTTTAGAAAGTTCAATATCAACATAATTATAGTAATATAATTCGCAAAAACACAAAAGCGCAAACAAAAAGAACCAAGAGTAAACAACACAAACAAAAATAACATTAATATAATATCAGAAAATATAATAATGTTATCAGAAATTTATTGTTTTGTTATTTACCAACAGATTTCAGATTCTTGTTTAATATTTCATAATCTATATGTAATCAATTCACCAAAAAGTATTTTACCACCAGTAAAATGCTTTGTTACTATGAAATGTAATTCTCCGTTTTGATTTTTGGATGTGAACAAATAAGTCATTATGTTAAATTGTAAATCAACTAAGAAACGGAATTAGTCATCAACTCTCTCTATGCAGTAGTACTACTGATAAAAGAAATGATATCAGGCTTGTGTGTAACTGTCTGTAAGTAAATTAGATATAACAAAATGACACACAAAAGAATAATTCTTGCTGTTTCTGCTCATTTACTTTGTACACCATTTCATCCGCGAGTTACAACTGGATCTGTTCCATCAGATACCATCAAATTAACATTGTCAATAATTATTGCAGAGCTAGAAATATCACATTTAATGTAAACAATGAAGCATTATAGCCACCAGTCGGAACAATAGAGGGCAATGTGAACAAGGGATAGTATAATTTTCTGTAAAAAATATCTATTTGTTTTTCAAACCAGATAGTTCTATTGGTTTTTCTGTTAACGGCATCGGTTTATTATCGCACCCGAAAGGTACTCCCACACTGAGCTACAATGATACAACTTAAAGTGATCGGACTTCTGTAATACCACTTGATGATAAAACGCTTAGTTTTATTGGAATTGCAGGAACCACAGGCGTCTGATTGAAAATAGGAATGGTGCAAATTGATGTTTCCACGATACACCTAAATTTTTTAGAAAACCTCTTTACAATCCCCATCAGGTTAATTACGGAAACAAAAAATAATCAGCGATTCATACGCTTTAGAACTAAAAATTATCTACGGCATCTTTGGACATCAGGTGATCCGGAGAGCCCACATTATAGTATTTATCACGTATAAGTATTTACCACGTATATGCATTTAATATAAGTCAAAATGATTCATTTGCAATATCGGTACATTGTTTAACAAAAAGCTATTATTTACACAGAGATTGGAATTAGGAATACAGTCAGGAATAATTGAATACGATTGTTATATTTCGTGATAGTTGTAAATGTCAGATATTATTCAAGCATATCTATTTCGTTTTACTCATTACAGACATTATCTAGATAGAAAATAATTAACATTTAATGTTTGATGTCTGGACTATTATGTAATCTTTCTTTCTTTGTCAATAGGACTTGAAATTTGGAAGCGACAATCCCATCTACAACTCAAGAACTCTTTCAGATTTTTATCTGGAAGAATATATAAGAATCCCTATGATAAATTTCATGCAGAAGGATAATTCTAAAATATTCTTTTTGAGTGCAGTAACAGTCAAGCGGATGTTGATTAAATGTTGTAGTCTATTTTCAGTTTGACTAGCTCAAGATTTTCATGGTCATGATGTATTGAATTTTTGTCCAGAAACTAGGTATTGGCCATGACCCTTAGCCCATATAGTTTCATAAAAAAACTTCTTTTGACGCAAGGAGCCCCATCAGTACATGTATATATGAAGTATATATTGTTTGTAAAATGCTTTAGCATATTTGTACGGTATAGTTTTGTATTTGAGGATATTTGTGGCAAAATTTCTGTTAATTCAATAATTGGAAATCCGAACGTTTATCGAAGAATGTTAACTTTCAGTACAAATTATGATTTTTTGTATACAAATGTTAATTTTCAATGACAGATGTTGAATTAAGCATGCAAATTAAGAGATAAGAATTTGGAATTAAGAATTAAGAAATAGCAATGGAGACATTGAATAAAAAGCCCTTCCCGCCTTCTATAGCAAACTTCAAAAGGATTGCATTGTGCTAGGAACGAGTATTGATTCTGATCGATCAATGAAGAAATTCCTGGCGTACTTAATCCAATCCAACCCGCGTAAAATAGACTAAGTTTAGAGGATTTCAACTAGAAAATAGAGCAATTTGGTGCATGCTGGTGCATTAGGTCCCATAAGAAAAATATAAGTAAAAGGTATTTACTATGGCATTACATCGATCATAAACCGAATTTTACATACATCATTGCAATGTGCAATTAAGCGTTTAGTCTGATGGCTGTACATGACTGATAGGCTGCTAGGTTTTAAAATATATCTCTTGTCATTATTATTTCAAGCCATTTGTTTTGTTTCTGAAATATGGCAGGTGGTAGTTCAAAGCTTTAAAATAAACTGTTTACAAACAGTATGTTTGAAATCAGTCAGAATCTAATTACTGTGATAACACCTTGTATACTTACTACAGTCGTGGTTTTATAACAACAAAAAGCACCAGACATGGTAATAATCCTACATCAACACATAAGTTTATTCTTATAGAAAATTGGCTGTTTAGCACAGTTCTCTATTAAAATGGGCAACAAATGCATATCCGACTTGCTGGACATGACTTAAGAAGGCTATTTTCCGGATAACAGAATGTGAAGTGCAGGTTGACAAGTACTTCTCTACTTAGGCCTATCCTACAGATGTTTTTCTTTGCATTTGGTTAAGCTGTATTCCTACAAATTCTAATGTATTAAACCAATAACTTCAAAACAATTATCAAAGCATAGTGTTTTTATTATTGTGCTGTAATCTTCTTGTATACAAAACCGTTTAGAATGCACATAAGTACAATTTATTTTTAAATTGCATTTTCAAAATGTATAAAATACTCAAGACAGCCGACAATTGTTATTTGTCTTCACAATAGGGATCAATATTTCATGAAAAACGCCATTTCATTTTATTTTGATTAGTGCAGATATAAACATAACGCTACCTGTACATACTTTGTTCAGAAACCAAGAAAATAAGATTCATATTTCCTAATACATAAGAGGCGAAATGAATAGAGAATCGTAAATTTGCTTCATGAAACTTGAACTATGGCCTGATTCATCGTTCTGGAAACGGGTGTAAATTTGATAAATGGCTCTGTTAAATAGAGGTGGCATACAGGCATAACTAGAATTGATTAAAATACGTTTCAATATATCTAATTATTTACTATTGATCAACTAATAACTGTTCATGTTACAACAGATTACCCCCTGATTCATACTTTTATTAATTACTCCCTATCACTTCAATCTTATAATATAGACTGCTTCTATATCATTCATTATTATGTGACAACAAATCCTACAGTTTAATTTGAGTATGATAAATGACGACTTACATTTCGTTTCTTAAGCGCAATCCACACTGCCGCCAATCGCCTGAAAACTATATCAATAAGATCTAAATTAATTGACTGTGTCCTGATTGATTCTAACAACATGTACAATGAATAATAATAACGATAATAAACTCTTGAATTTTTACACAAAATTTCGATGTACAATTTGTTTAAATATACACAAGTATATGCGTATTAGATGGACAGCTTGTGTTGCTCCGATCTGGTACATGACCACATATAGATGTACAGGCTATCACAATTTTAATAATATGTTACACAAATTATAAACGTACAGTTTTTATAATAAATACATTTATAATGATAAATATACACAAGTCTTATGGGGGGGAAGGGGGGGGGGGGATAACTCTTACATATTTGCATCATGTTCTTCAAATACATGACAATAACCTTATTGAAATTACGACATATAAAGGGTTTTGACTGCAACTGATGGAAATTTGAATTAACTGTGCACCACTTCAATTCTAGACTGGTATTTTTTATCAATTAAATTTTCCTTTCAACAGTAATAGTGTAGATGTTCCCAGTTTCTTTAGCTCCAGCAGACACTTAAAATTGTGTATTTGCTGAACTTACATAAAATTGAAAATCGAACCGGAAATTAAAACTTGACAAACTGCCTATCTAATGTGTCTAGTCAAATGCTAACGTATTTTATTGCGCTTTAGGTCACGTACAAGGGCACGTTCCTTGAAATAGTGTTATCCGAATCTGTCAAAGGTGAACAGAAACAGAATTTAGTTTGTTCTCATTGCAGTGTTTGATACAAATAATGAACTTAAAACCCAAGATATCACTGAAAATTAAGAGGGCTGCCACTTTCCTGGAAATATCTTCATTAGATTTCATGTAGCAGTACCAACTGAGGTGATATACCTCAAGCCGCAAATTAATTTCATTTACAATACCTCAAGATATCCTAGAAGTGAAATAAAGTCTACTTCATATTCTGCCTCAAGCGTCAAACAGTGATTATGAAAACTGCAGTATTGGAAAATTACACAACTTGGTATCTTGTCATCCCATTTATACATTAATATTCGAGTAATATGTATCTCGATACCATGATTGTTTTTGCATTATTGCATTCAACCATTTGACACAAATGACAAAATGACCTTAAATTTTTATATTTTTGTATTACCTAGGTCAAATCCCAGTAGATATACGTGTTGGCGTCCCATCAACTCTTAACGAAATCATAAGAGATCTTGTAATCTTGGCAAATTTTCACCCAGCAAGATTCTGATTATGTTTTTTCACTGAACGCAGTTTCAACATTAAGACACTAACTTGTTTGTGTAGCTTTCTATATTAGAATAAAACCAGAGGAAATATTTTGGTCAGGAAATACTGCTCTACATCTGTCTATCTTTATTATGACATTTGGAGTTTATAGTGCTAGGTTCCCACAATCACGATTTGCGCCGTAATAGAAGTTGATGTCTTAATCGAGGAATAATCGTGATTATCCTATCAGATTTGATCAAACTTTAGCTCAATCGTGGCAATCATGTAAAAATGGTTCAAATGTTTCTACAATCAGCACAATCGATTGTCAATCGGGATCATCGTACCATATCGCCTTGAGTCGTAACAAAGAGCTATTAGGCAGGTTATCGTGCTTCCAAATCGTGTTTATTTTAGACAAAGGCAAATATCAGGTTTCCAAGCATTCATCATTCATTCGACTGAGCATGGCAACTTGAATCCGTTTTGCAATATGTTCAGGATTTCTCACTTTCAACTGTCATGATCAAACGTTCCGGCTATATGAACCACGATTAAAGAACGACACCACAACTTTGCAGCAAGAATAAATGCGATCCGTAATTTCTTTTACGATATTACTGGATGGATTGTGAAACATGTGATTTCATACAATATGTTGTTGGGTCAATTTATTTATGCTTTACTTCTCTAAAGTCAACGTTAATTTTTTTTCCAGTGAACAGATCGAATAACCAAAACGAATACTAACTACAAGCTCTAAGAGATTACTATAGTAGCTCAATGATAATACAGAAACGAATATATTATGAACAATTGAGTATTTTCCAGGCAAAAAACAAACAGAAAAGCTACAATAGGGTATCACAAGGTAATATGTACGTTTAATAGTATCGTCGCTAGTCGCGGCCAAGATGTTTATCCAGATTGTCGCCTACAGGTAATGACCACGCCATGTCGGTTATAACTAAACCTGGCATTTTCGCCTATTGTTGGAAATAATTGATTGCTACATTCTTGATATTAAATTGTACAACTTGATTCTAATCTATATTTTCAGATTCGTGTACCAAGTACATTCTCAGGTTGACTCAACGGGAGATTGAAGTAAAATCACCGCAGTATAATGGTGGTTAATCAAGTACCGTAATGAATAATATACTCCAATCAGTTGATAACACCTTTGCAGTTGTGAATTAAACGTCATCACATCATTACATAATTCAGTTTACTTGTCATCCAGTCCAATATCTGTATAACACTTTACACACGTGTATGGATGTTGCGTTATTGAAATGAAAAAGTCACAGAGGAAAGCACGCGGTTAGAAACCATGAATCTCTGAATAAAAATAGAACCGTGCTAATACTATGTATGTTTTCACATCCCTTATCTGTGGAGTATGGATGAAATGTAAACAAAATTGTGTCATAAGGAGTACTGTTATCAGAATATCAATATTATCACTGTTGTATCATGTGTGAATTTATGGAATTTAAACCGTGGAATTAACCGTGCTATACTTTTGATTAACCAGGTGAAATATGAGATATGTGTACATTAATCTGGATTAAATATTGGGAATACGGTCTGTTATTTTTGGATTTGTGGATGTAAAACTGAACATGTTTAAACCAGGGGAAATTTCTGTAACAAAACACAAACACAGACGTATGTGTGAGTATATACTTTTTGGTACTTTTTATTCTCTTTTTTACCATCAAACATACTGAAGCCAGCATAACTGAACTATATAGTTAAAGTTAAATCCAAAGCAGTACAGTAAACATATTATAGCGTGGTCGTGTCCACAATAATACATGAGCTTATTGAAGGTGATTATATACCATCGATCGCATCCATAGAAAATTATTAAATTTATCAATCTGGATTTCTACATCTGTTATTATATGATATATTCATAATAATTATTTATTATATCAAACAATAAAGAAAATAAAAATGTTCCAGCATAGATCATACAATTATTTACTGTTCAGTACATTGTAGGTTATCCATAAAATGGTATTAACAGTGGAAATATAAAATAACCACCTTATATAAAACAAATGAACATGTACTGAGCAATTTTTCGTGGTTCACTTCGATATCTAAAACCATTAGTTGGACTTGTTCAGATTCCATTCCTTTATGAAAATATCATATTCAATGGTTTGGCTTTTCTTCTATCTGTACACCACCTATCAGTGACGATGGTATGGTTAATAATCAACAGTGCAAGTAAAGGTCATTTTAAGATGACCGGAAATATCTGAATAGAAGACTTTTATTAGTTAATAGATCTTCTCCACTTGATTAAATATGTGTTATTAATATCATTACCAACTATAATATCATATGTTAATAAGCTTTGTAAACCATGCTATTTTCTCGTTTAGTCGAGATACTATATGATATTGGAATTATGCTCGTGAAAATTGGTTTATACGCAGTTAGCTTGGTCTGGCTTTAACTGCTCCTAATCTCCTATATTTTATCAAAAATATGTTGCAAATTCTCATGTTACAAATATGTTACTTTTTTTACACGAGTGAAGTCAATAATTGGACAATCACTTATATTATGTAAATGGTGTAACTGAAGTCTGCATATGAAGAAATGAAAAAAGTGTATGTGGCTACAAATTATGTGACTAAGTAAGACAGGCAACATCACGCGATGTTCAGTTTGATTCTACGCGTAGCTCTTCATCATCTTAACATGACAACCTTAAATTATAGAGACAATGACGTCGATGAATGCAATTACGTTTCTGCCATATCATATTAAATTAATGTTACCTTTTTTTACCTTCTTTTGCGATTTCATATGTTCAACATGACATATCTGTTATCTGTGTGAAATTCGTAGATTTGGTAAATTCAACCCTACTTATTTCTGTAACGCTCCGAGGCACCCTTATCTGTTCGGAATATCTGAACTCGAATAATTGGAGCCAATGTGTCAGTATTATAATATTCAGCTCGTGACAATTTGTCATTGCAGGAATAGTTTGATCCTGTATTTCTGTTCCTTTCACCGATATAGAAAGTGTAGACAATAACTATTTGGATGGTTATCGCTTTAAATCATTCCGAGTAACATTTGATCCTACGTCTTGACCTGATAATTTTATTGAATGTTAAGAAAATGCAAAATTTAAATGTAAGAACTCTGACTTTGATGTCGATTCAGTTGTAAACACATTTTACTTATCTCATGATAAAGATATCATTCTACTCGTTAAAATTAATAAGGATAATTAACTAACTTACTAAAAGTACCATATTTCAGTTCTAAAGAGTCGTGGAATAAACCTGATACTTCGATAAAAGATCATCTTTATAACACCACAGTCGACAAATACTGACAGAGAAAGAACAATATTAGATGTGGTATTAGGCGGTCTCAGGCGTAACTAAGAACTAAATATTTCAAAATTCAGAGCTGATCTTTGACTGCGTATTGCTGAAAAAGAAAAAGTTCACAAATATTTTGAATTTTTAGTATTATAGCGAAATTAGATGTTATAAAAATCCATTTAAAAGTACTGCACCCCTCCAAAGAGAAATACCATCAGGTGTTTCCAAACGAGTAGAGAGATACAACCAGACCAATTCATGCCTGACCAAACAAATCAGTCAATACTACGTATTCATTTATTTATTTATTAGTAGTCATAGATGGAAATAATTTTAAAATGTTGAATGGAGATCAGTCAAGTTATTGCAGTAATATTGCAGCAGATATAACTAAAATCATTTATTTTCTATAAAACGAATAATCATCGATAAATGTTGTTATCAGATTAAACATGAACATCCATTACGTGATAAATTATACTGAAATGAAAGAGTTCACATCCTACTGGCACCTGTCACAAGTTTAGAGAATGACGATAGGAGTTACCCATACATATTACCAGTATTAAAAGCATCATAAATTTATTAAAGAGAATATTTTACACTATTTCACTGTTTTTCAAAATTCTGCTTTCCATTCGCCGTGACCTTGCGGGACTGTCTCGATCACATGCATTCTCGGTTTTGTGTAGACTATAACAGTTTTCTCGAATATCAGTATTATTTAATGATGGAATTCCTGATTTTGTCTATGTAGGCTGGATACATTGATAATGCGGATTGGCACTGTTATTACAGATAAATATAACATATGTTTAATATCTATAAAGTAGATGGTGTCAGGTGAAAGATAGTTTAGATCTAACTGGGTTATTTCTTTACTTTGATTTGTTAAATATTTATATACACTACACCCACAACAGTACGAAATCTTATCATAGAGTTTCAAATCCACAAACAAAAAGTTTTTTTTTTATTTATGCACATGTTAAATAATTTTCTTCGAAGTGGGTTGGAAATCACCAAAGTTAGGAAAAATAATGTTCAGAATGTTTTTTTTAAATGAAACGAACACTTTTTTTCTGAGCTAAGATTTGTAATTCCACAGAGTTTTCATGCGATATTTGCCTTTTTCGTTGTCCCAAAAGCTTTAAAACTAAAACTTGTGAAAATAATAGCAGTAGAAAAAATAATACAATATGTAAAACATGAATCTTTATCGAACTATGAAATAACTATTTCACAACAATGATTCAAAACTCGTTCTTAGTTTTGTTTCTCGTACCCTTCGATAAAAGCTATGACGAAAAACATTTTGGTTCACTTGAAACACAAAACTTACTGTATGTATTTTAGTTCACATGTGACGTCTTTGATAGACGAGATATCATAACAGGTATTCAATATCATTATACATGGTATTAATTAATTTGCCATTCTTTTTAAGAGAAATATTATTCATGACACCTTATTTTTTTCCACAATACCTTCAACATATTACCCCAGTATTAATATATTCAATATTATCTTCTTTATTTTCTGAACATTGTTTTAGTCCAGACTTCAATGTGCAAACATTTTATATTGAGGGTCTGAATACTGGGGGATATAATGCGCAATTACTTTGTGGTTATTTTTTTTAGACGAAGGGCTGCTGTACTAAGAATATGTTGGGCTGATATTGCTGACTGATTGTTGCCCGTGATTACAGCTTACATATAATACAGTAATTTAATAATTAATTAGTTATCGTAATGAGATTTCTTTTAATAACCTTCAATATTATATAAAACAAGGATAAATTAAACAAAAATGATATAAAATTGACGAACTAAGCAATAAAATGTGATATGGATGTCATAACTCTCATTAAAGTGATCGATCTCATCTTTGAAATTTGACAACGATATTGTTGAAACGACCCAGGGCTTCTGTAGGTAAATTCCAAAAGAACTCGTTACGGCTACTTTTTCAAATAAATCAGTTCTACTTCAATAATACACTGGTTGTGAAATGGGAATGCTGCTAAAAGACCTTAATAAAACTGAATGGTTTATGTAAGATTCGAAATAAAAAAAATTATACAGGATTGGAAGAAAAGGATGTAGTGGCTAACGAATTGACCACGACAGGGGCTGGATTAGCCAAACACTCAAAAGCTGCGCTAACCTTGAATATTAAATGGATTGTCAATGTGTATGTTTTGAAGGAAATTTGAATTATCTTTGCAGGTGGTAATATGGTTAAATTTTGTGTCTTTACAATTGACTCATAACGTTAATTAGAAGCTCAGATATGATCGTCCTTCACATTAACTAGATTTCAAGGCCTAGGATTTCATAATAAAAAAGGAACAAGCTATCTGGAACTTTTGGGTATTTCCTTCCCTGTTAGTTTGTTACATAATAGGGCTTGAGTTTGCTAGGAAAACGCTAATCGTCAACATTTAAACATACTACGTTCACTCACACATAATTCAGACAAATATAAATTAACAAATTAAACATCAATCATAAGCTGTCATGTATTAATTTTCTACCAAATCTATGTTAAATCAGGTTAATCCAAGATAGTAATCAAAATTACGTGTTGCATAACATTTGAAAGTATTCATCACATGTCATATTCATTAAGTAAATATTCATACAGAGAATAAACAATTATCATACCAGTCATTTGTTCATAATTACTTATAATTACATGCTGAATGAGAATTATTAGCAATATTTATCTGTAATAGGAGAAAATTAGACAAAAGCTAATTATGAACAATCAAGTCTTATTAACAACTATAAATGGGCCACTACGGTTTAAACGACTCCATTGTGTACATATTGTTTTCGAATAAAAGGTATAACTGTTGAGCAAGTCATATAAAAGTGTTGATATACAAGAGTAAAATCGATTACCAAGAACATTTCAATATTATAATAGAGCAGGTTATGTTTGTTATCAGGCGTGTTAGTGTTAAAAAGAATCATGTACTTACTGTAACATTATACCTGTATGACGTGCCTAAATAGATTGGAAAAGCCTTATACATGTAATACATTGTTTTTACTGGAAAATATATATAGAATCTTCAGACGCTGTCTGACTGAAACCTTAAAGGCCCTCCTTTGCCCCCCGCTCCCTCCATCTTTCAATTGCCCTATCATTATTTAGCCCCCATCTCTCCCCTCCCACTTGAAGTTTTTTTTATTAGCGAGAAAACAACGCCACCATTTTATAAATGTTACTTAATGGTTGCCTTATTTCAAAAGCTATGAATAGAATATTAAAAACTCGGTATTAGAATTGACTCATAGCGTGATAGAAATCCCCTGGTTTCACTTGTAAATCTATGCTGACCGTTTTCAGGAAAATTGTTATTGAATAATTAGATACAAATAGCAAACGATTCAACTGATCACATAATCACTTATTTCATAAGAGTTCTGGTCGGCAAATGCTTGAAAATATTGAAAATTTTACTGCAGTCAAAAAGAGTTGGTTGGCAAGGGTCGTTGTAATATATTTTTTTTTAAATTTTTGTTAAATGTCAATTGATAGTCGGCTGGGAATTTGTATTCTCTAATATCTATACCACGCTGCTTTAACACATTTATAGAGTTTTGTCCTCCTTTAACTAGGTGGAGCCGCGGTTGCTCAGTGAGTTAGACACTTACTCGCTAACCTGAAGGTCCAGGGTTCAATCCCGGCATAGGTCGAGATAATACCTTTTTTCAACCCGGTTTCCCCCTGTCAGTGATGCAGGTAAGAAGGGCTGACATGGAAAAAGCGTCTAGTCGTTCGGATGGGACAATAAACCGAGGACCCGTGTGCTACAGGCTGTGCACGTTAAAGATCCCTCGACAGTTGGAAATAGAAAAAGAGCAGGCTATTGCCGCTGTCCTGGCAAAATTTCCCTCATCGCACCCTGCATGGCGTTGCCCGTCTTCATTAGCCCACATGGTGCAGAAAAGTAGGACGTAAAACTCCATTCATTTCATTTCATTTCCTTTAACTAGGACTGGGAGCTTTGTCCCAAATGCAACCCAACCAACCGTTCTTTCTTCAAAAATTGATAACCATACCATTATAATGAGTCTTGACAAAAGACTAAAGTGAAAGAACTTAAGAGATTCTTTTGTTCTGGTGTCTTGATGTATTATTCATTACATATAAGACAATGAACTAACTATTAGTTATTGTTAATTGAATAAATTGGCTATTTGACCATTTTCTTATGTATATTGTCTATCGGTGGGATTGAGTTCACTACTCACTGTTTTCTGAATTGAATTTTGACAATCATTTTCATATGAATTGAAATATCAATTACAAAATTCTACTGAAAGTCTTAGGTTGCCTTTGGCTTGATGAAAATGTTAAACACTGAAAAAACTATTAATTGTAAAAAATATTTTACAGAGGAGAATTTTCAGTCTAAAAATTTTCTGGGAGGAAAGTTTTTATTTCTAATGTAAAAATACTGAACCTATGTATGAAAAAAATCAATTCAGAGCTCAATGTAGTCAGACAGTAAGACTGTTTTCTTAATCAATGACCAGAGACAAAAGTTGAAAACCGCCCTAATGTTTCAACTTACTGTAATTGGATAGAAATTATAAATAAACACAAGAATTGAAACAAACCGGATGTTAAACAATGTTAAACAATGATATTAAAACGCCTGTATGTCAACACAGGATCACTTCTTAAAGCAAAGGAATTGATTAATTTAAATTTTAAAATCAACTATTCATTGTAATATAAGATCTGAGCAATTTCCATCCCAAAGTTGAGAAACGAAGCTAAATGCACCACTGGGTGTTATACTGACTTATAAAAACTTGAAAACTGATATGAACTATGCGTCTAATTGAACAGAAGAATTACGTGGCATTTGAATAAATATTTCAGTACAGACAATTATTCTTGCTTTCTAGTTCTTTGGAAGACCATACACAAATATATAATCCATGTAAATATTACAGAAATTGTTGAAATACCAAATAAAGTGGATAATATAGATAATGGAAGAACGAGTCTTAATCTGATCAGTGTTAGAAGTAATTCTTCTCTTCTTTTCGATTTACGATTTTGTCCTGGTTTCTTATGCGAAGAACTTTGATTTTTTCTAGTCAAATATTTCAACTTAGACACAAAATATGCAGTTATAGCATATATGGTATTGAACAAAAAAAATTAGGCAATCCAGTTTCTCCAATTGATCATCTTTGGAAAGAAATCTGCGTTAACGACGAAATTTGTCTCAAGTTGGTAATATGATGGACTAAATCACTTCAAGATCATTGACCCAATGAAAATTCGATAGTCATTTAATCAGAGTAATTTGATGGTCAGCTGGCTTGATAAATTCACCAATTTCTAGAAAGAAAACTAAATCACAAAACGTGTCTGAGATCAGTGTTCATTGGCTATTGACAAAACTCGATTCTGCTGCTTCAGACACGAGTTGTACATTTAAATCTATCAAGAGGGCAGCTGGTATAGAAATGTCGGTTTGAATCTCAATATTGAAAGTCAACAAATCTTCTACAGTCTTGCTATCGTGTATTCTTTTCAATATACAAAAAATATTTAATTGAGACGATTGTTAAAGACGAATGAGGTAAGCAAAGTCACGAGCAAATTTTGTCGGGATATTGACATCACCGAATTTTCATCCGAATGAAATGGTTTTGTACTGCTGTATGTTATTAAATTATCTTCATTGTTGGGAATTTAATACGAACTCTTTTAATTTCGATTTCAAACTTTTAAGGAATCCTGATTGTTCACTTCGAACGACCCAATTATTGATGTCAATTCCTTTGATTTGCATCTAGGGCTTGGGAAATACATGTGTTTTGATAGTTTGATAGATACACATCCATGCATATAGTTAATTCCATAAAATTCTGACATAAACTGTCACTTCAAAAGCCGCATTTAACATAATTTAAGTGTAAATTATTACGTATAAAAATCATTGATCCATTTAGTCATTGTTTTGTTACGTATACCTTATTTTTACTTGAAAATATTATTGTCTGCATTTCTAATGGTTAAAAATGGTTTGAAATTCAAAATGAGGTATATACAAAGCTTTTTGGTAAAAATACTTTGAATCATTTAAATGGTTCTGCCTCATGAGAATCTATTCTTCTTAGCTGGTATGACAGAATGATAATGTATTATATTGTATTCTTCACAGTAATGTGTAAACAAAGGTAATCTATCATCACACACTTGGAATTGAATTTCAGACGCGATTTGTCACTTATATATTCTTTTGGATGGACTTGTATTAGAAATTAACACTGTGCTTGTAATAGAAATAAAAATCTGTACAAGCAAGATAATTCCGTCAATCATAAATCTCCTCCAAAAAATGGCAAAATTGAGAGTAAACGTTATAGAGTAGTGGATTGTTTCAAAGAGAAGTACCATCAGATGTATCGAAAAGAGTAACAACTCGATCATGGAAGGATACGTCTTGAAAATTGATGTAGGGCAGGTTGGCATGGTCGTGTCACAATTTAACCAACGCTATAGGCCATTAAAGTCGAAAAGAGAAAATGAATGATTGTTCGGACACAACCCTCTATCGCATCCTAGACTCTTTGGTAGAAGTAATATAATCAACGCGATATTTCACAAATTGCTTTCTTCAATTATATTTACCTTATACAATTGGGATCTTAAGCATTGATTTTGATGTCCCTTTGAAAAGGAATATATTATTCAGGGTATGATTACTCTTCTAGATACCGGATACCACTTTCATTATGAAATATTACTCACATTTGATTGATATACTCTCTCGTGTGTAAAGTTCATTAGCTGATACCACTGTTTCGTCAATGTGTTCTGGTTTCGTTTTATTATATTTCCCAACGAAGTTAAGGGTTTGCAAGAATAGTGGCGTGTATACGACAAATAAGTTGAGAGGACCAAGCAGAGGCCATAGAAATGCCCAGAGGGTTCACAGTCAAAGTTTGGGGGCCAAATTCTGTTTTTTTTTCTTTTTTTTTGGGAGGGGGGGGGGGGGGTTACCTCGCCCCACAGCGTGCAGAAATAGCACAAGTTAGAATGTAAACTGGTCTCACCATCAGCCTATGACTGTTCACTGGTATTTAGATAACTGATAGTCTAGCTCCTGCTGTGTTAAGAACATTCAACTGTGGGAAGGGAGATAACAAAATATGTTCTTTGAGATAGCGTTCTTCCCCTTTACACATGCACACTTCACAAAACAACTATTGCTTACACAATGAGTAAATTGCATAATGTTATCATTAATGACCACGAATACAAACAATACCATCTGTCATTTTGCCTCATACTGACAGGAAATCGTTGAATAAAAAGTACATTTAGTTATGTTATTACTGGATTAGAGTGATGGATAAATAATACAGATAACTTAACTTGACGTTTTAAATATCTTTATCACAGTTTTGATATATTGGTTGTAATGGATGTTTAAATTGAAAAACATTATTAAGCTAATATACTCTGATCTAATGTACATTTTACACTGCACTTGATTGAAGATAAAACGTCTGAAATTAAGAATAATCGTTAATATTATGAAACTTGTAGATTAGACGTGACAATAATCATGGAAAGGGTTTGAACGTTGAATTCGTGAATGGTCATTAGATTATTGTCATTATTCATATAAATATGAATGTGGGGATAGTAATCTGACCACTAATACTTATAGAAATCATGACCAAATAAAGTCCGGAATCACCGCATTGGTGTTAATATGAATAATAAATATAGTTACGTTCTTTAACAGAGGGTATGGGATGTAAGTTTTAAATAAAAGTAAGAGAGTGAATCAACAATTTTAAAGATTATTATACACATAAACATATATCATCTCCCTGCTGGCCTCATCTTGAACTCTCATAAACAATGGGAAGTAATTAACAAGAGTAAATAATGACCTTGACCCTATGCTTCTCATCAAGAAACTTGAATTCAATTATGTTCTAGTTTGATTATTAATACTATTAAGATTCAGAAATTGTCTGACTGAATTTTATATTTAGGCCGACAGGGTCCAGTACCGGTGTCTTGAATCCTCTTATGCAGGCGGCAATAAAAAGTTGAAATGTTTTCCTATTCATACTTGATAAATTCAGTGGAATAAGGGCCCCTTACATCTACTTTAAGTAGCAGATGAAGATGGAGAGCTCTGTATTTTACATAAATTTTCAAAGAGAAAAGCAAAAGGCTAAAGTTACGTCCTGTTTCATGTCAAATGAGCCGAAATGGCCTAAATATCCAGTTGGATAGCGCATATTTCAACCAACTTCCGTCACCATTACAAATCTACGCTGCTGCTAGGGGGAATCGGATGGCTAGTGCAATTCATGTCACAATATATAACGTATCGCCATAAAAGAGACACGAGACGTATCACGATATTGGTGATAGAAAAGAAGTTTTAATGATTTTTTTTTATAAAACACATAAGATTTCAAGATAAATGTGTATATACGTTGCTCTGGTATTGCATAGTGACACACTATCACGAGATACGATACGCGCATCGCGGCATATCGTATCTTGATGTATCGATTTATTGATGTATCGTGCGAGCACTAGTATTTTGAGTCGACAAAATATTTAAAACCGTTTGTGTGGATTCCCATCAAATTTTGTGTGTAAGATTATACCCACAGGGTCTCACAAAATTTCAACAGTTATTTTCTGAATAACAGTCCTTAATATGCCAAAAATAATATTTAAAATGACATAAAAACGAGATAGAGACCATAGTTGATTAATAAAGCATCATATCTTCAGTGTGTGTAGCTGTGTATTCACCAGATTTCGGATGGGTTGTAATCTGATAAATATATTAAATGAGTGACAAGTACACTGTTGGGTTGGGTGATTCAGGACGTTGCAAAACGAGTTCATGTGATTAAAATATTTGTCCACTGTTGCTGAATTACGGTTAAATTAAAAAGGTCTATCAATTTTAATATCATAATTTGTCATGTTTCGTTAAGTAAACCCAAATTGCTCGTAATGGGTTTCTTGAGACCCCTTGATCCATTGTTAAAGGAATGCTCAGCTAACGTGATGAAAAAATAATGAGGTCATATGATTATAGACTGTTCTACCTATACTAGGCTTGTTGATTCATACTATCAACTATATGTGCATGTAAATAGATTGTCTTCGTTTTTCCTCTTGTGTCACCCCGATTCATGAAACAAAGCAAATGTCATACAGAAACGATCTTTTGTTTGTGGAAATATTAGCAATATTATAAATTCCAACTCTACTTTTTCTATTAATATTCATTGAATGAGATGTCGAAGACAATAAATCGCTAAAATCGTACACTGAATACTAAATTTACATAATGAACATCACATGAGTTATTTGAATGTTTTAAGTGGTATACTGAAGGTTTTCAGTTGACAAGACAATTACTTAACACACGAGTGGAATAAAATATCATCTGTATAAAAGAAATCCCAAACAGGATGTAATATTTGCTTCTCTGTGGGCAATAACTTTTATATGATCAAATCCTTTAATAAGCACATCTGCACAATTATACCGAGAACTTCTAAGAAAATATCCAGCCAGAGGCTTCATATTTAATTTTGATTTTTTAAAACGTTATACTACGAACTCCAAAATGTCATATCTACTTTTCTTTGTAGTCTATGTAGCCTACATACCTAGATTCTGATGGATTTACTTTTTGTAGAAGTAAATTGGTAGACATGTGGCGTTACCTGAAATTATTTAATAAGGTTACATAAACCTTTACAAGAAGGAAGGAATGCCCTCTTCGTAATTAGTCTTCATAGAAAATTATGTGAAATCATGTAATTTGTTTTACATAAACCTATAATCAACCCAGATGATCAGTTGTTTCAGATTGGCTTTACTTTTAGAGAATTACAATCAATAAATGAAATCGTGGGGATTTATAGCTTTTTCACTTTCCTGACATTTCCAACCATAATTCTTGATATTATCCCTAGTTTAACACATTAGTTCCCAATCACAAATTACATACAACCTTTTAAATCGTCAGTCTTCGCGACATTTGTTAACCGCGCATGCGTCTCAGTGAATTTCGGAGTGGAGCAGACGATCCTATTCCAGTCTGAACTGATCAGATAATCTTCGGAAAACCATTATTTGGAGTAACAGAAGCTTGTGATAAATAGTTTAATAAACAGTAATTCTGCTAGAACCGTGTTTAGAATTGACGAATACTAATTCTTCGTTATTAATTGATTTGTTCAACGAAGATTGCTTGTTTGTTGTCTATGTTGATGAAATTGTTGGTCAAGGAAATAGGAAACTGTTAATATCAGTACGAAGACTAAAGTTTGGATACAGGAATTTATTAGTCTTAGGAAAACGTAAGATCTAAGTTTGTAACATTTAAATCGATTTTCATATTTGGTATAGTGTTACACGGTAAGAATTTTATTAGCTTGCTTTTCTTTATGTAAATTGTCGCTGTTGATTTTGAGTTTGGTCAAGAAAAACAAAAATTCTTATTCAGTGCCATGGCTTTTTCCAATTTACATTCGTGCAACATTATCGGTTAAGAGAATAAAAATCTGTACAAGCAAGATAATTCCGTCAATCAAAAATCTCGTCTAAAGCATGGCAAAATCGAGAGTAAAAGTTGTAGTAGTGGTTTCTTCCAAAGTGAAGTACCATTGGGTGTTTCGAAAAGAGCAAGCATGGTCTGTTTCGTGCGTGACACCTGCATATAATCAATTTCTATAAAGCTATAAAGTGTTTTCATCAGATAGCAAAATCTGTAAAGGGATACTGGAGCTCGTGTATATGGATATACTTCACAGATACCAACTCTGAAAATATGAAAGTCATAGAATAAAAATTGTACAAGTACTGCCCCGAACGAATAGCATGTCAAGAAATACAATATCAAGGCAACTTACCATTTCAACTTGTGATCAGTGTGCCCTCCATCTTCTTTGACCACCAATTGCAACCATTTTTCCGATCCCGAGATGCCAACAAGACAGGGCCCCATCGCATACTAGCAAGGTATCCCAAGTATATCTGCAGGAGGCTACACCAGAATTTATTCACAAGAATAACTGGCCGCCCCAATCCCCAGACTGTAATCCAGTGAATTATGCCATTTGGAATTATCCTAAGGAAAAGGTGTACTGGGTTAGCGGGACAAACTGACCGAAAGGCTTGTTGGGATGAAATCTGTAACAACATCTCGAAATGGAACAAACAGTTGCGGTGGAAGAAGAGGAATAGCACACTGAACACGGTTTGAAGTAGATAAGTTGCCTTGATATTGCATTTTTGGCATGCTATTTTGTTCCGGGCAGTACTTGTACAATTTTATTCGATGACTTTTATATTTTTTGCGTTGGACAACGACATCTTGAGAATTTTGAAAGAGATCAGTTTGCCATCAGCTGAGATACTACCCGTAGAACTTTGGGACGTTTTTTTTGGGATTGAACAAATCAGTTTGTTGATATTAGTTCTGAAATAAACTGAAAGCTTATAGTTCTTTTTAGTAATTCATATGAAAGATTGGACATTGAGTGATTGGGGAAACTAAACACCACGCTCTGTCCAAAATATAAATTTATCATTTTCTAACATTTATAAAATCGTTATATAATATATAGTAACGAGGAATCACTAATTTGAAATCGATAGTCATGTTGAAGGATGGTCGAAGATGCTATTGCTGTCTTTACCGAACCCATACCACCATATATAGTAATGTGACAAAAATACAAAATAGCATGTTAGAATGGAACTTTCTTAGTTAGAAAGCAATGCCCACCCCTTTATTAGTTTAAGCAGTAGGAATAATATTTATACTGAAGACGTCACTTTATATCCGAGATAGGATGTAGTTTCCACTTCCATTGTCTGTGGCTGTAATCCAAGATGGCTGTACAAATTGTCACAACAAATATTTAAACTTTAGTTATATGCACATAAATAAGTAAAAACATAACAATCATGGTGATTCTTATCTATGCACTTGTCGCGGATTATCTAGATATCCTGTTCTCGTAAACAGTCACAAACCTAGGACATTTTCAGGATGGTAGTTCTAGTTATAGAAGGAGATAACCACGAAATAGTTGATCATGGAAGATAATGTCTTGAGGATGTATAAGCCTTAATACTATAATGTGTCCACTAGATAATGAAAGATATCCAATTCCTCATCAACCTCTAAGATACAGTTACCGTTTCAATGCTCAAGACGTTCAGAGAATTTACCTTTGTGTTGCCCTTGAAAGGACCTGTAGTGTCACAGTCGTGTTTGATCTTCGAATTTGGTCATGGTCAAGTAGGTGTATATTACTTAACTGTTAGTGAGTATCTGATAAAAGTATGAAGTAAATTAGAGCTAAGGGATTATTTTTCTCGACTATGTGCATATACCTAAGTTTAAAATTCAAAGGACCATCTTGGATTCAAATCTGACGGAAGGATTTCTCGTTTTAGCGAGAATAAAATAAAACTGCTTCATCAGCTTTTTGATTTTATTGAGACATTTCGACAGCCACTCTGACTACAGTTTTAGTTATATGCCCAGAAAGTTTCACCGCCACAACGCTATCACACATTTATTCTAACATCAAGGATGTATGCTTTTCCAAAAAAGCAATATTCACCTAATTTATAGTGATCATCCCCCAGGCTGTGACCTATGTTAACTGTGATGCCTACGCATAGAAATAGTTGTTTGAAAAAATATATTTTTTCTTGATTTTAGATTTCATTAAAAATATAGAATTACCTTTACCCCATCGTCTCAGAAACTATTACTGAGGGGGCGTGGCTTTCATGATGATGCATTGATGATGATGATAATATAACAACATTGTTGATACATAGATAAACACTATTGGAGATAAATTCGCAAATTCGTTCTACATACACTTAAGGGATAAAGTAGCTCATAATTTAGTTAAATTGAGCTTGAATTGAATTGACCATTAAAAAAATCAAACGAAGAACAAAACCAATTATTGCAACCATTTAGGCCCTATGTTGGAAATATGCAACAACAAAAAGTCGAATATTGTATGAAAAATTATAAATGTGACATAGTTTTCATGAAATATTACCTTTATGTATTTTTCTTACTGAAAAAGAAATATACATATTTGAAGGAAAAAATATCATGACAAATAGGTCCTGGTGATCACGTGACCATATACTACATGCCTAAAATGCTCTATAATGATCCATAGGAATTAATAAACAAAGACGTTGTATGAATGCATGCCTTAATTTATTTCTCTTCTATTTACATTGCTATTATATATATATATATATATATATATATATATATATATGAATATATATATGATAGCCTAAATAATGTTTTGCTATAATGTCAACGTAAACTTTATTTCCGAATTTCAAAAACTATGCAATAAATACACCAAGAACCAGCGTTCCGAACCGCAAAAGGAAACCCGAAAATATTTACAATAAACAGCGATTGAAGCGTTTTTTCAAAGAGCAGTAGTTACAAGTAAGCTTTTATGGACAGTTTTGATTCTGGTGCGGTTCGAGGGATACTATAATATAATTTTTGGAACATGTTAAGAATATCTTTAAATATAAAGCTGTGCAAACATATGAAACATGGACGAAGTTAAACCATCGGTAGGTAGTTAGGTAGATGACAAGTTAACATTCGCTTCCAGCGGATACTGATATCGCAAACTAGGTAGTTGTTGGTAGTCGTAGTAAGATTGGTTCAAATTGGATGATTCTGTGTTGTTGGTTTTTGGTTGTTGATTCTTCGTTAGATCTGGTCGGGTCGAAAGACATGCCGGTGAAACTCGGCCCTGGATGGTGTGGCGTGAGTTACGCGATGACCTTCATCCATCTTTAACCATCGAAAATTGCGTTCCTTATATACAAGTGTATAATGAAAAAAATGTTAGAATGATATTAATAATCAGAAATTTACAAGGAAATAACAAATATGATTAGCACTCCAGATAACAGATTGTGTTAATAAATCTTCTGGCTTTTTTTTTTTTGTTTCCCGAAGACTAAATGTACTAAACCACACGTTCATTTATAATATATTCCTTCTAATGTGTAACTAACTTTATATCGCTATATAAAACTTATGTGCATAAATAAGATTATAAGGTGAATGCTATTAAAGAGATATCGATTTGTGAAATAACGAAATGATTCAGGTAATGAATGAAAATGTGTTGGATTAACTAGAATTATACTATCATCTACTGGTATTTCTTTCTATAGAATGGGGATCAAATAATATTGATTTCGTATTGAAGTAGGGTATATAGTATAAGACAATAGTAGAAATGTCTGTTAATGTTATTTTATCCATCTTATTATGTACATTTATAACATTGATACACATATGTAGTGTACAGGAAATCCCGCTGAATATCATTTTGTTTTAAAAAAATCTGTAAGTTCGTTTGACTCAAACATATGAAATAAAACAAAATATTCAATTATAATATATATTCAGCCGGTGTAATTTTATTATTATCAAAGAGGGTCAAGTAAAGTAAAGTAATAATATATTGACTTGGACTCATTAGCTGTCATGATATATCAGGGTTTCAAGATTCTATATCATTAAAATGACTCTTATATGAACCAGCCTATCATAATAATTAAACACATTATAAGAAGTCAAAGAGAAAAGAAACCAATCGATAGCAGGGACAGAGGTCATTAACGTTGTTGTTTTTTTCTAATAAGAACACATACACTCTATGTAATATTCTTTGTTAATTAGGGATATATTCCATCTTCATTAAAGGAATCTATACCCTTATTGGAAAATATTTTACTGTGTCAGTAATTGAAAGCCTGATAGTTATTCATAATTTAAATGTTATGTGTAAACAACCTAGTTTTATCAGTTTCTGTTTCCAGATAAGTGTCTTGTTGTTTGCTTTCCGCAGCGTATATTATTTGCTTCCAAATATGTGATCTGGTTAGTTTGACACAAGTTAACGTTCATTCTAACTTTCAAGATTTGAATATGGTATCAGTTTCAGTTGATGTGGAGAAAATTTGAATTTGGATTTTGGTTGAAATCGAAGATACATTGTTAGTGTTTTTGTGAAACTAATAAGCCATCTTCTATTGCCATGGCTTTGAATTCATTGTTTACCAAATAACAGTTCATTTTTTCGAGTTAAGGTTTTAAGCAGTCCTAGGTAAATACATCAATTCGTTCTAGATTAATGGTAGGAATCTAGAGTTGACTGTTGCATTGACATAATTTCAGCTCGCTCTTCTATGAACATTGAAATAACAGCTTCGTTATCAATTGTATTCAAGTTGTAAAATAACAGTGAAACAGGTGTTGATTGACAGAACGTGAAATTAATAAAAAGAAATAACACTGTGAAAAAACTATAGATGAAGTAGTTAAGGTTTTATTGCTACGTTAAAATTAACACTTATAATAAAACGTTTAACTGTTTTCAACATATTTGAGTGGTGCCTATTTAAGTGTTGATCTTTTAGATATATTAGTGCAATGGTTTTTATATAATTTATTACCATAACGGGTGGATACCGAAATAAACTTCAAAATGTCATTGAAATCCAATTCCAGTGGAAGCTGGAAGGAATATCGATATGAAAAACTGCGAAGAGTCGCCTCAGGTAAGTGCAGTTTATAATTTTGTTTTTTCACTTTCTCATGTCAAATGACCATCACCCCAGATTTAACGACAATTTATATACCATGTTATCTGGTGATTATCCAGTCCATTAGAACACGTCTCTTGAGTATTGGTTATAATGGAACTACCAATACGTTTCGATTGTCTTGTATATTAACAGCCATGAGTTAAATCAAAAGTATAACTTATATTGTAACAGAACTCAATATATCATAGGGAATAAGTACGTTTTCTGAGGTTTGACTCGACGCATCATTGATCACCACAGTAGCTTGCTACAGTCACAATCTGTCATATTCATAATAATTCCAATACAACTTAATAAAATGAATAATATTTGAATACTAATGCATGTTGTGACGGAATATTATACCTTAATATGCAGATACAGTTAAACGAACAATTCGTCCATGGTTTAGACAGCGGGTTTCAGTTTTGGAAATGTTGACATACCCCAACTATCTTTTCAAACGAATTATATTGATTGTGGTTATCTATACCGTTTACTCCCTTACATTGCGAGACTTTATGGACGGTCCAATTCAAACTGCATGGAAACAAGGTTAATCAACGATGCAAGTCGAATTGTTATTGCTCGCTACAATGTCGTAAAAAATATATTTATGAGGCATAACATGACAAGTTCGAAATTGTAAAAATCAATATATTTAATGGAACCGTTTATGATTTTTGTCTTTAAACGAGTTTTACATTCCAAATAGTGCTTCAAGACTTCGTCATGATAAAAGAGCCTACTTTCTTTAACATTTTGAAACTGTCAGTTATATTGTTCTAAAAGCATAGATTGTTAAAATGGTTATAAATTTGTGTAAACTTATTGTTATTTGTAAGTCTTCTATTAACAGCAAATATAAAGTAATTTAATTCATGAAAGTAAATTGTACATGATATATGAGTTATCTATATGTAATTCTGTTTGATTTTTGCCTTTGTAGATATAATTAATTAGAGTACAGCACATTCGGATTCCATTAATGTATATTTTGTAATTTCAATTGCACACACTTACTTTATGAACTATTCGTATATATTAGAATTGGGCAGTATTACATCTCACATGTTATAGTTATCCTCACCGGGGTTCAATATAGGTGAAAACTTTGATAAGCAATTAGTCACACCCAATTTGTGTTGTGACGAATCAAGTTAATTTTGATTCGCATTTCTTAAAACTTCGGTACCATTTCATAATTTCCCAATCGTTGTAATAAATTTTAATTTTGGCTAAATATTGAATTTCAAAGAGGTCGTTTTGACTCGCAAACTGCGATGTGATTCCGATTAAACCTCACGTTTGGAAAGAAAACCAGATTGCTTAAATTTGGCTTAGTAACGCTGTCAAAATATCAGTAACTTTTTGTCAATGGAACGTTGAGGTTTATTAAATATCTATTATAAGGTTATGTATAATATAATTTTATATAGAACTAGATGCCCTGTATCTATGATTTTATCTTGATTTGGTAATTGAATAATGGAATTACAATGGAAGAATCAGAGGCTGCAAGATGTTCCTTGCAGAGAATTTATGGTTAATTCGATATAAACCATGGTTCATTTGACTATCCATTTTCTCTTAGCTAGGTTTATGGAAATGTTACAAACATCCTCTAGGTATTACTATATTTGGAACTGAAATTTAATTCTCGTGGCTTCTTCATTTCGCTTGAGGCTTAAAACATGTAGTTTTCTTCTTCTGAAGATGACGGTATTGTGTATAAAATAGTAGAAAAAAAGAAGACTTGAGTTAGTATTGAGATTGACTTCATTGTTGAAATAAAATAGCCCTCGTATTATATTATGAAAACCTGAACAAGCAGTCTATATAATGCGTCTTGTGGAATACATAAGTTGTTCAGGAAAAGAGACCAACTTTCACCATTGATGATATCTTCAAATAGAAATCGGAACATAGGCTTTGGGTCTTAAGAATCTCTATGTTTTATGCTCTCGATAAATTACAAAACTAAACACAATTCAATTTGTTTCATAAGGTCAAATTGGTTTGATTCTGTTTTAGTCGTATCGTAATGTCTTAAATCGTAAACAGTATGTACTATGGCAACCGCAGTTAAATCGGAAGTGTGTGCTAGTTTCATAAAAACAAAAATTCTGAAGTCATGTCTCCTAGCGACGTCAATATTGTCAAATCAATCTGTGCCTTTTCCATTTTTCCGCAAATTGAGGGAGTTTTAGAGTAAGTGTACGTAGAGAAACACAGTTTACCATGGTAGGCAGTGTTTTTCAATGTCCAAAAACTTGCAGAAGGTTAAATTATTTTAAGATATTTGCAACGTTTTAGACGCGTTTCCTGTCGATGCCAATTTGATGTTTACACAGTATACTGTTGCCTGGTTTAGTACAGAACGGATAACAATGAAGAGCGATGAAGGTATTTGCTCGAGCAATTTGATATTCATGATGATAATTGAGGGTCATTATATTGAATAAGAGAAAAATTTTGGAATCATCGACTACTCAGAATTAAAGAAACGAGATCAACAAATTGTTATTTTACTGTCTCGTATTACTTTTACAGTAATAACGAGGTATCATAATATCATTCTATAATGTTAATCTTGTAACAGGTACACATCATTTTTTAATACCATCATTTTTATAAATTGAGTTGACACCAAGGGTATTAACAAACTATATAAGGAAACCTTGGCACAGAAAGATTCCAGAAGTTTTGAAACGATATTTTTTTAGAGAAAATCACAACCACCAAGTTGGGAATCGCTCGATAGAAACCACACGATAAATAAGCGGGTCTGCACTTATACTCAACTGAAGTTAATTGGAATGGAAATATCAAAACTACTTTGTTTTTCAAGAGAAAGGTTAAGGCAGAATGTTTAAATGATAACTTGAGTCGTCAGTTATTTTCTTAAATTCAAACCATATTTACGTATTTTTGACACCTTATGCGTATAACTATTATACATTGCCTTAAATAAAACAGTGTTTTAGTCTTATACAAATGTATATTACGTGGGTAAATGCATCTTCGCAAATATAGTTAATCAGAGTCCTTGACAGAAAGTTTACAGTCTGTCTGTCGAGGGCTATGATTGGCTGTATTTGCATGCCCACGATCCAATCAAATCGCTGCATTCCGTGAAACCAGAAAGGTGACTATTGCAGTCAAGGTATAAAACCAAGTTTGTGATAGGTTGTTATTATGAGGATAAGATAAACTATAACATCTGCGTTTACTAAATACAGAATACGTAGTTAATATACTCAAAAGATCACCGCTTTCGTTAAAATGGTTTATATATCAATGTTTGCCAACGTGTCTTCAATCTAATATGATCTTAATTAGTGTAAAGCTTTCGGCGTTCTACATCTTGTAATAAATTGACATTTGTTCGGAAATATGTGTCAGGACTGTAGGCTTGTGACATTCCTATATTTATTACATTCAATGTTAGACTTTGGTATGTATTTTCTTCATAATCTGGTGGACTGTCCCCTAGGTTATTTATTACAACTTTGAGTCCAAAGACTTTATTGTATAAGAGCTCCTTTAATAGGGAAAGGGTTTATTAAGTGGCATGACATGCTCACTCCTCTGAAACACGTGAGCGACTGAAAAATATGGTTATGTTTCAAATCCGAAGAGAAAAAAAGATGCTTATAAAGCTACGCACACGCGTCGACATGAGGCAAAAGACTGAAGAAATAAAATTTAGAGAAAAACATTCTTTCCAAACAGTATGTAAGACGCGTGAATAAACCAATTTAGAATTTGGACATGAACAAAGTTATTTGACGCCACATCGACAGAGATGAACGATTAAGGGAGATCACTTTTAGATATATTTATGTAAAACCAGTTCAATTCCTTCCAATATGAAGGCTATTACATTAACTTAATTTGCTTTATTTTGCACTGACGTCTTTGGTTTATAAAATACATTAAAATGTGACCAGGCTAATACTTAACACTTAAAATCTTATTTTGAAGAGAGCATTCCCTGACTCTTATTTTGACTGAACCATAAGTCCTCTAAATGATCAAAAATCATCTCAGGCCATCTGAAATTCCGGACCTCTGGCAGCCTCGGAGAAAAACTTCATTTTTGGCCGCCCCCTTAGGCATTAGTTACACCCTTGCTTAAAATATGCAGTGGTATACGAGAGGATCATTCTTTGGGAAAATCGACATAAATAGAAGTTTGCATAACGCTTTTGATCACTGTGACATGTAGTTAATATACGCCTGAATTATACATTTCTTAACCAATGACATGAGAATTAACAAGTTAATGAGATGAGAAAAACATCGCAAGAAATGAAACATAGAATTTTTTAATGAAAGAAAACCAACAAACCAACATCCATCCTATTAAAAGACTTAAAGGTCAACAGGAAGTTCCACCATACTGATACATCAGTTGTGATTATAGAAGATTAATAACTTAAAGACCTTTAGAGCAGCATCAATAACTCACTCGAGTTTAATTTCGTTTGGAAAATGGAAATCGTGATTTAAATTAGCTCTTGCCTAAATAAAAAAACCAAAATGTCAGATTTTTCTCATAATTTGTCGAATTTCTGACAGAAATGGCGCTGATCGTACTCCATGATGGTGTAATATGTAAATCTGGAAATAAAGATTCACGAAGAATTTCACGCTCGATTTATGTTGAAATTAAATAACTATTTATTTTATTTAGATACAGTTCTTTATTTGCTCAAGGGACTTAACGTGTAGGACTGGTCGATACAATAAAACTAGTACCGTAAACTATATCATGATGCCCAGAATGACACCTTAAGGTGAATTAATGCGACCAAAAATATATTTTCGCACAAATAAGTAACGTAGTAAAAATTACATTTTGCAATGTCTTCAGCCAGAAAATATTGATATAGCTTTCATATTTTCATTGACTTATGTTATGAATTTTACGCAAAGCAATTTATTTTCAAACTCTTATATAAGAATTTCTAGTCTATCGTCAATCTCGCATAGATCCAGCACATTTTAATTATAAAATACATGTAGACTCGCTGGAAAGGGATTTAGAACACGCTAGTGTCCGATTAATCTAATTGCTTTTCACTTCTAATCAGATGTTGAGAATAATATAACAATATAAACGATATTTATCTTATTGAAATATCAAGCAAATTCTCCTGTATAATGTAGATGTGTATTGACGTTTATGTCTTTAGTTGGAATGATCTGGTCCTGAAGGGTAAAAATTGATAGAAAACATGCCCGGAAATCAATAGGCAGTATTTATAATTGGTGATTAGAATTGCTTACATCTATCTTATACTGACACTAATAGTGCCAATTCAGACAAAATAGTGGCAATTCATTTCAATACTTTGAAGCAAAAAGAAAACAATCGTTATCGGGAAGATCACCAGCACGATACCGAAGATCACGGAAGTTCCGACACCTTGTCTTTGTCTTTTCAGCTGCTTTGCCGTTTGCTTATATGGTGAGAAAAGCAAAGATATTAGTCATAAAGTGATCAAAGAGCACAAGATACTATCAGGTGCTCATGCTCTACATGAGAGCGAAAGAAAAAGATGTTGTCGTAGACCTTGGCTATTGGGATCTCCAACCATCGCTGTTGTTATTAGTCTGTCAATCTTTGGCGATGGAACTGTGCTCATGCTCCGACGCATCAAATGATATGTTTGAATGGCTAGTCGACCTCAGCCCACGATCTTTTGAACAAGGAAAGAACTCACTTGTACAATGTAGGATTATATCATTCCGTAGTACAATTTATGACAAAAGTTGATAAAAAATCAATATCTTTCATCTGTCACATTTCATCAATTCTTATTTAGATGGCTTTTATAAGAATAATTATGCAATGATGTAGAAAGATAATAAGTTTAGTGAAACTGAAAGTATACGACCATCAGACAACTATATTGTCAATATAAAATGATTAATACTAAATCATATTGCATCCTAATATGTCATATATATTCTTGCTGAAATATCAAATAATGCATTCATCATTTCGCTGTCAACCAATATTTGTTCTTGTATCTACTGACCTAGATCTTGGACACATGTCATTGCCTCTGTATTTATTATAAATTTCCTTTCTGCATCTTATTAGTTCTAATGAATGGTTGATATCCCCGGAGGCTTTAGAAAGTTATTCATTATACCCAAATATACTTTGAGTATTTATAAGAAGTTAGACTCATTCATATTGACATATGCAAAAATCTTATGAAATTTGGTTTAACAACGTCGTGGGTGTTATAATGGTGAAAACATTAAATTGTACAGATTTTCCGCCGTTAAGATTCATTCCAAGTTTTCTATAAGCATATAAGTTAACTAGTGTTTTATGCTACGTTATGATGGCATACAAGGAATTCCCAAATTTTTTATGATATTGATAGTTCTGGACAATCGCCCTTTAAAACAAATAAATCAAAAAAGGTAAATCTGAAAGGCCATTGTAGATTAAGAGACCATTATGTTCCACAAATAATTTGTTTTCGACCAACAATTTCCAGAAAAGCATTAATCTATTTTTCTTGTGAGCCGGTGAATCTATAAAACCCAAGATATTTATTGCCGAGTGTGCATCGTAAATATAAAACGACTATATCCAATGGGCTCGTGCACAACTTATTTAATGGAATTAATTTTCCTAATCGAAGTTATGCTTGTATAAAATAATACTTCTACATTTCCATCAAATTTAGTGAGATATAACTACAGAATAGCCAACAGACTGTCTGGCGTTTCCCCTCCATTGCTCTGAACTCAGATTTTATAGCACCATTCTCATCATTAATCTTGAAGAATGTACACGTCGCATATAACATCATCTTCTATACACATTCTTCTTATTATGTCAAATCCACCATTTAAATAAACGTATTTTTAAACATGACTACTAAGGACATAATAATAGTAAGTCTGAATCTATCTCTGCAGTTTGGCTAAACATATATTATATTAAATTCGAACGGTTATATATCGGATTAAAATTAAGACGCTCTTCAGATAGCTGGTATTCACCATTGAATTTACTAGTCTATTAAACAAGGAATACGAAAATTTTACTGGACCCTTCAGAGCAATATAGTCTGGGATAAATCTTATCCAAGTTGGTCTAATTAGATTTGACTATTGTATGTAAGTTGATTAGTAGAATTCGCTGGAATCAGAAAGTCTGTAGAGAGGGTATTATATTATATCTGAACTCTGGTAATGTCTCTCAGGTTGTATTCATTGTCATTCTAAATGGTTTAGTGAGGAATAAAACTTGAGTTTCTAAGAGTTAATTAATTTATATTTTCATATCTTTTCAAGTTATACCCATAAATGATATTCTGTACCAGAACAAGATTCGTATTCGAATACTTCGTTTTGGGTCATCCATGGATCTTTGAAAGCCTCTAAATAGCCTTCTTATGCAGAGCGTCTTCGTTCCAGCTGATGAACACTTAATAGGAAAAGTCATACTTCAGCAGGATTTGTGACGTGGCTTAATTGGATTTGAAAAAATTTCAAAACGTCAGTCACAAAGTGTTCATCAGATTCCTTTCAGATTCTAATATTTGACAACAAAAAATACTCACTCAGATTGCTTCTTATGATATGATCAATTTATCACTCACTTGCCAATAAAGTCTAGAGATTACTTTCGATTTAATATTTGAAATATTATACTTTATCATTAGATATTTCGTGCCTATGTCAAATTCAATATAAAATAGACAAGAAAGCGATGACCTAATTTACTCTAACTGGTGTTAACCGAACAATCGATCTCATTTCTAATCAGCATGAATCGATTTCAAATTCTTTTAGAATTTGTAGTCATCGAAAGATGTGTAGTTTTTACTTATATTTAGTGCATGGTTCATCATTTTCGGAGGTCAGTCGTACCTTAGTCTCAGATACGGGATTTTTTCAGCTAAGCTAATCAGTAATATTGTTCACAGATTACCGTCGTGTTTGAAATTACATTGCAACGACTCGCCTTTTTATAGACTCCGCCACGAAAGTTACCCGTACACCGTATTTTCTATACGAAACCTTACTAACATAAATTTTCAGACAGAGAATAAACTGAAAGAAAAAAGGGTGATATTTCTAGTTTATACTTTTTATGAAATTGTGCGATTTCTGAATTAACTCTAGGGCTAATTATAGAATATCCTGGAACACTTCCTCAATCTATATCTTATTGCACATAAGAACATATGCTAGATCCATAAAAAGCTAATTGTGACATTATAAACGTTTATCTTTAACATGAAAAGACGATAATTGATTGATCAGGGAATAAAAGGTCATTGATTCTAACATTGTTCATTCATAAGTATGTAAATGTGCCGCAATCACGGAAAATTAGTTTGTTTGGTAAATTCTTGATCCTAATGACTAATAGCCGTAATTATACATCTATCGTTTGAATGGAATCTGGATTCTGTTTCGTTGGTATTATTTGTCAGATAAATCCTATTTTGGTTTGTAATAAACTAACATTAGACAGTTCCTACTCTAAAGTTACAAATTTACCATTTGATAAATTGATTAGTTTGTATGAGATACCATTTCACGGGAGTCGTCTAATGTCAAAAACTGATTAACTAATGGCCTCCGATATTTTCAATTTCATTCCGAGGAGACATCAGCTCGGAAATATACCATTTACTGTAAGACCTGAGTTTCAATAGAATATTGTTGTTGATTGTCCAGTGCCATTTATCGAAATCTACAAGTATGGCAAAAATGATAACAAATAATAGGTCTATTACTGTAAATTACACTGTAAAAGGTCAGTTTTGATGGAGGAGAATATTGGTGTTTTAGGGGGCATGCAGTGATTGTTAATATATTTAAATTCTATGCTACAGTAACCACACTGCATTTTCACATGTTTCTTGCCGCCTTTAATTCATACCTTTACTCATTAAACACTTAATCATATGTATAATGAACGAAAGGGAATCACGGGAGGGGATGGTAGATGATGGCTCAGACAATCTCATCTAAAAATAATATCCAAATAAAATATGTGTCTAAGACTTTTAGAAATTAGAATTTAAAGTGTAAGGCCATAAATAAAGTCGTTATTCCAAACTTTATCCATGGTTTCAGACAAGAATCTATCAACTTATATGGAAGATTAAATGAGTTCACATCAACCCGTCATTAAATACGCCCTGGTCTTAACTGTTACTCCATCAATTCATAGAACGTTTAAGATAGGATTTTTTCTGTGCCAAAACGAATGCATTTATGTTGATGTTTTACGTAAAACGTTATTCAAATAATTCGATAAATAAATAGACAATAGTTTTATATATATGTACAATAAATACCTGAAAAAAAGCTTCATAAAGAAATCAACTGCGATATCGTAAAACCTTTATAATATTGTGCCTAGTTCGCAAAACTTTAATAATGTGATGGGATATTCACTACATCAAGTTACCTCTAGATCGTATCTGGTATTATAGAAATATATTCACTAAACACAGAGTGAGGCCTATGTCTTTCAATGCCCATGAAATAATTTGTCAAATTTCATCATATCAAAATAATAGTCTATCGCATTTTACATACGATACAGAGCTACGTGATATGTGTTAACGAATAATCCCGAAAATCTAACAAAAACAAATTAATTTTAATACTAAAAACATAAGACTGCTGAAATTTTAATTTACTTTATATATTAAAGGCTACTTTGTGCTAGACCTTATTGTATAAATCAACTTTTATTATTGATTATATGTCAGTATATCTTACATACTGGTACCACTATTTACTTGTAATCTGTTAAATATAGCTAGTCACCACTCTTGCTGTCTGTATATCATATCATTGATAATTGTATTAATTCTGTTCACTATCTACCCAATACTCTTAGAGGGTTTAATCAAATTAATGTAAACTTGTATAGGTCCAATGTCAAATAAATACATTCAAAAATATTGGTAAGAAATTTCCATGTCTGGTCATTCTGTGTCGTATTTTGTATGCGTGTATGAGTGTCTATCCATAACGAGGGATAAATCGACTTATACATTAAGTGTATCCTACTTTGCAATTTTAGCGGACGTTAACGTCGTCATCTTCCAACCAGTCTACATCGAGTGTATTGGCCGAAATTGACAACTTCAATAAAGCCAAATTAAAGATGGTATAAGGATAGTCCAGCGGATGTCAGATGTATATCAGCCCAGGTGTTCATTCTATACAATGGACAAGCTTTGGCTAAATGTTGTCTGGGGATAATTATTAGTTCTCTTGTTTTTCTAATGCCTAAATCGAATTGAAACTAAAAAAAAGATATGTTTACTTTGTAATTTATTTTATGTAATTGCATTTCTCAGTTGTAATCTGTTATATCCCTAAAGGAATGTAAAATACGTCTTTAATTTAAACTAATGTCTGATACAAACTTAGTGTCTGACGGGTTTGACAAAATTCAATATTTCTCTTGTTCCGAACGCTGTCTCTTATTACACGATCTTTAATGAAATCCGATACAAAACAGTGTTGTGAAATTACAGAGAAGACAGAAGACTTTAAAGTCATTGATTGACTTTATTCTAACAAGAGATTCGACAGTGATTGATACTTGTTCGAGAGGATTTTAATAAAGATCAAGTCCTCTCTATCTTATCGCCTTTTCTCCCAACGTCTCGAGCTGAAATTGTTAGATTTACCGCGCTGATAAATGTGAAAGAACTGAACTGTCTGGATAATTTCCACGGATACACTCAGGAAGGTGTTCAATCCAGAAACTACCGTCTAATATTCAACTTACAATATAGCCATTTATGTCTTCAGAATTTCACGCTGTATCTCTCAAAGGAAATTGCAACACTTCATTTGTTTTGTATCATTGATATCTTATACATTTAGGCACATTTATTGTTACGAGATTCCTATACACAAAGAGTTTCAGTGTTACATCTGACGGAATGTTTCTGGAAGGATTGAAGAATGAATTCGAAATATCGGAATTAGATTCCGATAAAACGATTGATCTTGTTAAATTTGCAAAGGAACCTGAGAAGAAGGGACTTAACAAACCTTATCCCTATCCTGAATTTCTCGCAGTGCACCTTACTGAGAATTGCCGATCTTACTGTAAAATGGAACTCTTAGTTTTATTATTATAAAACAATGTAAGAGGATGTCTCTCATATGTTTGAGCCTTTACTGTTTATTCTACTGCGATCATAATATTAGTTATGTCTCGTGAAATGCAAATGAAATAATTGTATGTGTTTAGGATTAAAATGAAGTGTTGATTTAAGGTTTCAAGATGACAAGAGGAAGGGAAAATAAATCGAAAAAACACCATATCGCACGTTTGATGCTGAATTCATTTTCTTTCTAAAGAAATGAGACAGGTTATTATTATCATGTTAAATAAAATGACAGTGAAGTTCTGTGAATATAAGTGTTAATGACTCGTATTTAAATTGTATAGCTTGCTAATCAATACTTCCAGCTTTCGAAATTCTCACATATTCTATTTTCTTTCTATAGTGAAAATTTAGCTTTTATTCGATAGTTCAATAAACAACAGTTTAGATTACAATTATCCTGGAAAATTATCACTCTGTCTGAAAAGAAAAAAAAACAACAAATACTCGTCATCGTGTATATTCAAAAAGGCTACATCTTTTACTGCTGAAAAAGTTAAAGATGTTCACGACTACCCAGACCAAGGAAATCAACCAAGGAATCTGTTTTGTTCACAGGGTAGATCTTTAACAAGTTTGAAATACAAATTCCGAGATTAGAATACCACCCTCTTTTCATTTCTACTCTTAAAAATATTAATATTTAAAAGGAGTAAACACTAGCAGACAATCATTCTTCTCTACTTATACATTCTGTGTTCACATCACAATTACTTAGGAGCTTTTATGGATATAAATCAAATTGATTTCTTGAATATTTGGAACTTATTAATCCAGACTTAACGGCAATGGTGTACATGTTTTGTACATCACGATCAATGATCACACCAAGGATATTTCTAGGGTCACCCTACCCCTGTCAACCATAGGTATAGGAATAGCAACATTGTCATCATCAGGTGAAATGAGGAAACATAATACAAGAAGGTATATATGTACAAAAATAAACAATAGCAACAGTTAATTAAGGATTAATGGGAGTGGCAATAAGCAAACATGGGGCTTCAATAAGCAACTCAAAGTGGGGGATTATCCTAAATGATTAGGATGACTTGTTACTGTATGGGAGAGAATCTTGTAAAATATAATAATATAGGATTAGGATAATAAGTGATTGAGCTCATATTCTACAATCAAGTAAGCCTGCATTAATTAACCATTCATTAAATAAAAGGATTATATTTTTAGATAAGAATAAATTATTAAGTGCAAAAATCATTTGCATTGATTTGAAGATGTATTTGAACTGATGATCACAAAATTAAAATCATTTATAACAATTATTTGTCAATTATTTTATCAAACAAACTATACTATCAAAGTCCCTATAAAGCAAAAGATTATTACACAGATTGGCTGAAATTGCACCAGCCAATCAGTGTAACTTTAACATGGAAATTTCAGCCATTTCCTGAAAAGCCTGAAATATTTAACCATTTCATGAAATGGCTGAGTTAATTGGCCATTTCATGAAACGGCTAAAAATTTCAGGTATTTCATGAAATAGCTGATTTCACAGATTGACTGTAACATATATACTAGGTTATTGTTATCAACTTAAAAACCTTTTATCCTTATTCTACATGAATCAACATACCACGTCACAAATCCACCTGAAAGAAAACATAAAGTATTTTAAGACATACAAGATCGTGGCCCAGTTGTCTGTAAAAAACAATATCTGGTTCATTGTGACTTTAATGGAATTAAGTTTGACAACTCTATACTGCTGAAAGTACATGTCCAGACACGGATCAAATATGGTATAAATTCGGTGTTTCAATTCTAGTAATAATTAATGAACTCATACATCTCTGCTATAATCGATAAAAGCACCGACTACATTTAAATTTCCTGGTTGGTGTGTGTAGGACTTAAACTTTCCATTTTAACCACAGGCCACCATAATCAGTGAATATATACACATGTACAGCTCCTCCGCAAATTGGCCTAAATACTAAACTTCAACTCAAGGCAGTTATTCCAGTAAGAGAGATATAAGGTTCAGAAACCTGCCATCTTTATTCCAATTAGTCAGTCTAGTATTTTTGTTTTCCTCGAGGAAAGATATTATCACCATCTTAACTCTTCGTGGCCTCCATCTGACAACTTGTTTTTTTTGCTGATTGCATTTTCTCACTATGTTTTACAGGTCGACAAACGGATCACTTCTTTTCTGACAACTAGTGTGCATTTTTTCCTCATCAATCAATAGACGCTAGTGATGATGCCATCTCGCTGTTAAATTTTACTCCTTTAATGCTTATGGATGTGGAAAGTATAACTTGCAATAGAATTACGGTTCGCTTTTATTCTTCCAGAATTTTCTCCTTATTTTGTAGGTCGTTTTTCTGTGTATTCAGAAAAGGAAGTATTTGTATTTCAAATGAAAAGTAAACAAGTTTGTATTTCTGTTAGCCCTAAGACAAATGATATACATTTGAAAATTTAATTTGATGAATTAAGTGAAATGACAAAATCATATCTGAATCCACAGTGATTTATCCAGGCCAGTAGCCAGCCAAGTACTTCAAATCAAGGGAGGCAGTTTAGGATTGATCTTGATTGCACGGCACAAATTAGCATGAATATCCTTTCGGGGAGTTATTGTGAAGTTCAAACGGTATTATTTATAATAGAAGTTGTTTCCCTTTATTAGAATTTCTTAAAAACTGGATGGGAATAATTATTGGATTGTCAAGGGACGTAATTGTCATTTTATTCTAAACTTTTCTTCAGAAGACACTTTGTACATTCTGATAAAAAAAATCAGAAAAATCGACATTTTATTGTTACTTTCTATGGATATAAGTTGTTTTGTCTCTTCCAGACAGTAAATTAAATAGCATCCAACAGGGACGTCAGCTGAATGTTACTGCGCTTTAATTACAATTAAAAGTTCTTTGTTCTCGTATCGTATCGGATCCGATCAAGTCGTAACAGTTGACTATTTTGCAAGTTCGGTTTACAGATATATCATTTTCAATATTGAACTTTTTTACATTGTATATTTCAAATCATAGACGTATGTATACGATAGATTGTTGCGGCTTCAATACTTTCACAGTGCTGTAAAATTATAAATTCTTGAAAAGGTTATTATGCTAGTAGATATTTAGCTGGAGAAACAACAACAGTAGAAAGGTATAACAGGTGCTTCACAAAGATAAGAAATATTATTTTAATTTTAACTATTTATTTTATGATTAGATCTAAACTTTACAAATTACTAATACAGCTTGTCTGTAAAATAAGTCAATTCCATTGTAACTAAGATTTTTATTGAAATTTTGGAAACTGGAAATAGGGCTTTCTTTAATGCAACTAAATTTTGGTACAGAAATATTCAACTCAAAAAATAATATATATGTGGACTAATACAATAAGAGATTGATTTTTCTTTGAAAAACCCATTCGTATTCAGGTGTTCCAGAAAGTGGGTATGTCTTATTTTGACTCCAGAGCTTAGAACTCCTTAGACTGAAAAATGACATACAGGACAGTCTACATTTGATGTATATTTTAGACTTGGCATGGTTACTGTTACTTGTCTCTGTAAGATGTTCTTTTAAACAAAATCCGGTTAATATGTTCATTAGCAACTTGTGTTTTTTTACCGATTCTACTCGCAATAATCATGCTAAATTTTATCAAATGAATGGGTATTTTTTATTATTGATAATTTCTCGAGATTTCTGGAGGGTAATTATTCTTCTTGACTTTAGGGACCAAAATGTCAGTTGGCGTGAATTTTATATTTATTTATGATGTCTATGGTATTAGCTTTAATATCATTAATATCGTCTCGTAATTCCGTCTTTAAATCATAAAAAATATCTGGTAAAGTAATATCCCCTAATTGAATTTTTATAATATGAAAAAGTTAAGTTGAACTGTAATCTTGGCACAGTTCCAATTGATATCCATTTTATTATATAGTCCTTTAAACAGCATTCATTTTGATATTGCTTCAGACCTTGCCTTAAACTCTGCCAAATAATATCAATTTGTCAAATTGCTTTCAATTACTTTTAAGAATATTGAAATGTATCTTTTTATTGGAGAAGAAATGATTTAATATTCGATTTCTACTTGATAAAAAAAAACCTAACAAACGTCTAAAGTATATGAGAGAATTTTAATCGCTGTAAGATGTTGTGGGAAGTAAAGGACAGCGAATCAAGAATTTTACAGTAATAGAAATCTACAGGAAAACGGTTGGCAAAAATTGGAGATTCATCACGAACCTGATCTGAAGATGATATGAAACATCAATACCATTACTGAATAAAATTAATGAATTGATGAAGGCAAAGTTTGAGATACTTGAATATAATGCTTGTGGCTATAGGCATGTGGGTTGTTTAACACCTCTACAATTTAGACGGAGAAAACGTTTAGATATATGTTTTTAAAGAATGCCATTGATTTACCAATGTACGCACAGTTTTCTTGAGTCAGAAGTTTTTTCTCCGTATCGTAATAATAATAATTCTTTGATGAATTATAAAAATCATGTCAAAATTAAATCAAGTTGCCATTAAGTCTATAAAATACACCTGCTTGTCACTACTCTGAACTAAACGAATTCAAGTTTTTCCATTATCTTTGATTTGGAAATATAATGTTGTGACAAACAAGAGCAAATACATGTCGGTCGTGGTTTGTGTATTCTAGTTATTGTATATTGAAGGTATATCAGTTTGTTTTATTGTGGTATATTTGACACTAGATGTATACGACATAAGATATAAATATTATTGATTTCCTTATACATATTATTCTTGTCTAGCAAGTACTATATTGTCTCTCTGAAAGACCTTTCTTATGCTTCATTACAACCTTAATTAATTGAATTTTACACTAAATTGATTATTGTACATTGTCTTGGTTACAGCAAATCTTAACGGGACCAACCAATGATAAGCCCTAAGATTTTATTTATGATTTTTCAAATTTCCTAATTTATTACCGCGAAAAAAAGGGGAAATACGGACGCTTCATTTATGTTCGTCATCCGCTACATAGAGTTTTGTGTATGTATTGAGCTTATTCTATTGTATGTGTGGTAGAGGTAGTCTAATGGGCATCGTGAATGTTTTACAAATGAACTATTATTTTAAGTTCTTTTTGTGTGGAATATATCAATTATATTTATATATGTAAAAAGTAATTATAAGTAATTTCCTAAAGACATCCCACTGAGAGTTTTTTCATCTTGGTTGCGTCATAGAATCATACATGAAGAAAACTGAAGTGGAAACATTCACCTCATAAACTGATGTGCAATAATAACCAACGTATTCTATACCGAAATGTTACTTTTACAGGCCTTCTTCAACCTGCAGTAAACGCGACTACATTCTATCGCATCTTCTATCTATTAGCGAAATATGTCCTCTAAATATTTGCTGTCTGCTCAAATTCGGCAGTACGCTCTCGGTTTTCGAAATGAAAATTTGACGTGTGGTCTGTCCGTAATTTCAGAAATGTTGATGGCGGAAGAGACAAAACACCTCGCATCAAAGCATTATAAACAAACCACGTTTGTAGGTAGGTATAAGTAGGTATACAATTTTATCAAATCTTAGCTGCATTGGACATAAATATAATTCAGTCACCAACCAAGTTTTTCTACGAATCTTTTCGGCACGATGAGTCTGGTTTTAACAGTAGTAATTGAGTTCATTATTCTAAATAACTTGGAAGGTTATTACACTGATTGGGATCTGGATGTAGAAGTGATGTAACACCTAATGATAATTCTACCATCAATTGAGGTATTAACAACTTACATAACCTATAATACTTATGGTAATAACATTCATTACCATATTTGAATTGTATTGTGTAAAACTGTTGATGAATTGTAGTGATAATGTACATTAACAATGACAGATGTTAATAAAAGTATGATCTGAGATCTGAAAACAGTCCACATTATTGTGACTTAACAGATCATTTTAAATTGTACAGCTGTTATAAAGCTATTGTGATCATCAATAAACAAAACCATTTTTTTTTCAATGTGTATGAAATAAGTGTTGACAACTTTTTTCTTTTATCTTTTTATCAATGTGGTAATGAGGATATGAATGGTAATTATTGTATTATTTATACTATGTGGTATACGTTGGTTTGACTGGACTTTTAGGTTTTATTGAAGTTTTGCAAGTTTCTCGTCGACTGAACATATTTGATGAAGGAGAACAATAATTTCAATATATATTGTTACTGCCATAACAAAAAAAAACTTGATATACGCAAAGACAAGACGGGCTGTGATATATTATAGTTCGTAATAATTCTATTTTACAGTCTACTGCCTCGGTTAAAGTTAAGCTGATATTAAAATTATCTGTTACATTCGTTATTGGCTTCGTAAGGTGTTTAATAGTATGATCAAAGACAATTATTTTCACATAATAAAGTTTAATTTCCGCGGTCCAAATAATGAATATTCATTACTGTCATGCTGCGTTGACAGTGGTAATTTCCGTTTGTGGTGATCAATTAACATGAACTGTTCATCGTAATAAAAAATGTGAAATAATAATGATACTCGTGGTGACATATTGCAGATAAATATTATTCGAATTTGTTTATTACAAAAAAAAAAAACCCACTAATTGAGGTCAACAATATTATAGTCAGAATTGTCGGACAAAGTACCGTCATAACGCATTATCAACCTTCCTAATATTACAAGGTAAAGGAACATTATCAAGGCAATAGTCATGACTTCCATTAGAAAAGAACGGTTGTAGGTCTAATAGGGGTGAATTAGATATACGATAGGATAAGATGATATCAAATCAAATCAACAGTATTAGATGATGTAACGTCTTTTCTTACTTGCTTAGGGTAGAATTATTCAGTTTTCTGGTGACGTGAGATGCTTGGTAGAAACTGGATACTTGTTAGTTGATCTGTTAGTTGACTTGTAAGCTTGCAATTATATAGGACATGTGTTGCAATAAGAGATCGATCGCTACTAAATATGGGATGAGTGTTATATTTAATTTACCTACTTTGGATATGTATTTGCTCCAATATTTGTAAACCTCGAGCTTTGATATGATCTGTGATTTCCAGGTTTGACTTAACGATTGGAGATGTAAATCTAGCATCAACTCAACGTAGACTTGTAAATCTTCTTATTTCAAGTTTAGGGCCTAACTTGTAAATCTATTAACATCAACTACATAGGTTTACTGGTAAATCTCACAACTAAAGTTTATGCTGCAAATCTCACAACTAAACAACAACAGTAACCTGCAAATCTACTATGGTCAACTAATGTAAAGCTGTTACTGAAAACCTTTAATTAATTTTCAATTGACAGAATGAAACTGACAGTGGAGATCGCGTTCAAATTCGTGCTAAGAGTTGAAGTTTAGAAAGACTAGTCTATAGGTAAAACTAATTCTATCTTGTTTTTCAAGAGGTGTAGAAGTGGCAATAGATCAATTTTTCAGTTTTGTGTGAAATCGTTCATTTAAAGTTTAGGTGGCAAAAGGCTGTAGGTGATATTAAATTGTACAGGCAGATTTGAATCATCAATCGATATGAAGAAATAGATTTTGATAAAATGCAGAAGTGTGATCTGGAGAAAAATTTAAACTTTGAATCGTTGTTGGTTTTAAATTAAATTAAAGAGAATTCAGCTGTAAACAAGACTAAGTAATCTCAAGTTTTATTGAGCTAAAGTAGAAACAATAAAAGAGGCTTAATACGTTATGTCTAGCCTGTGATAATGTAACTATGGAGAATTAATGTATAATATTTTAACAATGTTATGGATGGTGGACTAATACTAGGATATATTATAATAGCATGTCTATGACATGATGGAATACTTGTGCCTGAAGTAATACATGTAGAATGAGACGATCTTCCAATATGCCATACTATAATTATCATGCGTCGGCGCATCGTAGAAAAAATGGTTACCAAAATTTTAGAGGTAGGATTTAATTTATACTGCAACTGATTTGAAAAGTATGGAAAAATATCCAAATGGTTCCTGTAATAGCGCGTATAGAAAACATCTCAATACGTCGATTGTTCAACTAGAGAATCTCATATTTGTAGTTTGTTTAATTGTTGTCTTAAATCAACACAAACCGTTTTCTTTTCGAACAGATAGACCCAGAATTGATCCAGTACAGTCTTCGAGGAAGAGGTCTGTTCTTACGTCAATATAATGGATATGTTTCTTAATGCTCTAATACATATACCACCCAAATTAAGGGACACTTGGAATAATCACAAATGTATCACATCAGAATTTTAACACTTTTAACTTCTTTACCCATGCGCTTGCTTCTAGATCACAATTTATCAGACCCAACTTTGGAGCTTACGTAATTATCGGTGTCCGCCTCTAGTTAAAGGGGTTAAACTATGTCGATGGTAAGCTTGCCACCAGGAGTCCTTGACATAATCAGATTCAGAAATATTGGCTATAGCTTTAATGTCGACATATACAGTTTGTGATTGAGATAGGAATGTCTAATTATACTTGCAGCTGTTTGCTAATTCCAATTAACCTTAATGCTTTTCATAAGACGTTAATCAGACAATCTCATCAGGTTATTAATGGTCACATGTTTTCGGGCAAATTTTGTGTATAATGTTAACCTGTAAGCAAATATAATTATTATAATACCCACTTTTGAGTATATTGCACTGTTTCAAGATTTCACGTGAATGTTTCAAATGACGACTTCGATGGTATTAGACGTACTATTAAATCAAGGGTATATGCACAAGTTTCAGAATCGCTATAAAATATTGAAAATCTATTTCATGAATTGGTAGATTTGGACTTGAGATCATTTGAATCACACTTTTGTGGTCAGAAGATTTCAGGATTACATTACTGTGGTTATATTCTTAATGTGTCTAATTCAGAATACCCTGTCTAATTATCATAGCTACATTCAGAACATCGCCTTGTCGCTAATATTCTATTATATTAATTCAGAATACCCTGTCTAATTATTATAGCTACATTCAGAACATCGCCTTGTCGCTAATATTCTATTATATTAATTCAAAATACCCTGTCTAATTATCATAGCTTCATTCAGAACATCGCCTTGTCGCTAATATTCTATTATATTAATTCAGAATACCCTGTCTAATTATCATAGCCACATTCAGAACATCGCCTTGTCGCTAATATTCTATTATATTAATTCAGAATACCCTGTCTAATTATCATAGCCACATTCAGAACATCGCCTTGTCGCTAATATTCTATTATATTAATTCAGAATACCCTGTCTAATTATCATAGCTACATTCATAACATCGCCGCCCATTCTCTCTTAAAATCACATATTGAAGCCGATTTCATGCATTACGTTATAATTACATAACCTAAGACTATGTCCACCCTATGATAATAAATACTTACTATTATCTTCTGTGATATAACCCGAAATAGGAGAATTTGACCTCCGAACTAACATCTGTTGAGATCATAATTATGACCTCGCATTATCCCTTCTATGATCTTATGACCTCCTACTATCCTGTCTTATGATCATATTACCTCTTATGATCTTATGACTCCAGACTATCCTCTCTTATGATCTTATGACTTCAGACTATCCACTCTTGTGATCTTAAAACTCCAGACTACCATATTACTTAAGACTATCCACTCTTATGATCACTAACTTCACAAACTATTCTGTATTATGATGATATGACCTCATGAACTCTGATTATTATCTCTTTTTTGACCATATGATCTCGGATATGGCATGGGACTATTCCTCTCTTTGACAATTGACCTCAGACTCACCTCGCTAGTTTCAATATCAGACAATCATTACCAGGACAGTCCTCTCATCGAATCATATGACTTCAGATCATATAATCTCAGACTATTCTCTCTTACGATCATAAGACCCTATATCCTATCTTACGAGAATATGACCTCAGACTATCCTATCTTAAGAGAACATGGCCCCAGACAGACTGTCCTCTCTTAAAAGAATATGACCTCAGACTATCCTCTCTGAAGAGGATATGACCTCAGACTGTCCTCTCTTAAGAGAACATGACCTCAGACTATCCTCTCTTAAGAGAATATGACCTCAGAATATCCTTTCTTAAGAGAACATGACCTCAGACTACCCCAAAAATGATCATATTACCTCATACTATCCTCTCTCAAGATCTTATGACCTCAAACACCCCCTCGTGATTACATGATTCCAAATTATTTCCTCTGAGAGCACATTACCTCAGACTATCCTCTTATGATTATACATACATGTATGACCTAAAAAAACACTCCAAAATGATCATACATATTATATAGTATATTTTCAATCTTCAATAACATCACATTCACAAGGTTAATCATGTATATTTCTTGTGGTAATTTTACAAGGCAAACTCTACCGTAATATAGTTCAGTATCACAATACAAAATGCTTTGGCTGCAAAAAAAAACCATCAAATTGTCTTAAAAAACCTCTCTTCTAGTAAATCTTTTATTTTCCATCCTTTCTAACCTGTGATTAAATAGCAATCTTTTTTGAGTTTAAGGCAGATATTTATAACGTTTCCCTTCCTCAATAAAATTATTCAATTAAGTTTAGATTGACATTAAGAACTTTCGGCCTTTTCTTCCTTTGGAGTATTGCTTTGCGTGCAATTTAAATGCCAATCTTCAGATTCTATGTCTATAATCATGTAACGTGAACTTTACAGATTCCATTCCAGAAAGTAAAATGCAATATTTCCCATATTATTGTCCCTTCTTCCAGAGCTCTATTGTTTTAATGATACTATCAATGAAGAACAAATGTAACCAATAATTATAATTTTTAAGGTGCCTAGTTAATAAGTCAATTGAAATATTAAAACTGAACATAAAAAATCATATTGGTACTCACAGTTTCACGCTATGCGATTTTCCGATTACTAACCTATTTTCAGTCAATTAGATTGAAAGTTTCACATGCATTTTACGTAACAAAAATATTGCAGAAATGAATATGGAAACATGCAATGCAATGGCTAACAATGAAGACAAGTTAAGAGGAAAACAGCAACCGATGAGTAAAATCTTAGAGTAATATGAGGTGTTCTTGAGGGATAAGAATGCCTTTTGAATGTCATTTGTATCACAGATATCAAGTTGTTGTGGACAAGACGTGATTAGTAAATTAAAGAGCGGAAAAGAGTAACAGATTTATAAGAAATTTTCATTAACTAAGTAATTAGACCTGTCTGTTCTTATCTCACGTTTCTAACGTAAAATTTAATTTCCGATTTCTTGCACTCTATTTACTTATTTTGACTGAACCAGATCTTAATACATACAAACCTTATTGATTTTTACATACTAAATTCCCAAAATTCGTGGGTTTAGTGTGTGTATATCAGCATCTAACTATGATTGTGAAATTTTCTTTTCGATAGAAACCCGAACATTAAAACAACATTATTCCATTCCCTTGGCTGAGCTTGAGATGTTATATAAACTCACAAATTGAACCACTCTCAAATAAGGAAACGAGTAAGTAAGTGTATGAAAAATGGATTTATTTCGAAATTCTAGAAAATATTCACAAACTCAGTTACAAGACAGTTGTTATATTGAATCAGAATTTTGTCGTGAAATGAAATACGTTTGTCTGATAAATTTGTTGAAATTGTATGGATTCTTTCACTTCTCAACACTTGTTCTTCTCTCGTGTCCTCTTAGCGAAATATATAATTGGTATCAGAGCAACTTGCCAATACCCTCTTACATCATGCTATTACTTTATAGTATTATGATTATATGCCTTCATAATATTCATTATTTATTCCCAGTGATCATTATTCGCACTTTTTGTGATCGTATATCAACATTATTTCTATTTTTATCACGGTCAGCACTCACAGATCATTATTATAGCTTGTCAATATCATCTTTTATTAATTACATATCATTATCATAGCTTAACAATACCCACTATCACTCTCAGGTATTCTCCTATTCCTATAATATACTTGACATTTCCTCTTTCATAACTTAATTATTTTGGACATAATATGCACCATATAACGTTTGCTGTGAGGACGTGAAGTATGTCTGTCCTCTGTAGTATTTTATCATGATTGTGTTACATGACTTTTCTTTGTAATTGAATGCTGGCGTCAACTTGTCCCTCCTCTTTCCGTCTTATTGAGATGGAATTACTTAATTTTCTTTTGATCAAATGATACTTTTATAAACATACCTTATGCTTCATCATTACCATAGAATGGTACAGGGCAAAAGAACATTTTCTTTTCCGTGTAGGAAATTGATCGCTAACATCTCTTACAATTGGGTAGCCTCAAATATGTATTTTGAATATTTGTCTGCTTGTGAAGAGATATAAAATCTAGGCATTTTTTGTGGGCATTTTTCGCATCTTCTTTAGTTGAATCGGATCCGCCAAACCCAGATATACACAGAAAGATAGATATTTCTGTAGTTACGTCATATCATGATAATCCCCCATTTACACCATTTATCTGCGGTTCTCATTTTTTTATCGCAACCGATCTCTCATTGGCATATAAAACTGCAGCCAAACGTTCAAGGGCTCTGACTCGACTCCAGCCGATAGTCAAAATATCCACCAGAGGCTGGAATAGGGGAAGATGTTTCAGACTAACACTAACATTCGTAATGATTAAAACAATCGTCTTACATATATTCGTAGAAACATTACGATATGTCTTTAAAACTTAATTCCATTTGAAATAAAATAGGTTCAAATATGCAGTAAGGGATGTAACATTCTTTAATTTAATGTCCACGCGATTAAATAGTTTAAATGTGTCTTGCAAGCTTGAAGCCATTTTAACCTTAATCTAACGACTGCTCTCTTAAGACTTTCTATCGGAAGCAATGATTATTTTCCTGACAACAGAAGCCAGGCAGGAAAATTTCAATCGAAATCTTAATCTCTTTCTCAACAGTCTTAGACTTTTCTCGAAGCTTTTGAGGACTAAATCCATTTTCAAATAACTTTTATCTAATAGATACTTTACTACGTGTCTGTCTTGAACGAATTTCTATCTCTTGGTAAATCCAACGATTTTTTTTAAGTAGACGTATTCTATCACGCCAGAAATGATGTAGCGAGAAAGTAAAAACTTATCCTGAACTATTGCTGCTTATTATTGTAGTATACAAGAAATTCGTGACAATATTTCGAAAACATTTATTAATTAGCATTGACCGATACTGAAGCCTCTGCATGGACTCAAACCGCAGATTTAGTAAATTTAGTAAAATAACACTTCAGATAGACTGGGCAAAACCAAAGAAATAAGATTCTAAAATAATAAAATATAGAGATCTACTGTAGAGCACTGCTTCAAATCAGATAACGGAAATGATCAAATTTGCTTTGAAAATAGCTAGACACAAAACACATTATTATATCATAATATTACACTAAAAAAATAATACTCGGTATAATGTACTAGTTCAACCTCTATTAAAAAACAGCACACATCTCAAGATCAAACGAGTCTTCAACCAAACTGAGAATTCTGAACTATTTCATCAGTTTCTATACAGTCTTATTCGAATATGTATGGCAAGATTAGTTTTCGTCAATGATATTGAAAGCAAGTGGCCCTCACATCATAGTCATCACCAGTTACGTATGGTTGCGAGTAAGAATAGCTGTCATAAGTTTCGAACACAACTCTCGTGCAACTGAGTTGTGAGTTGCATTCGCATTATTCGCAACCACTGCAACTGGTATTCGCTTCGCTATTAGTATATTCACTTGTACTAAACAAACTAAAAGGTAAAGGTTATATGGCGACATTTTAAGGCATACCTATAGGCCTTATTTCAGACAAAGTTACCCGTAGATCAGATTGTCAAATACATTAGTTATATAGATAGGTCAGATCATTTTATTATGATCATTATATTCTACTGCACTAAATTTAACCAAGTTTGAAATACTTGTGCAGATATCTCACCAATGCCAAGACAAATGTGGTGGTTCAATGACAGTGTAAATTGTATTTTAAGAGAGAATGTTTTCGTTGATTGATGGAATGCTATGTTAAAGCCATATAAATTGGCTTCTTATTCGAAATTTTGTTATTTTGAAGTCTTCATTTAATAAACCTTACACAGGAATATATATGCCTATAGATTCATTGGCTTCTTTCATGGAATGATTTTGTTATCATATATTCAATTGTAAAGTGTATAACCATTCTTCGAAGCATTTGTTGTGTTTTTGATAGAACTGACCTATCTATATAACTAATGTCAAGTATTTGATAATATTGAAAGTTTTAACAATTATTACGTTTACGAAAGTTCAAAGAGAAATTACGAGTTGATCATATTACTTATACTTAAATACAAGTTTAATTGAAAAATGTTGTTCCCAGACCAAACCAATTTTATGAGCGTGAGTTGTTATAAAAAGATCTCATCCGTTTTCCATAAGTAAAAAGATAAGATAAAATATTCTTGAATAAGGTGTTTCTGTCTTTAGCAACCAATCTCTTGGTATTTGAGGTCAGTTTATAAAAATCATGACCACTTTTCTGGTAAGCTCATTTTAATGATGGTATCCAAGTAAAAAATACAATCTTTTTGAGGTATTTGATACAATCCAATCGATATACACCTCATATTAATAAACCAAAAAATCACATTTTCATTTGTGGTTAAGTTCAATAAAATCGGCAGCGGATCTCCTTAGCATGGTGTTCTCAGATATAATAGATTGTCTATGACATTATCATTTTAAGACTTCCGTTGTCTTGATCAATATGTAGCGTTCATCTCTTGAAGAACTACTTCATTAACGGTTGAACTGTTTGGAAATGTCAACTTGATATAATGCTTGATCATTATGCAATATATCGTATCTGTTTCGCGATTCACCTGCCCTACTAATGATTTCAGTTTAACTCCGGTATATTGTGACATTACCATTTGATGTGATACTGGCAATATGTTTAAATTGATATATTCCGTATCGCCTGAGCTGGCCACATCTAGTCTCTCAGCAACTAGTAAGACTATTTATCGATTGACTAATCTTCCTTAGTTCTCATGGTCTTTTATCTCATCATTCTTCTTTCAACCCAGATAAAACGATCCAATAAAGAAATAAATTGAAGAACGCTCTACCTTCGTAATAAGCCTTGTCTGGAAACATTTATTGGGTCTCTAGAATTTCAGTATTGACCTTTAAGTAGATGGTATCAGTGTTGAAGCACGGTCTATTGATCCAATAATATATTGTCTTTACATTGATTAAGCAGTTACAAAACGGACACCAACTTAGACCAATGGAATACTAACATACCATTTAGTACTGATCATTCAATATATATTATATCAATGGCTCAAACATTCATGAAATTGTGAAAAAATATGGTTGGAACATCGCTTTTTTAAGGAAGAATCCATTCTCCGTATGAGGATCTTTATTTTTATACTTATACATACACAATATATTCATGGATAATATTTAGTATGTTTAACAATCTCTAAGGTATAGTATGGGTACTTATATTTCTCAATGAATGAATAAACGTCGGGCAAGATGGGCAACCACATGCAGGGTGCATTAAGGGCAATTTTGGGAGGACAGAGTCACTAGCCTGCTCTTTTTCGATATCCAACTGTTTCAAGATACTCTAAGAAATATCTATTTGTCTGGTCGCAAAAGGTTTCGGAGTCCACATAAAATATTTGATATCTATTTCATAAAAACAGATTTATTGATATGAACAAACAATATTCTGTAAACGATTTACCGGAAGTGCTGTTCTGTCCGTATGATACTTGAGTTTACTAAATGAGATCATTTGCCATTAATGATAACATATTGAGGATGGTTTATCTTAGTAATATAATTTTCAACCAGAAATTGCACTTAGTAATCTTGACAATGTCTATTTTCAGTCTAAACGAGTGTCGTATCTTTGAGCAACTATTGAATTATTTCCCTATTTCGTCTAGAGAGATAACCTAATACTGTTCACCATTGTTGATGGTAGAAGGATGTCTTATGTCTTAGATGTTTCATCAGATATTCTACAAAATAATTAAAATTGGTTTATTTCGATTTTTTTTATGAATCCTTCACTTTGACCCATATTTCATGAGCAACCAACTCGGCAACGGCGGCAGAATGCGTCACCTATTTTCGTGTACAATTTTTGATCTATAAATAAGTCTAGAAAAACAAGTTTTATGGATACCGGGTGGTATAATTAACTTCTCTTAGTATTTATCTATAATATCAATTCATTATAACTAGTAACAATTCCTTCAAAGAAACACGATTTTAAAAAAAAATAGTGACTGACAAAATAAGATACGTAGCGTGATTTATTGCTAAAAGTCACTGAAACAACATAAGAATATGGTCCACTTTGTGTTCCATATACATTTTCTGCTGACACGAATCCGCTAGTTGATCACGTGACTTCATTCGTTGGACTACATTCTAGCAGACGACACTTGGAATTTTGATTACCGCTTGGGATCATAAGGAAATTCGGCCATGACGTTTGGTAATAACTGAAATCCGCCATTTTGTCAAAGTATACATTAATACATTTTACCTTGCCTGAAACTACTGAATTCATTCTACTAGCTGATATTGTAGAGAAAACCCATGTTTATTAAAACAAACTAATGCGGAGGTCGCGCAAGATCGCTCATGTAAATGATTAATTGTTTCCGGAAATCCACGAATAATAGCTTTCCACGGAATTAGGTTACTTGACTGTATATGATGACTGTGTGATTTACCTTTTATAACAAATAAAAAAACGTTTAGCAAGGCTGTTGTCATACCTCTGTGACGATTTTGTTAAATTAATGTCATATATCTGTTAAATTTTTGGGGGCCTAGGGTTAGCATTATCCTTTCGCAACAATATGTGATTATGGCGTTTTATCACAAAGTTCAAAATGATTTACGCTTGCTTAGAAGCCATAACAAACTGATTTAAAAAAAATATTGGACCGGATCCCCCAAAAACGTTAATGATAGTTAATGAATTTTACTGAAACTTATGCCATCCTGACTTGCGTATTCTTGAATGTACCTTTGCTGTAAAAAAAAAAGAATTCTCTCCGCTATTTAAGGCAATTGAGGGCATAAAAAAGTAGGTTAGTTGGAGCCACTGTCTCGGAACACATTGCACACAGCAGGACGTTATTACTACTCATTAGACCAATTATATAGAAGAATAGAAGGATATAAAGCCGGATTTCACTTACATTGTTTGTTTTTTTTAAGCTATAACGGGTGTGGCACCAGGCAGGGTATGCTTACTCTTCTTGACACATGATGCCATTTTTCATTATAAAATACTTCGTCTTTTATGATTGATATACTTCCTCCTGAAATGTTCATTAGCTGCTACCAATGTTTCGCCAATATATTGTATGCATTTCGTTTTGGGGTTCGGGAAAGCACATGGTAAAAACGGTTCAGATCGACTGCTAAAGGTGTGGACAAATGGAATGGTTGAGGAATTGATTGAAATGGTGGAGGGCAGATTTATTATATTGAATAATAAATCTAAAGAATAAAGTCATCTTACTAATTGTAAACATTCAATTCTCGCCTTTTCTTTGACATTAGAAATACTTTTGATAGTGAAAACAGACAACTATGATGAAGTTTCTTGGTCAGTTTTCTTCGACCAGGTGTTTAATTGATAATTTTGATAATTACAATACTTAATGTCATTGTCCTGACATTTTATTTGATATTGTACACTGTAAGTCGTTTTTCATCATCAATAGCCCAATCAGCAGCAGAATTAAAAAAGTGTGGTACATTTCATTAGTTTTTAATTGTTTTTTGAAATGCAACCCCTGGAGTTGCATCCATGGTTACAGACAATAGTGTAGATTTTCTTACTCGGTTTCTAATAGTTTGTTTAGCCAAGTGATAGGAATATTGAATGAAGTGTTTGAAATAACTGTTCAAATCATACGAAAAGTAATTTATAGTGAAAAGGTCACCTCTAAGAACCACCAAACGATCAAAGAAAAGGGAAATCTGAAAGTTTTTTTTCATTCAGCCTCTTGACTATTCAATCTACGATTTAGATTGTGATCTTTATAGAAATCAGGGTTAATCACTGAAATGCTGAAAGTATTTCGGTAAAATTGATTAAAATTCTGTCAGCTTTGAGACTTCAGCGACAATAAAATAACTTGAGATTGATTCCAAGCACGATATTTTGTAAATAGTATGATAGAAGATAGGTCTAAGTTAAAGATTGGAATAGTTGTAGACAGTTTTAGGAGATGATCGATTCGTGTACCTACAGCCTGAATACTGTCTATTTCTATATAGATTATTATTATGATGAATAGATGAAATTAGAAAGGTCGTGTCATTTGATAATATGGTGTTGATGAACCCCGCTATCTATCTTTGGTTCTATCTATCGATCTAGTCAAATCATAGTTATTACATCTTATTCAAAATCTTAATCATCCTATATGATAATTTTATTTCGCGTTTTCATCATTGCCCGGTCATCCTAATTCAAATTTAACTTGTTAAGTCTTAACAGAAGCATTGAAGTTTCAAGGGCGTTTTATTGGTGTCTTGTGTTTCTAACTGAATTTTTAGAAAATTTCCCTGGAATCATAAGGGAGTGTTATTGTCGTCTTGTGTCAAAATTAACATATATTTGGCTAGAACAAATTGTTAACGAGACTTTTCATGGAAACAATTTGGATAATTTATCACTATTTGGTGTGCCCCAACGGATAGTACCAGAATATTATGGCCATGGCTATGGCGTATAAAGGTAGGTATCTTACTTTCTATTTTTGATGCTAACAAAACACTGTTAGAAACCTAAATATATTCACAATTGTATTAAATGTTCAGAATTTATAAATCTGGATAAAACTTTACCATCTAAGGAAAGCAATCGTTCCAGTTACTATTACTTACTGTAATCTACTATCAAGTAGGGGAACACTAATAAAATAATGTTACTTGCTTTCACGAAGCTTTCAGAAACTCTCATGACTAAAGACACGATTTCTTTGTTAGATATTTGGTACTTAATTGCAATGATTCGTTGCGGAAGAATGGGGTGTTTAATAGTGATTTGAAGGAAAAAATAATGAATGTAAAAAAAGTCTAGTTCGAAAGGCGGTTAGTGAGGTAACGCAAAATGCGCTGTCATGAGCCAATTTCGGGTTCGGACTGCAGAGTACATAACTTTCTTACTTTCTTGACATTTGATTGCATTCTGTGACTAGGTTGTCAACTCTACAATCCACAATGCTAATATTGTCTGTTTGGAATATTAAATCAGTTATGAAAGAAGTAAGAAGCCAGTGTGGTAAGATTCAGAATAATCATAGACATAATATCATCTGTCGAGTTCACTGTATTGTAGTTGATTAATGTCTGAAGACAGTTCATGTCATATATCATATACTCAGGTTATCTTGAAAGTATTATCAAGAAAATTCCATTTATAATTTTGAAATTGTTTAATAGTTGCTATGACAGTGAAAGTGACGGACACACATTGTATATAAGGTAGTTATTGAGTTGTTTATCACGAAACAACAAGTAAAGAATCATCTAGATGATTAGGACGAGTATGGACAACTATTCTTAATATGTTGTGAGTATCATTTATTTCAGCAATTAAAATATTTCTGTGCAGTTGTTTATATGAACGTTATTCTCTCGTAATCTGTTAACGAAAAAGTATATTTATAATTAGGAATTATATAAAAACGTTAAGTGAAAAAAAAGATCGAATGAAAAGGGACTCAAGAACACATTAAATGCAAGTGTTAAACATAATAAGCGATTAAATAATGGAACACAATATTTTAGCATACTACTGGTTTTTGTTTACACTAGGATGATACTGATTTAAAGGTTGCGTTGTAGTTTCATATGGTTTTTATCTAGTTGTTGCTTGCTGAGAATGATGTGAGGTTTATGGTTTTGGAACATTTGTATCTGATCTTTAATGAGTTTGGAGGTGGCTTTGGAAAAGATTTTGGATGTAAAAGGTTATTTAAGGTGAGAAGATTTAGAGAATGTCTGATCTCAATATTATTGTCTCTTTATTCATCGAACATATAACATGGAATTACTGCAGTGTTAATTCACTCTATATATATATATATATATATATAGAGTTAGTTAGTTAGTCATAAAGAGTTTTGCTATAGTTCTTGAAACAATAGTTCGTTTGTAGCCACGAAAACAAGAATTCTATATGATAATAAAAATCTATGTTTCTGTGCGCTCAGTACTATGAATTTATACCAAAATCTTCGCCAGAACTCACACCTGTTACAGTTTTTATCTGTGTTTCTGAAGCTGGAATTATCCAATTATTCCAGATATTGACTACACTCTTTTAACTTGACCAACTGTCATCATTTTCTTTATTAGTTAAGTCACGCTAAGACTTCCTGGTGTCATGTTCTAACATATTCATTGGTTATTTGTAAAAAAAACTCATTTTACCAGAGATTTTCTTTAATAAGGCAATTTGATATTTCATTTATCACTTCATTTTCGCTTGACACAATTCCTTACTGAAGCTTTGAAGATGTGATTGACACACACTGTAAATGAACCATTCTTGTAATGTATACATCTATCCGATTCAAATTTTATTTTAAGTTTAGGTTAGTGCAATATCTGTATGGGAGATGTAGTTTTTCAATAAAGATATATATCAGAATAAATGAAAAATCTGCTCTTTCTGTGCAAGTAGTTTTTTTAAAATCTGAAAACATCTCATTACAAGCCAAATATGGAATTGTATTGTAATCGCAATTTGTCTCCAAATATAGGTTTTGTTTTGTCACGTTGTGCTCCGTTTTGTCGCGATTTTCACGGCAAGCTAGGGTCGTTTCGCTATGTTTCAATAAAGGTGTGTCCCGATGTTTTGCAGGCCGAAGCATTACGGTACGTTGAGTTCTGCCGCGAAACCGTGACAAAACGGAACACAACGTGACAAAACTGGAAAGGAACTTCAGATGCCGGGGAAAAGATACGATTTCCGCCCCACTACCAAGTTTTGTAACGACCTTTTACGTATTGTCACGTTTTGTAGCGTTTACCCAGTTTTACTCGGTCTATTACGTTTCTCCACACAGTGCCTACCGACAGTTTAAAATTATGGCCCGGCATCAACGGCAATTACGTTTGCCTATCCCCCCACCGACAGTTTAAAATTATGGCCCGGCATCAACGGCAATTACGTTCATAACGTTTTCCTCACGGTGGAGGTGTGTGCATTTATGGTAACGCTCCACGTATTTGATTACGTAAATATGGCTATGACATATCTCTTTATAGTATCAACCTCTCAATGCCATAATGTTCTGTCTGCAAAGAGTTCAGTGATATTAATGGAAAACTTGATATTTTGAAAATGACAAAAATTACGTCTGAATGTTGTCATGTTATCCGTATGTTGTCTGATAATAACTTCAAGAGAACTCTTGTCTGTTGAACTCACTTGAAAGGGAAATTAAACACAATTTCAATTCAATTCATTTTATTGCAATACATGGTAATATACAGAAAACGATTTAATCAAGTAGATTCTATAGTTTTAAAATCCCAGGTTTAATTTATATTTTCAATTGCCATTGTCAACGGGAGGATATTTTTTATGAAGTCGAAAGATATGCAGGTGTCATAGCGCTAGAAGAACTGTTTATACTTCTTGTAATTGATTTTCCTTCAAGATTCCCCTTGGTGGTCAGAATTAAAAATTGTTAGTGTTCTATAATCAGTATTACACCTGATTGTTTAATTAAGTCAAATTTGTTCATATTTATGATTGGCAAAAGCTCTCAGAATTGTCTGAATTAGAAGTGATGTAGTAGGTATTGTTTGCAAGGATCCTTATAGATTTTTAGTCTTCAAATTTGAGGAGAAAGAGAAAGAAGCGTACACACGATGACAAACATGAACAAAGGATGCTGCTCTACGGCTGAATTTGTCAACTAGTTATCACCTTTAGATAGTCCACACATAGATCTATCTGTATATTCCATTAGAAACATTGGCGATTTTTTTAATGTTTAGTAGATTTAGTTTAATGTTTAATGAATGCCCATGGACAACATTAATTTGTGACATATTGCCCATCGGATAATACTGTTACTATAGCAACCATTTGATTTTGAATCACATTTAATGGTTCTACTGATGGACGAAGTGATAATACCTACATTATTATAGTTTATTGATTTTAATATGAAATCTCTATAGTAACCATTGGTTTATTTTAAAGCTTGATATTGTTCTTATAACTAGTATATATTACTAGTGAATATTATTAAATCGGTTAATATAATATAAGCCATTTGTCATCATGTTCTACCAGGAAATCATTCAAACAAACATCATAAGATCCGGTTCACACTAGCTAATTTTAATATTCAGTCATTTTATCAATAAGTTTCGTTCTATTTATTTGATTTCCGACCCACTTCACCTGACTCCTTTCTTTTCTTCTGGCGTACATACATTTTTATTGTCTGATTGCCCTCTTAGTCATACCCTCAAATAAAGCAATTTAACGATTGCTTCAAAAAATTAGTCATCGTTCATGTGAACTTTTAAGGCCAATTTTGGCAGTTGACATCTATTATTGCTTTTATTGGTCATATCCTTCTGGTATTTTTTATGCATCTTATTTCGATTTTTCATTTTGGTATATATGTTAATTTTGAAGACTAGCTTTTATTGTTAAGGATATCTTGTTCCGAAAACACGATAGTATGTTACGTTGGTTGAAGGCATCTAATGGAAATTGGTTTAAATTAAATACTCCATCATTCTGTCGAGAACCATATAATACTTGAGGCTAAAGTTAACATCTATTTCATCTTGGTGATTAAAATATATGTAGAACCAAGTGTTCCATTAGCTGCACCAAAAACTGCACCCAGATTAAGATTAATTACATGATTCATAATGAGTTAATTGTGTAATTGTAATTTGACAAAGAGATCCTATGTACATAAGAAATAACGGTTCTTTTGGGTTTTGTCAACCTTGTTTAAATTCATGTTATTATTCTTAACACAAAGAGTATTCTTTTATTAATGTATTCTCATAGAACCTATAATTCAGAGAATCTATAACTCTTTTATTCCTCCTCTCTTATTATACGTGTGACTTACTTCCGGGCTCATTGGAATTGACCATATTGATTACAATTCAGATATCCTACGAAACGGTGTCATTGTAGCAATATATCCAATCCTATTTAGATATTAAGTGTACATATAGATTGTCAATTATTTATTAACATTTATGGAAAAAAATGAAATAAATAATGGAAAAACATAAAGCCTTAACATGTCATTTCTGGTCGCGGAGAAAATCTGTTTAACGTAATCAGATAGAAAATTGGCGTAAAATCTTCTTATTATAAAAGTATGTTAGTCACGACAGTCGCTTCCTTCTCATTAGAACTAGTTTTCTGTAACTCATCAGTGCTGTGAAATGTTTACTGAAATTCTCCGGGTTCCTAGCGCCCATAGAAAAGTGTATAATGCGAGAACTACTCTAGGTATATTTTTTGATGTACATGTACATATTAGGTGTATAATCAGTAATTGGTATTCTTATCATTTATTCATATAGACTTTACGGAATAGTTTAACTATACAATCATATCAATTAGTAAGTGAAAAGTAAAAAATGAAAGCGCCTGTAGGTTATTAATTAACACGCTGTCTCCTGGACATGACATGCAAATTTATGGAAATACTGATCCTTGTCAAAGTGATGAAATTGACAATTAGAGAAGCTGTAAAAGTTTAATTGTTGTTCTCTGATAGAAGAAAGCTAGATATCGGTGTTAAACTTGCAAATATGACTTATATGTTTTTTAATAGTGAATAACTTAAAAAAAAGATAAGCCGTATATAGTTTGTATATGTTAACGAGACACTGGCACACTAATAAAATAAACACATTTAATACTGTTCTATTATAGCTTTTAGTTTTATTAACATTTGGGATATAAATCTGTTTTCTTTTATAGTTATGATCTAATGAATAAATGGATATCTATATTATATCAATCAGAATTCTCAATCTGTAGATCACGATACGTGTATATGTATAACGGATATTGTCGTGAAATAATTTGCGATGTATGGATATGATTATAACTATGAAACCGTACAACTCTTTTGTTTATCAAATTGTCTGCTATCCAGTAATGTATTATTGTGATCTATTTCAGTTCGACATAATGAACCAGGTGGTGATGGTACCATGCCTCCTAGATCAACCAGAGATAAGCGTACAGCTTCAAGATTCAACCTCGGTGATAATAAATCAGGAAAGTCGGTATGTGTTCAATTCTTATTTTATTACTGCTATCGCATTAAGATGGTATCAAGTATTCTCAAATGACCAATTGATCTTCACCTCAATTTCTTTGCAAAAGAAAGAAGACTAACAATTCCGTATAAGATCAATTCAGATGGATCAAAATGTTTTCGTTAAGAAAGAGTCTATTTTTTGAACATTTAATTTGGTGCTGAACAGGTTTGGATGCAATCATGACAATTGCTTGAGATTTGTCACGACATAATTGCATGCACAATGCAATGCCATGTTCACAACATTCTTGACCGAAACAACTATCTCTATTCCATTTGGACAGATGTCAGCTGGTATCGAGGTAGAAAAAATAGGCCCTCTGCAGGATGCGGGGAATTTAATCCTATTTGGATATCACGGATCCGCAAAACCTCGATATAATCGGAAAGATGGAAAATTTTGTAGTTCAAACATACCATCGTTATCCCCCTACATCATTTATGCCAGTAACTTACCGTGTCTGTAAGAAGTTTAAAGCATTTAATAATGAACGTAAATAATCTATTATATCCACAGCCCATTTCACGGTGAATTAGTGTTGCGCATCACCGCTATTTTTCTTTTGTTAGCTTGACCCGTTGACCTTTAATTTCTGGTTGCGCAGAAAATCTTTCGTGGCAGACAATAAATCTTTCGTGGCAGACAAAAAATCTTTGATGGATCTGCAGACGTGGCATATATGATGTGGGGAGATAATGATGGTATGAATGAACTACAAAAACATCCATCTTTCCAAAGGTATAATGAATCCGAGGTATCCAATTTGGTGTAAAAACCTTGCAACTGCAGAATCTCCCCATTTTAGAGGCCTAATTTTCCTGTCTCTACACCAGCTGACATCTGTCAAACAGATATTAAGGTCTAACAACATTCATGACACATTTACTGGAACATACTCGCGGAAAGATGCTGGTTTGTGATCTATTGTGTGACGAATGAAAGATTTCACAATTGCAAATGAAACTTCATACTCATCCATAACTGCTAATGACATTACTATATTATGTGATTGGGCATTTGGTTTGTGATATTTAATAGGTCTGTCTACAAAATGTTAGATACTTCAAAATACCATTTCAGTTCAAGATATAGGGGAAGCCCAGTTATAATTTGTTCACCTCGGTGGTCTTAACTCCTGTCAAGTACAATTTCAGTTACCTTAAAACGCATATTGTATTCAACATTTCATTTCAGCTGTCAACATTAGAAGAAGATTTTATTTACGCGGCTGAATTTGGTGATATCCCAACTGTGCAACGAATTTTAGAAGATAATTTAGGGTTTAGTGTAGACTACAGTGATATATTAGGTCGAACACCGTTAAGGTTAGCAGTTGGTAATGAACATTTGGAGGTGAGCTTTTTAAGTTTTTATCCTTTGTTCTAACGCACGACTATTGTGCTGTGTGGTTTGTATTGACAAGTAGAAGTACATTCTGTTTAGCCGGAGGAACATATAACTACTGTATACAATATCGTCGTGGCTAATTAATTTCTCGTTTTCAATCAAATGACATGAAAGACACATAAATCATATTGATTTGGAATCAATGTCATGTGAAGGTAAATAATGAAAATGTAACATATTATTGATCGTAGGTAAAATATGACTTAGATTGACACTGAACTTTGTACACTGTAACTTTTCTAAATTGAACAGTTATTGAAAACATAGACAAATATTTCCTCTTAATAAAAGAAAGTAAGTGGTATGTGATGAAGGCTATATTATTTACATATTTAAAATGTCATCATTGTTTGTTTTATTTTTTGCTGGACATGCTTTCGTGTCATGATAGACCTTTCTCAGACAATATTAACAAAATACTATCAGAAGTTTCCATAAATCAGAACTTACTTTGGGACGTTTTTGTTACATGTTAGTAATACTATGAAGTAAATATAGTGAGGTAATAATATAGTAAACATAGCCACCATAAAACAGCATGATAATACTAATATAATAATGTTTTATTCTCTTGTAACCCTTTAGGGTAAATGAGAAATACGCATATATAACAATTCGTGTGACAATCTTGGTAAATTATTCCCCCTTTGGGTGATTCTATACTTGACAAACATTTAAGAGCGTTATAACATCGAATCAGACAGTATTAAAACACCACGGTGGTCTATGTAATCAACGAATTATTATAGTTATATATTATCAATTATGTCGTTTAAAAGCTCTGTATTGAAGCGTTTGATAATTGCCAATGACGGCTATGTGCTTTGTATTCCTCTGTCGTACCATGATCTAACATTGCTTAGTATTTTCTAAATACTGCTCATGAAATTTGTGGCATGATGATTACCAGTGTTGCTAAAAATCACTTAGTATTCTGATGTGATCTGATGATCTGATACTTTCTTAAAAAATTAATATATATTTATGGAATGAGTTCTAGTGAAGTAAGTTACCTATTTCACTGTTGATGAAAGTGGTAATCACAAATACGTTTATTCACGTCAGAGAATAAATTATACAACATGATAAAGTCGGATAACAAAATACCATAGATATTACACATTTGAGCTTTATACTTGTTATTTTACAGTCGGTGAACAACCAAGTATTGTCTTCGGCTAATTAAAATATTGTATCATTTATTTGTAATTAAGTAACAATAGTTTCGTCTAATTAAACAACTATATCACCTTTTTGTATGGAAAGTGAAAACATGTCTGATGTTTATCTGAAATTTGAACAATGTTCATTAACTTAACTTCGCAAAGTGTTTTTGACGTTGGTGTATGTTTACTGCCTCAAAGGCTATCTGACCGTCACGATAGTAACCAAAATAGATCGAGGACTACAAATAAACAACATTCATATTGTATTGTATATATGAATTCGGATATGAAAGTGTATATTGCAGAAAGTTTCAAAAAAGATTGATCGCGCTGATATCTATTCACAAAATGACTAAAAGATCTGAAGGCGAATTGTCTTTTTATACCACTTGTTGTTATACTATTTGTTTATCTATTACTCGCTAATACATGTTTATGACAACATGTTTCTATAAGAATCAAATACCAGCGTCCCAAAAAGTCCGTACATGCCTATATGATAATGGGGTTCATGATTTGGGAACAGGTACAGTGTTGTTTACATTCAACTATAGATTACTTAAATTTATTGTTTTCAGATATCTTCTGTCGATTGATTTTGTATCCGTAATAGTGTTGGTCCATTTTATTTCGATATCTTTTATATTCAAAGGATTTTACTAGTAAATATGATATGGTTTCATATCAATTTACATATATTGTACTTTGTATTTGAACTTATTTCTTTTGTAATTGCAGGTATGTGAGTTATTATTAGACCGATGCAATGTGTCTAGTATCCACGAAGCCCTGCTTCAAGCCATCAGTGCTGGTCATGAACAAATTGCAGAGACAATTCTTAAACATCCGAAATACCGAGAAATCAAGAAGGAAAATAAGAGATTCGGTGAAACGGACTATTTCTATAATACAAACAGTGAAGATTCGCCATTTTCCTCGGATATTACGCCATTGATATTAGCAGCAGAAAGAAATCAGTTTGAAATTGTTCAGTTATTGTTATTACGGGGTGAAAAGATACCAAAACCCCATCATTATTATTGTCACTGTCAGGAATGTTCCAATAAATTGCAGTTTGACCAGCTACGACTGGCTAAAACACGCCTCAATGCATATAAAGGATTAGCTAGTGGTGCTTATATCTCGTTATCCAGCAAAGATCCCATTTTAACAGCTTTTGATTTAGCAAGGGAATTACGGAGAGTAGCGGTGGTCGAGAAATATTATAAGGTAAGAAATGATTAACATTCCATTCATGACCTCATGTGCTATTTCACACTTAACATTGCTTATTCGATTTTTTTGCTTTCCTGTTGAAAATATATTATCTAAGATAGAATCGTGATATTGTTCAGATGAAAGAAATATGTTTTGAATGATTCATTTTAAAGGCCTATTAGCAAACTATTTTAACTTGGTGAACATATGTTCAGTGACGAACTTTTTTTGCATCTCGTTTAGTGCTCTGCATTTCATTGCAGACACCGAAGAGGAGCTACATCTTGTTCATTTTGGGTTTAAGCTCTGAACTTGTTCTGGAAGAATTCATTTTACACTCGACTGTTGCTTCTGACTTACACCGATATCAATGTGTTGACATCTAATGGATGCTCCAACTGATATCCTCTTGTTTACACTCGACTGATGCTCCTGACTTATACTGATATCCTCATGTTGACATCTGATTGATACTCCTCCTGATATCCTCTTAATTACACTCGACTTGTGCTCCTGACTTACACGCCCTCGGGGGCGTATCTAGAAAGAGCCTGAGGGGTAGGCCAAATATAAGAAGGGACCAAAGCCCCCTGAGACCAGGCAGATGCCAACAGAATTAAAATGCCCTGAGATGAATTTTGAGCATCTAAAGGGCTTGATTTTCACTTCAAAATGGTTTCTTTCAGTACTGAGGGGAGGGTCATGGCCCAATGGCGTTCCCCTAAATACTGGATGCCATTGCCTTTCATTGGTATCCTCGTGTTTACACCTGAGTCATGCTCATGCTTATGTCCACATGTTTACTCTCTACTGTTCCTCTTGACTTTATTGGGTTCTTTTATACATAAAGTGATGCTTTCGATATTTTATATATTTGAAAAATTACACCGCCAAAGATGCTGTTGCCTTGGACTGATTTCTTCAGTCCCGCATTGGTGCACTGGACAGTTTCATTAATACCTTTATTTATATTTATCGAATGATTCCCTTTTGAACCTAATTGATGCCATAGATTCTTGTCCTTAAGTGGCCCTCACACCATAGCCTATTTCAGTAGCGTGAAAAATGTATTTATATATGCACCAAACGCAACCAACAGTTTTGTCACAACTATCACCGGTTGCAAATGCAAAAAATAGTGATTACATGCAACTAATGGGATTGAGATACCTACCTATAAAAGCTTTTGGTTGCATGGTTGAGTTGCTTCTGGTAACATTTTTTTATTGGTAACCATTCATGGTGATCGTTATGGTATGAAGGCCCCTTTAAATAAGATATTACTCGCTGACACGAGTCCTTCATGTCCTTTCGTTTTGTTGAATTGATATTCTTGATTTCTACTTAAGTTCTCTTTCGACACTGAATATTGAATCATGTTGTCTACACAAGATTGTTGTTCTTGTTATAAACAAGATTGACCTCTTGAACTTGTTTTCATTTTGTTCCACACTTGGATCAATTAATTCTTTGTTAAATCTTAGTCAAATTACATTAGCAGACAGACATTTCCAAAAATAAATCTTGTATTTCACAAATTACTTTTTCATTAACGAAAATAAGTAATTTTATAGTTTTGTTTGTTTTGCAATTGTCTGGGGCATAATCAAGACCAATAAAATGTGACTGTTTACGCATGGATCCAGGCTTCGATTGTTGCATGCAGGTTTTGTATCGAAAAGTGTAGGCTAATACCACTGACCTTTTGCCATTAGTCCAAAAAGGCATAACTTGGACCCTCTGTATCATTAGTGAAAGTGAGAAATGATGTATTTAATAGTGGTAAGAAATCTCCAACAATTTTATTGGGGCGAAATTCTTTTATGAAAAACTTAATATAGGTAGGTTTCAGTGTATACCTCAACCGACACCCTATGTTAATCTATTATAGATTTTGCATAGACATTCATGCACACCAATTTTAGGCACTAAACAAATTGTAAGGACCTAGATAGCTTGACTAATGAACACTATCTAGAACCAACGGTTATATTAAAACTAAATAGTATATGTTGATTTTGTATCTTTTTTGTAGAATGAATATTTAGAATTAGCGGCCCAATTGAGTGAATATGTAGTGAAATTACTGGATAAAGTTAGAGGTCATGAAGAATTAGAGTTAATTTTAAATAAAACGGGTACCAATAGTGAGGAGGAAACCTATGAAGCCTTAGCAAGATTAAATCTAGCCATTAAATATAATGAGAAGAAGGTATGTTTTTCATCAACATTTAGCATTGCTTACGTCAAACCCAGTTATATTTTTTAGATTATTTTGTTTTACACTTGCATAGAATTCCCTTAAATGCGATGTTTTCTCGGGTAGACGGAAGATTCGAAAAGTTTTTGCATTGCACAGTTCTGTACGCAACACCACGAATGTTGGCCGCATATCAATAACACATGTGAAACTTAAGCGTATATAAAGTCTTGACACAACCCTTCTGAAATCACTTCCTGGAACCAAGGGTTAATTAATATTCACGTTTTGAAATATCGAAACAAGCTTGTCTTTGTAAGGATACATGTATATGACATTACGAGCAATGAAACAGATGCGTTTTCTGTCTCATATTCATCTTCGAATGAAACGCAAAATGTAAAATTGTAGATATGAAAGTAAAACTTAGGCTCAATGGTGAAGGGTTTTAACTCTCTTAACAAATTTTGCCCAAGTAGTTCTCTTGTATTGTTGAAGCAGCTTGTACTGAAATTAACAGATTCCACAACTATTGTGTAATAGATTCTCCATAGTTGATATAGGAAAAATATTACTGCCTTAATTTGTTGAATGATTTTATTTTTGATTCTATTGTAGTTTGTTGCTCATCCGAGTTGTCAACAAAGATTAGTCAGTATTTGGTATGGTGATTTACGAGCCTTAGAAAGATCTAATTGGTTTTATCGTTCTTTAATAGTTTTTATGATCACCATTTTCTATCCTATATTTGCAGTGATGTATTGGATTGTGCCTACTACGCAGGTAAGCAACAGAGACGGGTCAATTATGTTCAGGGTCCTATCAAATCTAAAAAGTATGCGATATGTGATGCAATTTTGGGTATAGCTAACGTAACAGTCATCTTATTGATGTGATGCTGCCGTGGTCATTGGAAAAAGAAGCTTATTTCTACCTACAAAAAACGTATTGACTTAGCCAGTAAAATGATGCCCCCCATTCTGAATCATGTTTCCCGATGTTGCTTTGCTTCAAGACAAAGAAATAATTTCTTTCTTTTTTCCAGGCAGGAAAGTTCTTACGTTATCCATGTGTCAAGTTTATAGGACAAACGATGTCTTTCATTACTTTTCTTGTTATGATTTTTATATCGACGGCAACAGAAAGACCGTCGTTACACCGAAATATGTCTGCCTTTACAACAGTGTTTAAACATTATTCCGTCTTCAGAAACAAAACTACAGGAGGGTGGCCGGAAGATTTTGTGCTAAGAACTTATGAACCAGAATTAATTCATTTAGTAATGTCTGTTTGGATCATAGGTAAGAATACAGCTATTGAATACTTTGTATGATACCAATGTTCCTTTTGATACACCAGTACGACAGTTCACGTGACAGTTTCTTAAGTCAACTGTCACTTCTGATAACAACTCCTGAACTCGTCTAATTCGTGAACAGTTAGAGTCTATCATATTTCCTCATCTCGAGGAAGTTGTAATAGATGGGTGGTTTGGAGGAGCAGGTTTCATTTTAGATTAAAGACGAACAACAAAAAGACACAATATTGTAAGTTTACTTAGATTCGGTGTAAGGGGTAGCTCATTGTAATGTCTCTTTACACCATTGTTATAATCATTTTTTCCTTCATATTAAATGAAAAAACAATCGAAATGCAGATTTTGTGACAAATTTGGTGGTAATAACATGCAACAGTTCCACCCCTAGATATGTCCACGGCAGCCATAATGTAAATAAAATAAAATCATCTTTAACTCAAATTCTCAAAGTCAGAAATCAGGTGAAACCCGTGAACTGCAATTCAGTTGAATTTCTGATATAAAAGTTACCATCTACAGAAACCATGAACTTAAAAAAAGTGAAATTCAAATTTAGGCAATTTCCAGACAAATTATTTCGATTCCAATGAAGTTTTTTGACTGTGATATATAAATCTATTTTACAGCCAAGTTTATTATCAACTTTTTTTTTTATTTCTGCACGAGATTCAAGAAATTTAGTTAAGAAGGAATCGATTTTTAAGCATGTGTATCAGATTCAGACGTTTGAATTTATTATCAAGCGAAATCTTCATTTGAAATTCATTTCTGATTTCGTGTCATTTGTTTCTCGTGGAACTAATAATTAAGATCTGTTTTTAGCAATTTAGTCTCCGACTTTGATAAATATAGTTCAGTTTTAAATCCATGTATTTCATAGTGAAGAACCCATGTAGGTTCGTAGCGTGCGTAGCAATAGTAACGTAATGACCTGTATTTCTTTGAAAATCATTCTTTTCTCAAAAAAAATTATCAAACAATTTGAGTGGAAGTGTTGACTTAAGAAAATGATCTAGAGCTAGTTTCAAGTGTGTTTTTGTTATTATAATGGGAGTTAACCCACATATTAGCTTACAGTGTTCAGCGTTCAGCACCAAAGTACTATCAGTAGTTCAAATACTTATCCTTCCAAATTGTGTAGAATACCCAAATTTGTGTTCCGTTATTTAATGTAGTCTATAACCCTAAATGTCGTTAAAGGTTTATAATTAGTATGAATTGTGTAAGATTTCAGGATTTGACTCGTAAATGTTCAGGCTCAATTAGAAACAGATTTGTAAAGAAGAGCTACTTTAGGACTTTGAATGCCATCCGACTTGCAGATCTGCAATGAAGAACTTTAAAAATTGGGTCGGATGAGTTCCTATTGAAGGGTTTAAGAAGATCAACTATTGTCAAACGTGGGATATGAAGACGTGTCATACCGGTACACCCGGGATGTCAAAATAGTTCACCTTACCATACTAGTAGCAAGTGTAAAGAGAATAGAGTCCTAATATAAAATATGAAAATATGTTAATTTATTTGAAATTTGACACTATCACGTAATCAACTAATTTTAGAAAAAACGTACAAAACTCAAGGTGAAGAAGCTGTATAAACACTTCAATCGGAGGCTGTTATTTGGAAAATTGATAAAACACTGATAGTTTAAAATTAGTTATATTTATATTAGACTTGTACAGAACATTCCTGGCAATCGTCAGTACTTTACTTTTCAATTTATGTCTAAATATTACAGACAAATAATACACGTATTCTAAAAACCTAACGTGCCAACATTATTGAACATGAAACCTAATTCATTCTGACTTTGAATGTAAGGAAACTTTTTAAACCTTGCTGAAATAGACACTGATAAAATTATTCTGTTCTGGTATAGTTTTTAAATTTTTAAATGACCTCTTTGACGACTTGAGGTACCAATAGGATACGTAGTGAGATAGAATAGAGACAATTTAGTGTTCCTTTTTTCATCATCGGCAATTAATAGGGCAAGGGGGCCTTCCCATAGAAACCTTGAAATTCTGCTTTTTCAATGAACTTCGTAAATGTTTGAATTTCGAAAAATAATGGTTCATATAATATTGGATAATTTGGTCAGGGTACACAGTATGAAATTTGTCCTTTCCTACACATGCATTTCAAATTTTGACTAAAAATATCATTTTCTATTATCAGGTATGTTATGGCAAGAAATGAAACAGATGTATGGTAGTGGATTATTCAATTATTTTGATTCTTTATATAATTATCTTGATACAGCAGTGTTAACAGTTTACATTATGTCCTTTACGTTACGATATGTCACAATAATGAAGGTAAGATCTCATTTATTTCAAAATAAATATATTTGAAAATAAAGTCAAAAATATCTATCCCCGTATTTCCATGTAAAGTATTCAACGAGAATCACTTACACGTACAATGATATAAATATAGGAGCGAGTACTTATGATATGTTATTGCCTGTTTCAACTGGAAAGGTTAGCTTTCTCTTGTCTCAAGCTTTCTATTTGTGAAATCAAATTTTTTCATTGAAGTAGTGGCATTCTTATTTGAAATTTCAGATATATTATTTGCTTATTTCCGAAAATACCACTTTTCAACCGCTTTTTATAAATTATTAAAGATACTATTATTTATTTCAGGTGAAGTTTGCCTTAAAATATTTTGAATCAGAAGAGTCTTGGGAGGAGTTAATGGCAGGAAATTTCACATCTAAATTTCAACTGTATTGGCTCGTGGCAGGTAAGAGTACGCTTATGCACCATTCGAGTGTTTAACAAACCGTTACTGAATAAAACACGCTGAAAAAGTATCTCTTCTGTTCGATTCGAAATAGTTTTATGACACACTGTACGTGCCGTTTATCAGTATAGTCCAGTTTCTGTTGAATGTTTGAATTAAAATATACTACTGAATATACTGTCCGTTCTGTTTTTATAATGCGTGATGATTAGGCCTAATTAGTGTAAATAGTTGATTTATAGTTACTTGCAGACATTTTGCTTTTTACTTAACCTTATAATATTTTAGATCGATTCTACTGGGATAGTTGGGATCCATACAACGTAGCCGAGGCCGCCTTTGCTGTAGCGAATGTTATCAGTTTTACAAGAGTTTCCTATCTTTTACCAGCCAATGAATTGTTTGGTCCAATGCAAATCTCATTAGCGAGAATGATTACCGTAAGTTTATATCTTTATTTCTGATTGTTCTAACTCGAACCATCTGTCAGGTTCATTGTATGGTCGACAGAACATACTCTTAGATAACTGAAGAAGAAAAGATTACCTGTTTTAGTGACCCTATCATGTTCTGGGAGTTTGGATTTGATAACGAACCTCATTATGAAGCTGTACGTGGTATTTTCACGTGCTTTATATGTGTAATTGCCTAAACAGATTAACACCACATTACAGGTTTATATTAAATATCAAATCACATAAAATAATATTTGATAATAATTATGTTGTTTTATTAGTCCGAGATACATTGACTGCTCGTCCCAATTTCAAGCTTTCTTTCTTATCATGTCGTAATTGAAGGAACTATTTGCTAACAATCGTTTTGGTGGGTTTATTTGTATGTCAGAAGACTTTTCTTAAAAGATTTAACTCTTTCTTATGTACCCTGGTTGATCATTCACATTGTTTCATTTTATCATTTAGTCAGTATAGGTATTTTTCCATCACTTGAAATATTGTTCAACTAAAGACTTTCGGACTTACACATATTATTTTTTATTTTGTAGGATATCATGAAATTCTTTGTGGTATTTCTGGTGTTATTTATTGCCTTTATGGTTGGTTTACATAACTTATATTGGTATTATCCTAAAAACGTGAGAAAAGATGTTGAATTACTGCCTAATAACATAACTACAGTGGCAGAAGAAAATTTTGGAATGTAAGTTAACTGCAGTTAATTTGTGGTTAAAATAATGGTATAGTAGACCTGTCAAATTAACTAGATGGAAAAAGACCGCAAACTAGCACTGAAATGTTAACAGAAAAATAAGTTAAATTCAGAAGATCTTGTGAAGGCAAAAATTTATTATAAACAATATTACAGAATATTTGAATTGCAGATTGCAAGAATAAATGTTTCGCATTTAATTAACGTCTGTGTATGTAAATTGAATTTGTAATTACAATATTTTTTTCCTCGTGTCATGAAAGAGTATCAGTACTACCAAGAGTGCAATCATTGCTTTCCAATGGAAAGAAGAGATGGGTTTTATGGCCATAAAATGATAGAATTCTGTCAAAATTGCGCTTATTCATACCTTAAGTGTAAAACCTTAAAAGACGTAAAGAAAAATCAAAAGCACTTGTCTCTCCTGTGGATATGTTAAGTTTTTTAAACCTTTTTTTTAGACCAGATATAACATTCCGGACAGTATTTTGGTCGATGTTGGGACGCGGTGAACCAACAGCTGTGGAACTGGGAGAATTCGACAACCACTTTACACAGAATGTTGGTTATTGGTTATATGGAGCTTATAATGTAGCTATTGTGATAGTCTTACTTAACATGTTAATTGCTATGATGACCAGATCATTTGAAATCATTCAAGTAAGTCATCAGATTACCTAAAACAAAACATCATTAGCTATACAGACAATCCAATAGAGATGTCAAATTGACAAACTCAGCCAAAGAGTGGCATTCCAAAATGGTAAACTTGAAGTGACGGACGCATCTTTATCACCAACAGTAGCAAGGGTTATCACTCTCGCTGAAAGTTTACATAGTTTTATTGCTATGCTATGTATGTTACGTTATGTATTTTGACTATATACAATATTGTAGACAGCAGTGATATTATATCTTAACTATTTCTTGAATCTATAAAAAAAAAAGAAAAATTTAATTTTGTTTACTTATCTAGGAAATGGCGGATACTGAATGGAAGTTTGCCAGAAGTAAAATGTATATGGAATATATAAAAGGAGAATGTACATTGCCAGTACCATTCAACATATTCCCAACACCTAAATCATTATATTATCTTTTACGATTTTTTATCAATTTATGTTGCCGACGAGACGATCCGCCAATATCAACACATCCTGGTCGTATTAAAGATATTGAAATGTTTGCTGCTGGAAACTCTATCGTAAGTTAACATATACTTCTGGAATTGATCCCATGAAATCAAATAGAATAGAATAGAAATTAGCTATCATCTGTTTAATGAGAATGTACATGATCTTAAATGATACTCTAATTTGAAAAAATAGGACCATTTTGTATTTATAACCTAATGAACAATTTTTTATGATGGCTGTTTTGATTATAATTACTAGCATTATAATGGTACTATTTCTCATAGGATCCTGCACCATCTGCTGGTTGGGATGACGGTGTGACCAATAGTAGGAACCAAGGAATACGTCAGTTTCGAGATAGAATGGCTACTACTAATGGTTTTGTACGAAACGATTCAGATCCTAATCTTTACTCGGATAAACTGACTTACAAGGTAAGCAAATTTGTTTTGTTTTTTATACAAAAATTATTTAAACTCAGTTAAAAATGGTGACAAGAATGTTTTCTTTATTTAATAAGACGAAGCCCGACTAATCAAGCCCTACGCGTTCCACGGATGTGATATCCAGATGGGACATCGACACGTATAGTGCCAGACATAAAATAGCGGAGGGGAACACTAACCAGATTTTTTGTCGGACTAAGTAAAAAAATATATATCCTTATTGCATGATTTGGTATTTCTATTTATTTTTCAGAGGGTAATGAAGAGGATAGTAAAGCGCTATATATTTGATATGCAGAGAGAGGCAGAGGGTCCAGAAGGTAGGTTTTGTGTATTGAGTCTCTTTGTTCTTTCCAATAGTGTTACCCTTGTAATGAGCTTACGGTTATTTCTTACATAGTCTTACTCACAGGACAGGATTTATGTTTGAAACGAAAAGGACAATATTTGATTGTCAAGGGGTTTTCTAAATTTTTGATATCATTAATTTGCACCAGACATCTGTGGTTCCGGCAATTCCACTAAAACTAAGTGTTGATGATGTCACTATTGCGATTAGTGACGTCATCAAACTCGTAGTTTTAGTTGAAACATCTGACTAACAATTTCAATGGTGCAAATTGATACACATAAGATTTTTAGAAAACCTCTTTACAAACCCTTTGAGTCCAAAAGTAACGAAAATTAATGGTTCGAAGACGCTCGTTGGTTCTGATAGGAGTTTGTCTTCAGAATTGAACGCAAGGCTACGTCCTTGACACTATTTAGGATAACATTACGATTCCGACAAATCGAATCATCCTTACTTATCCTGACAATTATAGAGTTGTCAAATATGTCTGGAAATTTGATGCAATTTTTTAAAACCTTCTAAATTTTTCAGGTGACTTTGATGAAATAAAACAAGATATATCTAGTTTCCGATATGAAATGTTAAATCATATTTCTGTACGTCAAACAGAAACAAAACAACAATCTGATAAAGTTGACAAATTAAGTGAAAGACTTGAAAAAATAGTTCAACAACAAGATATGATTTTAAGACATTTGTTGAAATCCACGTCTGGATTTAGTGATGATTTTCAGATTATTGAATGTGATCCGAGTAACTCTAGTCAACAACCATGTACACAATTAAGCAGTAGTGAACCAGACGATAGTAATTCCCGCCAAACAATGCGACCACGAGCTGCTATAAGATTGAACACTGTTCCTGAAGAATCAAAAGCTACAGGTCAAACACCCATTGCCAAAGATGAATCAGCACCGGATTGTCCTATAGCACAACCGGAAGCATCAGAAATCATCGAGTCAAATGATATTAATATTAATTTATAGTTATCATACTTGTATTCAAACTAAAGTGCCTACAACTTTCCTCGTATTTCATGGTATATATGTCGCCATTGTTAGTATGCAATGTTTTGTTATTCATTTATTTATAATTTGTTTTATTATTCAACTTATTTATTCATTATGTATTGAGATGAAAATGTGATAAACAGTTAAATTTTGGGAGTAATAATAATAACTTGTTATGTATAAACTTCAAAATATAACATTATTGTCAGCAACACTTTGTATATTTATTAAACGGGCCAAGATTGTTACAATGGTATATTCTTTTATATGCAAAATACTATACATGTATACACTGCTGTAAATATAAATCTCGACAGCCAAACCTACCACAATTCTTAGAAAAACTAAATAATCAAAAATTTGTAGAAAACGAAGCTGCTCTAACTAACGATAATACAGAAAGCATAATATGAAATGGTCAATAATAAATACTGTAACACAAAATTAGGCTCAAACTCTTTACACCCTATATCCTCTAATCTTATTCTCTACTCTTCTACCCCCCCTTCTATCTTATCATCTTTTCCTGTACAAAACAAATTTTCATTCTATTCTCTTTATTCAGATCAAAACTATATACTAAATTACAATTGTGTAAAACTATATACTGTACATTTGTATATTTGTTTTGAATAAATAAATTGAAAAAAAAACCCTATTGGCTCTTGAGTCCAAGTACAAAATCTATATTGAATTTGAGCTCGAATAAAATAAATTGGCGTTATTAAAGCGGTTTTATATTTGCACATCTTTTTAAAACTCTTGTATTCCTTTCAGATAGTATACAGTATAGATAGCTTATGATGTTTATTTGTTTATCATTTTACCGAGTATTTAGAGCCTTCGACTTCTGTACCAACTGTATTAAGCTCTCAGTTAAGTTTTATGCACCTATTTTGGCATATTATTTCTCTTTGCATGCGAAGACCGACAGGTGGCATTTGGTCTGCATTGAGAGAAATGTTGCAGAGGCGAATGAGCTCTATGGGCACAATTGGTAATTCTAAACACCCATCTTCTGTGAAATGGTGTTCTGTTGGTGCAAGTGTGTTCCATCAACAAATGAGGGTTCTGCGCTTGCCTTAAGATGCACCCCAGACTGGGAATAATTTGTTTATGTAAAAAAAAAAACGAGTGCATAATTATGTAATAAAAATATTTTCTATAGCAGTAAACATGAAATTTATCAAAATATTAAATTTATACAAAATGTAAATGAACGCTTAATATAGAGAAATCTTCTATTTCACCATATGAATTCAATTTCCGCAGCATATCGATTAAGATTGGTATTAGTTTACCAAAATAACAACAATAACCCGAATAACAACCGATGTATGATAGTTATCGATGGCATTTAGGATTCTGTTCATATTCAAACACAACAAAACAAGATATAAAGATTTTGTAACGCTATGATGTGCTGTATAAAAAATAACGTGTTAAAGTAAGGCAGATCAAATGTGGGTTCGGGATACACAAAAAGTAAATAACTAGCTCACGGGGGTTATTTTATGTTTAACTTTGACGGTCATCTGCCACTGCCTTGCTTATTCACAAAGTCAAAAGCATTTTTGTCGATTTAAATGCCATTAGATCATTGTTATGCATCTATAAATAGGTTATCATTATGCTCTTTTCACTCTCTGATCTCTGCATTCTGGCTGGTGTTTCTGGTGAAGAAGACGGTGAAGCATTCACTACTACTGGTTCTTTCTGTTTCCTCAGTAGTATAGTGGGTGACGAGTTTGCAGAATTACCTTCGTTTGATGATCCCGAATATCTTCTTTGCAAATTCTTCTTTGAAAGGTGTTGCTCAGGATTAACTATGTCATCAGTTACAGCTAAATTTTCAATGCTAGTTATCGAGTTGGAATTAATATCTGTTATATAAGGATTATAATGTTTAGGTTTATTAACTTTAGCATATAAATCGTCTATATCTGAATTGTCTATTTCATTCTTCAAATCATCATCTACAGTATTAGGATCTTGTTCATGATGAGTGATCATACTAGGACTCTGTTTATTTACACGAGCGTAAAGCTCATCCATATTTTCATCGTATTTTGCAAAGATTTCATTCTCTTCTGATTCTTCTTCATGCTGTTCCATTGGTAGTGTTTTGGTACTAGGTTTGGTTGAACGAGAGCTTGATACCAGAACCTCAATGCTGTGAGAAGGATTTCTATTGGGTAAGCTGAATCTCTCTCTTTCAGAAGCATGCATGGGATCTGACTGTGTAGAGTCTATACTAGTAGAGCTAGCACTCTGAGCTCTGGCTAATTGCATCTGGTGAAATAGAATAGCATCTCTATCTATATTCTGCTGTATTACTGGCTGTTTGCTGAATTCCTCGAAGGAAGCAATGGTATCTAAAGAATCTGTTCTTTCATAAGGAACATTAACTTCCGGTTGAGGGATGGTCATCTTCCGTTCCATTAAGGCACTCTCTGATTTTGCGGCATTTCTTTTCTGAGAATGTGACCAATTTTTACCTTTATGGTCATGAGCTACTTCTGCATCAACATCATCAACTGTGCTGAACATATACTCTAACTCCCGATCTTTTACTTCCTCTGTCAATCTTTTCTGGAGGTTGGACTCCCAAGTTTCAACTGGGATATCTTTATTTTTACTCACTAACACAATATCTTCTTCATTAAAGTATAAATCTGCATCAGGATCTCCGGCATTATTTTTACCAAATTCATATTCTATCTCCTTATATTTCACATCTTCTCGAAGACGGTGTTGTAACAAAGACTCCATATCTTTTATTTGTTTAGTCCTAGTGATGTCAGAGCTAACCACTGGTCTAGCCTTAGATTTAGATACTTGTTTCACATGACCAGATTTATCAATCTTAATGGGTCCAAATGTGGATTCCGTTTTAATTCTTTCCTTCTCTCTCTCAATCTCAGCATGTTGTTGTAACATTGACAGTAAATGTTTCTGTCCTTCCAGTTGTTTATCTGATAAAGATTTGATTCTCTGTCGTTCAGCTTCACTCAAAAACAATCTTACTACCAAGATCGCAATATTTTCTTTTGAACCATAGCCTTGAGCTAGATCTTGTAGTCGTTTAGCAGCTACCACAGGGTCAGGGATGTCTTTGATCTCATGGATGGCTTCATCATAAGACATATACTGCCACAGACCTTGATTGGCTACGATGATCAATTTATCATCATCAGTTAGTGTGGTAGATGTTTGATGAGGGTTTGGAATAACTTGTGGATACAAATAACTGCATCCTAATAACCTGGTATTAAATGTCACACCACTAACACGACCATCCTGAAAATATAAACATTCATAACATGTAATAATTCTATTGTTGGTGTAAGGTCTGATGCAAATATGTCAGACATAAATCAGAATTCACTCAGTATAATTCATTGGAATCTAATTTCAGTTGTTATATAATCTCATATATTGAAGTGAAATACCAAATGACACATGCAATCAGACATGTAGATCTTATTTAATGTGAATTAACTGAATAGCTTTCTTATTGTCCACTAAGTGCCAAGAATATATAGGGACAGATGTACCAGTTTTATAGAATCAAAAATTGTGACCGGTGACCAATAACATATTTTACTTTAGAATATTTTGAAGACCAGGTACAATAATGTGAAAGAAAGAGAGATCAATTTTCTTTATTCGGTTCTAACTATCTAAAAAAAAATAAATCACATGCCTAGTTACAAAGCCTTTTGTATAAGCAATTTCATTCTGTACCAACTCAGAGCTACTTTACTGAAGGTTAAGGTATGTGCCTTGCAAATGGCCAATTACTAATTTTGCAGATAGCTTGCCAGGCAAGGTAACATACGCCCACTGGCAGCTGCAAGGTAACATACGCCCACTGGCAGCTGTCCGAGATGATAACTAAATCTTTATTGACCAATAGTATATTAAAGATCTTCATAATAATGCCAAATTTCTCATATTGAAGATCTTTGTAGTTGAAAAACCCTGAATATCAATTTATGGTCAGTTATGCTGAGTTTTTCCACAAATCTTTTTAAATCAATAGCATTACCCAGAAGCATTGAATTATCACACTCCTCTGGTGTCTGAAATTTTCCAAGATATATAATAATGTATCATCAAATTCACACTTACTAACTAACATAGACAAATTTGAACTTTACTGAGATCTCATTAATATATACCTGCATACCAAGTTTCATCAAGATCCGATAAAAGCTGAAGCCCTCATCGTGTTAACAAGTCAAAGTCAATGAAAAATTTATTTTTACTAAGTCAAGGGCAATTACTCAAAAAACGTTCATAGAAAAATCGTCAAATTCAAAATTCACTGCCGTCTTATAAATTCCAATGCTCACACCAAGTTTCATCAAAATCCATTGAAAATTCACATACTCGTGTGGGCGTAAAATTAGTTTGAATCAGTGCTTTCAGAATATGATCTGTATTTGTGAAATGGGTATCAGAGTTAAATATAAAACTCTACCTCGGTAATAATACCATCAGATTGACAGATTCTCTGACATTCACTAGGATTAGTTGATACAGTAAATAGTTGAGATAAACAAACAGCTTTATTCTTTCTACACAGTACTATCTCTGTATCACCAACATTAGCTAGATATAGTATTGGTGGAGAGTTGGTGTAATATTCTATATGTATAACACCTCCTGCTGCACCTAATCTCTGTCCTAGTGTCCTTAATCCCCTGAAATTATAAAATGTCTTAATAGATGGTCGCACACAGATATATTTCAATATGCAAGTTCAAAAGTCTTCAAAATTGACATGGTATACAGAAAACATGAAATTAGATGGTTGAAGAAAAAAAGGCTCCAATGTCAACAAATACGCAAACAGTTTTGGTAAAAAAGAGCCATAAGAAATACCAGGCATTACGTAAAGAAGATCTTAGAAGAAGCAGTATAAAGAGCTAAAATCATAAAAAATTGAGAGCTTATTAGATCAAAAGTTATTACCTATGGCCAGACAGCATGGAATATTTTAAATAATTTCCATGTTTTCCTTTCACATTTATTTCCTTCTGAATAATTTCAGGAATTATCTCTGATAAATTTTTAGCAACTTCCTCATTTCTTCCACCATCAAATACACAAAACAATGAATCAGTTTCACCCATGAACTGAGGTTTATTTATGACTGCTACCGATAATCTGAAAAATTTAACAGTTGTCTTGAAATTAATTCCTTTTGTGTGTCAGGGGAGGGCAAATCTAAAATACACTACAGACTACAACTAATAGTTATTACTTGACAAAGGCACTGAAACCCTTATTTGTTTGAATGCTTTGTAAGAGTTGCATTATCATGTTATTTCGATTGATGTGGAAGGCTACTTACTTATTCCTAATTCCAGAAGTTTGAGAAAATCCACTTTGCCATAATTTTTTGTCTTTTGGTGTTTCTATTGTTGAGATATCTAATAATGATCTATTCTGTCCTCTCATATCTACCATACATATCTTCTTAGCTCTGAAATATCATTACAACAAATTCTAGCTAATCCAGTGAAAACAGAATAATCCATTATATCAATCAGAACTAAACAATCTCCACTTAAAGAAGAACAGTACTGAATTCATATTTGGTCTTAACAATTGAGAAATCGTATGAAAGAAAGTCTTATATCAGTATTAACAGATCTTCAAGGGCCTGTGATTATACTAAATGTGCATTACCTTCAAGAATAGAAGAGTTGAAAAGATTTAAATAATCCACTGCAAGTTATGAACAGATTATTATTCATCTGTGTGAAATAAGAATAAAAAATCTTACTTAGCATGATTAATTTCCTGTGATTTAACAGTAATATCAGGATTACCAGAAATATCTAATAAATTAACTTGTGAATTCATCAAATTCTTCATGTTAACATTAACTAGTCTGTTAGATCCAACTTCTAAAACCTGTAGGGAACAATTTTGGGTGGGGGTGAACCAGACTAACTTCCAGAAGGACTGGCAATAATATAAGCATTTTTCTTACCCTGAAGAAGATTTGAACCAATGGTGCCTAACAAACGACTATCCACTGCCATAAAGAGATAGTGTACTCCATGGGGTTGTTTATACTCTTTATTTATGAATAGTGATAAGACATGGTAATCTTGATTCAGTGTATGAAAATGGCGATTCTGTAAAATATTCTTCTCTTACTTATAATAGGTTTTTCATTGGTCAAACTCAATGTTATATAATGGCTCCGTGCTCTCATATACCACCTAGTCTACTATTTCAACTCAAATTGGACTCAAATCTATTGTAGTAGATCTTACTTACCTTCAACATTGAAGAGTTTTTAAAGTTTGGTATTTCTTGAAGTAAATTTGAATTGACTCTTAAAACTTGTAATTTAGGATGACGACCAAGAAATTCTGGTAATTCATGAAGATTATTTGATGAAATATTTAATTCTTGAAGTTGTTCGAGCTTCTGTATATCACTGAAAAGATAAATGTGTGTCACTAAAGAATGGCATCCAATAAAATCTGTCTGCTTATGAGTGAAGATTCACGGTATTTAAATCATATAATTATCAGCAAAGAGATTAAAAAGAATTTTTCTGGTCTTTCATGACAATTATTACTACTATCTGCACCAGTTCAATTTCTGGTCTGATGTTTGTGGATCCTGCAACAGCACAGATATCAATCATATATCATGTCCTGAACATTTACAGAACATTTTCCTGCTTAACACTTATTTGCATAAGGACAGATTGTCAGTCACTATCATGAACCAAAACATGCAAAAAGTTTCATGTATTGTGCACTAAAGACTAAAATAGTGTTACATTTTGAATCTGGTATGACTGTGTAAAACTATCCTTGTATATACTTACTCATTTTTAATTTGTGTCAGTTTATTGTTGGCCAGATGTAGTATCCTTAATCTTCTGAAGAAACAGACTTTATGTGCAGCTTGATTTCCTACTTGATTAGCAGTGAGATAGAGTTCTTGTAATTTATTCAATGATTCATTTCTATTAGGTGCTGGTAAATCCACCAAATTATTCTTGGTCACATTCAAATATCGTAATCTGTTGGAAAAAATTGAATATTGAATATTGTTGCAGCTTGAAGCTTGTGATGTAGTTATCAAAAAGAGACAAGTCACATTTTAACTTCCTTACATGGATAGTTCTGGACACACATGGATTTGAAGGCTCAAAATCACCGGTGAACACTATTACTAACTACTATTTTACTTAGATACCTTGGTTGAATGGATGGAGAATGTGTAGCGACCGTCCCTACTAAATATAACGACTCAAGGAAGATATCAACTTAGTATGAAATCCTTCATATTCAGTCACATGAAGCAATATTATAATAAGCTGTCAAAACTTAATTTAATGCTTAAGTTTTGGTGGTAATATTGATAATAAATATCATAATACTTACTTGTGAGAGTTAATGAATATTTCTGGTGGTAATATTGATAATAAATATCACAATACTTACTTGTGAGAGTTAATGAATATTTCTGGTAGTAATATTGATAATAAATATCATAATACTTACTTGTGAGAGTTAATGAATATTTCTGGTGGTAATATTGATGATAAATATCATAATACTTACTTGTGAGAGTTAATGAATATTTCTGGTGGTACGATTGATAATAAATATCATAATACTTACTTGTGAGAGTTGATAAATATTTCTGGTGGTAATATTGATAATAAATATCATAAAACTTACTTGTGAGAGTTAATAAATATTTCTGGTAGTAAAACTGATAATAAATATCATAATGCTTATTTGTAAGAGTTGAAAAATATTTATGGTAGTACTATTGATAATAAATATCATAATACTTACTTATGAGAGTTAATAAATATTCCTGGTGGTACTATTGATAATAAATATCATAAAAATTACTTGTGAGAGTTAATAAATATTTCTGGTGGTAATATTGATTATAAATATCATAATATTTACTTGTGAGAGTTAATAAATATTTCTGGTAGTAATACTTGTAATAAATATCATAAAACTTACTTGTGAGAGTTAATGAATATTTCTGGTAGTAATATTGATAATAAATATCATAAAACTTACTTGTGAGAGTTAATGAATATTTCTGGTGGTCATATTGATAATAAATATCATAATGCGTACTTGTGAGAGTTAATGAATTATTTCTGGTAGTAATACTGATAATAAATATCATAATGCTTACTTGTGAGAGTTAATAAATATTTCTGGTGGTAATATTGATAATAAATATCATAATGCTTACTTGTGAGAGTTAATGAATTATTTCTGGTAGTAATACTGATAATAAATATCATAATACTTACTTGTGAGAGTTAATAAATATTTCTGGTGGTAAAATTGATAATAAATATCATAATACTTACTTGTGAGAGTTAATGAATATTTCTGGTGGTAATATTGATAATAAATATCATAATACTTACTTGTGAGAGTTAATGAATATTTCTGGTGGTAATATTGATAAAAAATATCATAATACTTACTTGTGAGAGTTAATAAATATTTCTGGTGGTAAAATTGATAATAAATTATGTTGTAAATGTAATTCTTCTATGATACAGTTTTTGATTTCACCAGGTAGGGCTGTTAATAAATTATGATTGACTTTTAATACTTTTAACTTCTGGGCTCCGTCTAATAATCTAAAAAATATTCAATAATAAATAAAAACCTTAACAGGATAAGAACATCCCAAGAGAAAAAAAAACAATGTCATTTAACAGTTGTCTTATAACAGATTCAGGGGTTTGCAGAAAGAGTAAGTGTTCTCTGTCCATATCAAAATTGAATTTATATTCATAATTAAATAAAACCAAAGTTTGATATAAGTGAAAGAAATATTTAGTTTCAAAAACTTAAATCTGTAAAAAGTGCTCGATTTACAGGACTACTTACTTCTCAGGAAGTTTGTTCAGATGATTATGACTGGCATCAATTTTCACCAAGAAAAAACAATCACCAATCCATGAGGGAAGCTCACATATTTCATTGCTTAAATTGTAAAACATAAAACTTATTCATCATTAAGAACAACAGATCGCAGTTGCATCACACACTTACAATAATAATTACTAGCATTGACATACTGTTTATAATCACTTGAATATGTTTATTAACAGTGAATACATGTACAATGTGGCAAACATGAAACATTTAACTTATACTTACAAAGAAACATCTATACTGGTAACATATTCAGCTTTTGGGCTGATGGTAAAAATCTTAATATCTGGAAAATTAACATAATATATTGACCACTTAAATAAGGAATGATGAAAATACAAATTAAAATTAGAAATAAGTATGGTAACAATATTATGGAGAGGTAAAAAGGTGTGTTTCATTATCTGTATGCATCTAAGAGTTGCAAAAGAGTAAGCAAGCTTCATAAACCTAAAAAAATCTATAGACATCAGTGAAAATGCCCTGCTTTCTAGTGAAGTTATCATTTCATTTTAGAGCTCAATTATATTTTTAGAACTTGGACTTTAAATCAATCAAGTTTGTACAAAAAATTGATTATGTATACATTTACTTGAAATACTTACTATTATGAGAAGCATACAGGTTTTTCAGAGCACTTCCATTGAGTTGTAATGAAGTAAGTTTATTCCGTTCACAATTTAAGTATTCCAGGGCACGTATTGCACGAATATCTAATTCCTCAATTAAATTATCTCGAATATCTAGATGAGTAATATGTTGCAATAAATAAAATTTAGTCATGTCTACAGTAGAAACTTTTAATTTATTCATTCTGAGATCAATTTTTTTCACATGGGACATTTCACTTAGTAAATCTATAGGCAAACTTTCCACTAAGTTTCCTGCCATGATAAGACTATCTAGTTTATATACAGCTAGTTTAGATTGTAGAAGAACACTAGGTATGGTTGTAAAACGATTAAAAGCTAAAACAACAACATTTAAATTTCTCATCTCCATTATAACTTCTGGTAAGTATTGTAGTCTGTTATTATGTAGATGTAGTAACTTTAAACTGAAAGTAAAAATTTAATTGATATGAATTTGATTTCAATATCTTGATTCATGCTATGGACAATTTTTATAGTGATTTGAATAATAATACACATTATGCTATAATTTAGGCAATACATATCTCCTCATACATCTATTATATATTTGATTCAAATGACTATAATCTAATATGAAACTTAATGATATAGTTCTTGTTTCTTAAAAACCTAAAGACTCATTTTAGTAATAAATGTGATATGGTTCTATATACAATTTCACACGTCACAAACTTGAAAACTTGAGAAATGGGTTGTAGGAATACTTCTTTATTGATTCAATTAACAATGCAAGACAAGCAATAGTGTCAATAGGAATACTTCCCTTTGTGGTATGAAATTTTGCTTTGTTAACAGTTATACTTTTGATTCTAGAGATATTGCTATAGATAAAGCTTACTTGACAAGATCACCGATTGTTGATGGGATTTCCTCTAACTTATTACTGGCTAAGTTTAATTCTATCAATGATCTCATTCTACATACTGGTAGAGGAAACACCATCAAATTATTATCTGATAAATTCAAACTTTGAAGGTGGCTAAATCTGAAATAACAAATTATAATTCTTACAAGCAGAAACATAATCTTATGCCATTTCCTGGGGGATATGAGTTATGTGTCTTCAAATACCTTAAAGGCAAAAATATTTATTATCAGACTCTGTTCTTCCCACAATCTGCCCAATCAACACTCACATCCTTAACAGATATAGACCTACTGTAGATAATTTAAATTTCTTAAAGAACATAATACACCAGTTACTCATCACCAGATATAGGAACACACTTTCTACTTGTTGTAAATAAAAAACTGTGAGAGCAGAAAATATTACAATTTGGCAATTTGTGTTCACAGTTCTAATATGAATGGAATAGGAGGTCAAAGTTATATTTTGAATGGAGTAAGGGGTTACCAATCTATTTTTAACGAAGAAGGGGATTACAGTTCTATTTTAAATGAAGAAGGGGATTACAGTTCTATTTTAAATGAAGAAGGGGGTTACAGTTCTATCTTAAATGCAGAAGGTGTTACAGTTCTATTTTGAATGGAGTAGGAGGTCGCAGTTCTATTCTAAATGGAGTGGGAGGTTACAGTTCTATTTTAAATGAATTTAGGAGGTTACAGTTCTATTTGAAATGAAGAAGGAGGTTACAGATCTATTTAAAATGAAGAAGGAGGTTACAGTTCTATTCTAAATGAAGAAGGAGGTTACAGTTCTATTTGAAATGAAGAAGGGGATTACAGTTCTATTTGCAATGAAGAAGGGGGTTACAGTTCTATTTTGAATGAAGAAGGGGGTTACAGTTACATTTAAAATGAAGAAGGAGGTTACAGTTTTATTTTGAATGGAGTAAGGGGTAACAGTTCCATTTCAAATGAAGATGGGGGTTACAGTTCTATTTTAAATGGAGTAGGAGGTTACAGTTTTATTTTAAATGAAGAAGGGGGTTACATTTCTATTTTAAATGAATTTAGGAGGTTACAGTTCTATTTTGAATGAAGATGGGGGTTACAGTTCTATTCTAAATGGAGTAGGTTACAGATCTATTTAAATGAAGAAGGAGGTTACAGTTCTATTTTAAATGAATTTAGGAGGTTACACTTCTATTTTGAATGAAAAAAGGGGTTACAGTTCTGTTTTAAATGGAGTAGTCGGTCTGAAGGAGTAATGGGTCTTAAGGAGTAAGAAATACCTTGGCAGATCATCTAACCATCCAATAGTATATATATCCTCCTCTATAGGTCTGTCACGCAGGGCATTATGACGTAATATTAACACTTTCAAATCTTCATTAATAAAAACTGTTTCTGGTAAAAACTCTAAATGACAGTTGGATAAATCTGCTTTGGTTGGCAATTTGGATGTTGCCTGTAATAAAATATTAAATTAAAAAAAGAGATAATATGTTATGATTTCAGGTGAAACTTCTGAAACAAATTCTTCAGAATCGAATTTTTTTTTTCAAAATTCATGCTTATGGAAATTAGATTGATATATGAACTGGTGTATCCATGCTGAAAACTTCTGATAATCAATTTATTTGTTCAATTTCTTATCATTTCTCACCTTTTTCAGTTTTTTCAACCATTTCATATAATCAGAATCATCAACAAAGGATAAATAAATAGAACGACCACCCTGTTCATGAGATGTAATTCTTAAACAATTAGATTGTCCTTTAATCTGTATTTCTTCTAATGAACCCTTAGCTAACTGTACTACTGTAGGCTTAGATGTTTTATCTGAAACAAATGTTGTAGGGAAGTTATAGACTATTAGGTGCTGTAAATTCACTTCAAGGTGATATGGCCACTGCTTTTTCAAATTCATCTGGTGTAAGCTTAAAATGTCTCTACCTAATAAAAAGGCTTTTAGTCTTATATGAAACAGAAATATGGTGTCCACATAATTTATGTTTTAAAACAAATAATATGGGAGTCATGATGACTCAGTGAGCTAGACGTTTACATGCTAACCTGATGTAGTGATGTAGATCAAATTGGTTGGCATGAACAATGTGGGCTAAGCATATAAAGACTGAAAATCCAAAATGAGCAGTATTGCATAGCCTACAATTACCCATCTTCATTATCCACATAGGAGCAGAAAATATGAAGAAAAACTGTATTTTATTTCAATGAATCAATTCGGTATTAGGAATTAGGAATATTAGTAAAATATTTACCTCTATGGATCAGCAAACGTGTTCCTGATATAACACACCTTCTTCTTACCCATTGATGTAATAACTTGCCTTTACGAACATATACATAGGATGATAATTGACTTCTGGAATATGTTCCATCAGATAAAGGTTTGCCTGAAAAAAAAAAAATTGTAATACTCAAGATAATTTCATTAAATGATTTATCTCAAATATTTCAAAAAAAAATTTATGTGATGTCCTTCTTTCCTTTTTTTAGGGTTTATCAAAAGTTTTCTTAAAAATCTTATCATTCAGTCACAATATACAGGATGCAAAATTAATGGTTTCATTGTTTCTCGAGATACATACATTGTCATATTTGGATGAATAATATTCTATTCAATTGTAGAAAAGTAAAATTTCAAAACACCTTATTATCTTGGGGTACTATAAACTTTATTCACGCCTTGTTTTTAAGACATGCAAGGTTCATAACACAAATTACGTCATTGATAAGATGGCGATATCATATGAATGAATAGCCTAGGTGACGTCACTGAACACACGTTCAAGAGCGTGAATATTTGCTTAAAACTGCCCTATCTAAGAAATGTGTGATGGTTAAACTTCATCTGAAAGTATCATTATACATCAATTCTGATTTTTATGATGTAAATATGATTGATTTTGAGTTACTAGGACTGGAGACGGAGGCTATTGGCAATTTCACTGCAGTGACACGCTGTTACCTTTGTTTGTTTGCGCTCGTTCTGGATGTTAATAAAAATCTAAGTGTTCACTTCCCTAACTATGTGTGAGAGTGTAAAAGGGGTATCTGTATGTTGAAAAGTTAGAGGAGTGAGAAAAGAATCAAGGATCAAATTCATTCAAGGTCTTTTCCAACATTTCAAAAATAAGATTAGGCTACATTGTATCTTTCAACCAAAGAAATTAATTTTGTGGTAAATAAACATGTCAACGCCCTGTAAAATTTGTGCACCAAAGAAAGTAATATCCTATATATTCATTTGTATCTTTGTTTGTTCATAAAACCTTGAGTCAACATTCCACACTTTCACTGATTCATTCATCATTTTATACTGCATTATTCAATGTTTTTAACAAACATTTTTACATGTATGAATTAAATTTAGATTTTGATTCACATCAATAAATTATATATTTGTTGAAGCATAGCGAAATACCTTCAAACCAACAAAATAGATGATTTGAAAGTTAGTTATTTATACCTTATAATCTCCACCTGTTCTCCTACTGCTTTCTACCTTTTAAAACAAATATCAAAGATTGGAAGATATCTTACTTCAACCGTCAAAAAAAATATAATCCATGCCTTCATCACAACCAAATTGGACTATCACAATGCCCTCTTTCACCGACCTCCAGAATACCAAATAGAAAAATTACAACATATCGATTTTTAACAAACATCAGGAAATTTGAACATATTTCCTCAATCTTGAATTCTCTCCATTGGTTAACAGTCAAAGAACGAATTGAATTCATAATACTTTTACAAACTTACAAAGCCATAAACAAAAATTCTCTAACATATATTCAACAACTGAACGTTAAGATCTTCAAGTCAGTGTTTATTAAGCGTGCCATCAGTTAACCTCAAAATCACCAAACAGGCTTTCACGTACTCTGGACCTGTTTTATGGAACAATTTACCATCAAAATCTACTGACATCTTCAAGAAAAACCTAAAAACTTTCTTGTTTAATGATTCTTGAGTATTACTTCATTCGCGGAAATTTATTGATTGAGGGCACAATAAGAACTGAAAAGTAATTTGCACCATATAAGTGAACTATTATTATTATTATAAAGGTTAGCTGATACTGCTTGCAATCTATAAGCTATCCTGATAATCTACATGTTCCTCCAGACAGTGATGTATCTTATTATAGGTTTTATTAAAATCATAAGAAATTTCAACAGCTCCAGGTAATGCTTTTCTGAGTGTGTCCCAATGGAAGGTTAGTAGGACCACATCATCTATTTGAAACTAACAACTAAGAATACTTTTCAAGAGAGGATCCTCATAATATAAATTCAGCAACTAGATTGTTAAAGCTATATGAACTTGTATACATGATGAAAAGTTGTCATGGGGATTCATATGTAGTATTCACATGGAGACAGAAAAAAGATTTTTTAGCTTATCAGTAGTTTCCTTTCACTCAAATTGCAAATGAACATACTTGCTCTCAAAACATAATTTTCATTTACGTAAACAATCCACATTCCAAAAATATTATTCAGGATGTTTATGAGAAATAAAATAGAGAAAAATCAATAAATAAATAAATTCTTTATTTGCTGAAGCAAAACCCATTATCTATCGAACAACTCTCATACATTAGACTTATAGATATTAATTGATCTGAAGAAAGGAGAATTACCAAGCAGAACTGAATATTTTCAGGTGTAAATAAGTGAGATAGATTAAGGATAAATTGGTGGTAGGTACATATTGACCAGAAGTCATTAGAAAGTCAATAGGCAGTATTTAGGGGTAATCTCGGTATATGGTGTCTTTAGCATGATTATTATACATAGCCATGAACTTGTATATCATTACTATAATCATTATATATTATAATCTATAGATATTTCATAGGTATTCCCATTATATATATCTATACTCACTTGAAAATAAAATAATTTCAATATTTTAAATGCAATTAGGACCCAAGTTTGTGCTGATTATTAAATGTCTTGGATTGCCAAGTATTGATTTACAAATATGGATACAATATACATATTGAGGCATATTTTTCGACACATTAATTCACCTATATTTGAAGCCGGAACTTGTTTCAATTAAACCAAAATCCATTGAAGATTCGACATCTAGATTTATAGAAGATAATATTGAATGTTGGATAACACGAAAAAAAAATATCCCATGACCTTTTTTTCATTTGAAAGATGATAATTTTCATGCAAAAATATTTTTTTCAGAGTAAAACCACCAAAGACTAAATTTCATAAAGGAAATCATAAACTTCAAAAGCCTTTCATACTTAACAGTTCTGTAGAAAAATTGTTGATGTGTTTTATAGTTCATGAACTGAATTATCACCTTATAGTTCAATATACTAATATTAATTTACACATTACAATAGGATTTTCTACAGATAGAAAATTTGGTGTTCAGCAATTATGATGCATCTTAAAGCTAAATATGCAAAATATGAATAAAATATGAATACTGACTAGGAAGGTCTGAATTTAAGCTTGTAATGAAATCATGATGGATCACTATGAATTGATTAAAAGTTTAACTTTAGAAGATGTGGGAAGTATTTCTAGGATTTTTTAATAATTTGTTCAATTCATACAAATTCTCATATGAACAATGATAGAACATGTTCGAAACCAACTTATTGACTGATCCTTCTATACATGTCATATTATTGGATGGTCAAACACAATCCTAATTCGTATCAGGTCAATGGACATGACCTAAATACATGTGGTCAAGATGGAAGTAACAAGTCTAAATCAATGAAGCGAAGATTATGATTAATATTAAGAATATGTGATGTATGTAGGTTTTAAAATGTCAATGATATCTCTATTAACAAAAATTACTCAGTCAAAATATATTACTCATTTTATATGTGAATTTTTATTAACATTAACTTACATTATATTTAAACATAAAATATTAATAGAGCAAAATATCAAGTGTATAATTATAATTTATTGTTTATAAATATGTCATAGGAACAATATTATCTATATGGCCCTAAAAGAGGTGCCGATTTGACATACTCAGTTACAGAGAGGCATCATGTGTTTTAAAAGAGTGAGCACGATTTGCTTCACTAGCGAAACCCAAAGAACTGAAAGTTAAGTTAATAAAAAAATCTTGTTTTCATTAGAAGTTTGACAAAATTCTATATGGTACCTTTCACTTTCAATTTGCAGGTTTAAAAATAAATAAATAATACAGATTGTACATTCCACTTGTTTATTGTCATGAGAACAACCTTTTTTAAACAACAGATTTTAAACCATAATCTTATTATTTCTGATGATCTAATGATGGTTGGTCAAAATTTGTCGTAAAAATGAATTTATTAAAATGTTACCTGCATAAAATTTGATGAGATATGAAGTGAGATCATCAGCACCTATTTCCTGTCTACATCTGTGATCTGTGTATCCTATACCAGTCAGATAGTCATTCTGTATAGCCAGAGGACAATCAAATGGTTCCAACCGTCTTATTATATCCCCATTCTGTTGTATGTGTAGGGAATTACTAGGTATTCCAAAATGGAGACATATTTTTTGAGCAGGCGTAGTTAAAGTACACGGAAACAATCGAGAGGACGACTCTTGTTCCGAATGATACACTCGGATACATCCATAACTGGGATCTGTATCCAACCATTTAGTTATATCAATATTCCGATCTTCAAATTTACCGTGGGCACGAAACTTGGAAGAAATGACCTGATTTTGATTTGTATACAGATCAGCTAATGAATCTGATAAATCCCAAGTTTCTGAATCACCATTAGTCGCCATGGTGAGTGCAGCATTTTGATGAGTTAATCCAGGTTTAATGATATCACCAACACTCCACCAAGCTTCACCATTGTGTTTCTTCTGATATGGCAAATGATGTGAGTGTTCTGAACTAGTGGTGAAATAAGACTGTGAACTGGTGTTACTTAGTTCACTGGTAGCACTTCGAACTGACATTTCACATCCTTATAACATCTTAAACTCTCCTGAAAAATAAAATATCTGAATAGCTGAATATCTGAACATAATTTTATAATTTGTCATATCTCAATCCTTTAACATAAATATTTTGTTTAAAATATATAAATATATATCTGAAAATACTTCAGCACTTATATCTCAGTAATATATTGATATATCTCTGTAATATATTGATATATCTCTGTATTGACATATCTCTGTAATATATTGATATATCTCTGTAATATATTGATATATAGCTGTAATATATTGATATTTCTCTGTAATATATTGATATATTTCCACACTATATTGATATATCTCTGTAATATATTGATATATCTCCGTAATATATTGATATATCTCTGTAATATATTGATATATCTCCATAATATATTGATATATCTCTGTAATATATTGATATATCTCCATACTATATTGATATATCTCCGTAATAGATTGATATATCTCCGTAATATATTGACATATCACCGTAATATATTGATATATCACCGTAATATATTGACATAATCAATATATCTCTGTAATATATTGACATATCTCCGTAATATATTGATATATCTCTGTAATATATTGATATATCCCTGTAATATATTGATAAATCCCTGTAATATAATGATATATTGAACAAGAGAATACAACTTGAAATAACTATGACATCCTTTAAAAAAACACATCAATTTAAGAGGTAAATCTTATCATTCACAAATGACAGAGAAAGAAAGAAGATATGCAAGAAGTAAACCAGTCAAAGTACACAGAGAATTGTCTGTTCACGAACACTTATTATTCAAAACCATTATTACATACAGTGGGAAAATTTCCTGGTTTAACTTATATATTATTCACTATTCTAGATTTGCAAACAATAAACCATTTAGTTAGAAAATCCTTTACTAAGCACCTTGAACAACTCTTAGATCAATGGTTTAATAAAATAAATAGAAAACCCAATCTATTCCTAGTAAGATATTCTTTATGCCATGTACATATATCTAAGAAGTGCAACAGGTTAATGAGCACTGATATGGTCATGACATTTATTATGATTATTATTTCAATGTCAAATGTCATTGACCTTGGCTATCTTCTGATACTTTCATTTGTGAGGTCTGTCTATTCCGGTATAACAATCTTCCAAAGAATCAAAACTTCTCAACTTTAGACTGTTCTTGCACGTGATGTAATTATCGTAGAAGGTTGATTTTTTCAGGGTCGTTTGCAATTTGCTACATTTGCAAAGTCCCACTCTGCCACGTGTGGCTCTAGTTTTTTTTATTTTCTAACTTCGTCAATAATCTTTCCTAGACTTCATTTGGGTCATATGGAACAATGAGGAAAGATGATTTTTTAAGAGCCTTTTTTAATAGAAGTCTTTTCGTACATTACAATTGTGAGAATTTAAGGCTTTATTTTATTAGAGTATGAAAAAATCTGTACAAGCAAAACAATTCAGTTAATCAAAATCAAAATCGAGAGTAAAGGTTGTGTGTGGTAGTGGACTCCTCCAAAGAGAAGTACCATCAGGTGTTTTGAAAGAGTAAGCATGGGCTACTTTGCAAAAGCGACACCCGCCACTATCAAAATGGTAAAAATCATGAGATACAACCAGATCAATTCAGACCTGAATTAGTATAATATAATATTATTTATTCATATTGGCCTAAAAGGGACATTCCGCTTAAACTATGTGCCCTTTAACATATCTGAAAGTTTTAACTAAAAAAATCCAGCCATTAATTTTTAAACGCCAAAAATATTTAAAATCATAAGGTTTTTAAAGTTTGTTATACGTTTTGGAAGCTAATATTGAGCCATACTTTAGAAATATTTTATAGGTATAATTTATGCACTTTTGACAATGAAAATTTGTTTACAAAAAAGCAGAATGTCCTTTTAATACTATGAAAGGAAACCAAGTTTAAGAAGGTAAATAAAGTGTAATTGGATAGTCTTTGTCTGTCTATTGTCACATTGACATACAAACACTCAATACATTCTAAATATCAAATATATTTACTTTATATAAATAATACTTATATTCATATCCTACAGAAAAATGTGTAAAAGTTCTAACCTTCAATCATTTGACCTATTTTAGGGTAAAGCTTATAGCTGATCAATTCCTATTCATAATGGTCAAAAGTATCAAAAAATCTCAGATATTTTGTATCAATTTTGTTATGAGGTTGACTCTACATGCTATCCATAATCTGACAAGAAAGTCATGCATTTCTGGTTTTGGGTCATTAACTATTCAACCAATGAAAGATTTCCATACCGTAAGTAAGGATTTTGGGATATTCATTTTTAACATTGCAATCTAACTTTCACATGACATATTTTAAAGGAGAATCTCATCAGGTCATACAAGACTAGAAACCTACAGAAAATTCTAAAATAATTCATTTATACATGTCTACTTGAATTTGAAATTACTGATTCAATAGAACATCACTTATTCAACTTCAACTTCAACTTATCATTTAGGCAATCAGCTCTCATTAACTTTCTTAATTAATCTCACAAAAGCTATGAATTGTTAGCACGTAACTGACTGCACAGATTAAACACCTTTCATTATTTTCTGAAAGATGACTGTTTTTTTTACCTACATTTATCAGTGCAGCTGCAGAAGAATAACTGTAGTTATAAATTTTCCATTAAAAAACAGTTTTCATTAACTTTTTCTCACTTGTAGACTAAGGGTATTTACTATCTTTAAGTAGGACAATGTTTTTTAAGTTTGATAGTTTTCAAAAGTAACAGATTCTTATTGATAAGCTTTTTTTACCAACATGGTGCTAGGTCTAATGTCTAATTTTAAGTGAAGTAAATGAATTATAAATACAGATTGCCACAAGATTAATGACCCAGTGGACCTAGGCAGTGTTTATTAAAAAGCAAAATTTTTTAATAGATGATATCGGCAACTGAACTGTTTCCATTCTAAGAAACCTTGAATATATTTATTAACTTAAAAAAACTAAGCTAATATACAGGCAAATTACTATGACTAATTTTGCAACAAAGGTATAAATGAATCAGAACAGAAATGTTTAAAGAGAAACTCTAAAGTGATAACATAGATAGGTAATATGAAAGGATATGAAGTAGTCACACAGTCTGCACTCAACAATATACCGGTATTTGCAAACAAAATTGTACATTTTCTGATATTTTGATAACATTTGAGGTCCTTTTTACTAAAAACCTCTACATTAAACATCAGAAGTGCACATTAGATTTCTCCTCTTTTCTTCTCATTTTCTTTCATTTGTAACAGATTGAAATCATGCATAAAATAAAATAAGTAAGTGAAAGAAACTGATCTCTGTCATATTAAACTGAATATTACGAAAGGCGGGTCAGGACTTCCAACTTCCGACTTTCAAGTTTTTTTTTTCACTTCCGACTTCCGATTTCCAAGTTTTTCCGCCAGCGAGCTGGTAAGTAAGCCTACGCTTTTGTGATCATATCCAATGTTTTGAGTTCTTTTTTATATAAAGCCCACTTTCTAATTGGAACATATATTGTCGGCACAATTAACAGTTCAATTTTTTGACAAAAGATGAGGAGTTTCAACCCTTGATACATGGATATTATATTAATTGATAGAAGTCACAGTTGTCATCTGATCTCAATAAAATTTGGTTTAATTTATATCTAAGAGTCCTTAGACACGTTCAAATTAAGGTATGATTCAACAGAGGATAACAGAGTTTCACAACTGGTCCGCTATGCTAGAGCTTGTTCTCTTTATAAGGACTTTCTGGCAAGAGGTTGAATATTAACCGTGAAATTACTGAAACAGGTTTACTTGACACAAAAACTTGAAATTTCTTGTAGAAAATTTTATGGTCGTTACGGAGAACTTCTTGTCAAATGACAAATCTGCTACTTGCATTTTTGCAGATTTGTTTAGTCAGGCATGAACTGATCTCGTTGCACCTCATGATTTTGACCTTTATAGTAGTGGCGGGTGTCGCGTGCGAAACAGACCATGCTTACTCTTCTCGGATTTGTTGGGCTGCTGGCAAACGACCAATAGAGGGTCTAATTTCTCACTTAAAGCTATCATGCTGTGATTATGCTTATCATATCATTATTAGAATCGTGTACAATATTATTTGATGTCTTTGTATCCTTTTTCTCTAGGTATAACTTTACGTTCTCTTGAAGACCTTGCCAAGTAATAACCCTGTACAACTAGAAAGTCTTTCCAGAGAGGAGCTCATTGGTGTATATTTTACAAAGAACTTTTCCTATCAAGAAATTTCAACAACGCTTTTACTTCACCAAGGTATACAATTAAGCGTGAGACACCTGATGCGGATACTCAGAACTTTGGGTGTACGTAGAAAACATATTTGTGAAGCCAGTCCTTTAAAAGATATTGTCCACGCCGTGAAGAAATAATAAATACTTAAAGGAATGCCGAAGGTGACAGTGGAAAACCTGATTTTAGGTTCTACAACCCAGAAGTAAATGGTACCCATAACTATGGTGTAAATTGACCACAACCAATGTGCACAACATGATCGATTCGGATGCTCTGGTGACTTTCTGGCACTGGTCAAATTGTTACTTACTTACTTATTACAAACATACATTTACCCAGAAATACCGACCAGGCTGTCTCGCTTTATTTAGAAATAATGCGTAATATAAAGCAATATATTTGAAAGAAACAAAATTAACAAAAAGTTTTCTTAAGTTTAATTTAAACAAATGAAATTATAAGTATCTTGAAAATCTCAAGAGAAAATCTACGTGTTGAATAACTTTAAAATAATAGCACTGCTTTGATTTGAGCATCATTTGACTTTTTTGATTTTTTCCAGTTGGAATTATGGGTTGGCATCAATCTAACATGAATAATAATAAAACACAAAATACAAACAAATGCTCACTGAACAGTAAATAAAAGTTCTTTTGCTGTAAATCTTTTTATGGGACTATAACATAAACATTTCTTAACACTAGTCTGCCACTGGCTTGAGGCTGAGGTAGAGAGATATGTTACGGCAGTTGGTAGATGTTGATCCTTCATGTTTCTTTTGGTGAAAGATAGGAGATCAATATCACCATCCAAACTTACATGAAAATTGATTGCCTTTAAAGTGACGTTTTACTGTCAATTTTACCAGATAATGAAGAGAATGTTCCCTTTATCTACGAAATAGTCATCAAAGGGCAATAACTCCCGAAGTGAAAAAACTTGGAAGTCGGACGTCGGAAGTCGGAAGTCTGAAGTGAAAAAAAAAACTTGGAAGTCGGAAGTCGGAAGTCGGAAGTGAATGAAAAAAACTTGAAAGTCGGAAGTTGGAAGTCCTGACCCGGCTTTCGTAGAATATAGCTCTCTTCTAATGACAACATATATAAACTATTATTGTCTCTTTTCCACAGTTTTTCAAAGCTGTAATTAAATTGTATTCCAATACTGAGATTTATTCTACTACAGATCAATCATAATCATACAAGACCCATATTCAGTTGTTCATTTTAATAAAAATATTTTATCTTTTTTTTTATACAACTTTTCAAAACACTTTGAAATGCTTTGCTTTATTAAGGCTAGAAATATTTGATTAATTATTCACTGTAAACTAACATAGTGAAATATTGTCTAAGATATTGAAATGTCACAGTTTATGGCACCTTTACTTACACAATCAAGTTGTCAAAATACTGTCAAAGATTGTCTTGCCAACTTGGCTATAGACATAGTGAAAAGAGTGTTACAACAACCACAATCATTATAGTGGAGTTTAGATTCAATGAAGTTTTAGATTTTGATTTAGACTCATGATATTAAAACTAATAAATCCAAGACCAGTCCACCAGCAGAGCAATTGTCCTATCTGTGTTTAATATATGTAAAAAACAACGTTATTAGTTAACTAAGACTATCAGGTGGTAACACTTCCCACAATACTTCGCAATCATTTGCCAATCACTAATTAATCTTCCAGTTTATACATTTTAATATCAAATGAATAAAGCAGCTTGATGGATAAAGTGAATGATTAATTACAAGAACAGAGTATAATTATCAGATTCACCATCCGTTTGACCTTAGACTCAGAAAAGGAATTTTATTAGCTAAGTATATCAGTAATAGTTATTCACAGCTCACCGTCAGAATCTGAGCCTTCAAATCCATGTGTATTCAGAAATATCCTCAAAATGACAACTCGTCGTTTCTTGGAACTTAACCAATTGAAATTTGGATGTATTTGAAGGGATTTTGTGATATTTGTGCAGTTCTAGTACTAATGAAGATTATTTACATATATTCAAGACCCACATCTTCCCCTGAAAATACGGGAATTTTGAACTTTAAAGCAAATAATTGATGAAAAGAAATCAAAAATTATGTTAATTTACCATTCTGTCTGTGTTATCCATATTGATAATGATATCATATATAAGAGTTGACTTTACACTTAATCCCTTTCTATGCACACTATCTATCACAGAGAAATCAAGACTTTATCTATAATATACTGCTTTATTCACCAAAATTTCTATGCTACCGAGAGCAAATACAAAGTTCTATTAAAAGCCAACTATAAGCTTGACAAAGTTTTAAAAGATTTTAATTTCAAAAAGACAGTCAAGCTATTTTATGTGAAATTAAGGTGAAAATTTCACGCTTGGTTATGTTTTACCCTGGGAAATGTGATCCTGTCAACATGATATCATATACTATCATAGCTTTCTATTATTAGTGCTTACAGTTAGTTAAGATATCTTACAAGACAAGATAATATACACCAACTATCTACCAGTACTTGGAAAATATTGGACCTTCAGATAAGATATATTGCTTACTGTATATTCAAGATAAGATAGCTTGCTAGGTAAGGTTAAATTTTAGACTCAATAAGGAGCAACAAGTTTCTATTTAATACTCAATGATAACACCAAGTTTCAAATGGAATGAAAAATGGATTCTATTTAACAGTTGACATCTTATCAATTCCAATGCTAACACAAAGTTTCACCAAAATCAGATGAAAACTGTAGTCTCTATTGTGCCCACAACAAATGTTGAAGGACAGACCAACATACAGGGGCTACGGCAATATACGACGACACTCTCATATGGACGTATAAAAACAGAAACTACAAGGTCTATCATTATACATGTGTCAAACACACAAATTTGATTGTTTCTTACTATTGTATTACACACAAGATAAGAATTCATTCATATTTCATAAAACCTTGGATTTCTGTTTCAGCTCAGTCAAAATATCATTATATCAACTCATTAGGAAATCATAAAACTCCTTATGATAAATATTGCTGAAAATTCTAGGTGTGATTAGGTTCAGAAATAGAATAATCTTAACAGCTAGACATAATTAAGCAGACTTTCAGAATCAACCTTTTAAATTTGCAAAATTTAGAAATATGTCAGTTTAGAAAGTAAATTCTATAGAATTCTCATAGACTAAACTAAGGGTTGGTCTAGGTTTAGATTATTCAGGTGTTTCAATATTATTCTTCTTTAAAACTAATACAATAACATAACCTCCCTAATAAACACCCTTATAAATAACATCTTGAATATCATCCAATATTTCATATAACACTTATAAATATCTGAATTAAATACTTACCGAATGACTCACTATTAAATAGAATAAATATAACATCAAACAATGTCCTTTACTTTATATATATTTAAAAGATCAAACATAAACTATGAAATATACAGTGTAATTTTGGGGGATTTGTCAGTCAATTTAGCTTGTGACTCACTTGTAGCTTGTGTCCTGTGACTTCTCTGACTTATTTGTGACCATGATGACATGTGTTACTGTCTGGTCAACCTTTCAATCTCTTGACTTATCTGGTTAGTTTCTCAGAATGAAATCTGACTTGTAATTGTCCATTATGCCTTCTGTATTGTGCACAATTTAGCTTTAAATCTTGCTGTCTTTCCCATGACATATCTCCACTATATGTGTTAGGAAGAGATCTGACTTGTGACCTATCTATATTGTAATCCCATCTAGCAGATAGTCAACATATCTATCTAATGACTTCGTAAAATTATTAATGATCATTTCTACTTTATCAACTTGTCTATCAAGATGTGACTTATTATTCAAGTTGCCTGTCCAAAGAGTTGTCAGAAATGTGATCATGACATGCAACTTGAGACCTGTCTATACAATGTTGTGAACATTACAACATTTGCTTGCTTGTTGCTTGTTGATCCTTTGACTAATGGCATATAACACTATTTGCCAAACTAACCTGATAAATATAAGACCAACCAGTTTTTCTGAATAGGTCAAACTGTCACATGCAGATGTCCTACGTACAAATTTTGCCTTAAGGCAAATGTATATTAAATAAATCTTTAAAGTATATGAAAAACAATTGCACGCATCATATATTTTTTAAAAACCTATCAAAATAACTTGTGGAGATGAATACCTCTATAAAACTTCAGTAAACAACTATTACTAGTCATAAAATGTACCTTGTTTTGTTTGTTTACACCAAAGAAATAATCTATTCACTGACTTGTGTTAAATCCTCATCTCAAGCATACATGTCAAATATCTCATAACTTAATGAATTGTAAATTTATTTTCTTACAATATTTTAATGACATTTTTGAAGATCTCAGGTCATGACATCTAAAGGTGGAGTTAGAAAAAAACAATTATTCAAAGTAAAAGAGTGTAAATTTTCAAAAAAATAAAATAAGGATTGATTTTGCTGATGAAGACACAATTTTTCTATTCAAATATAATATTGTAAATTTTTTTGTATTCTTCTTTATTCCAGTCTTTAAACCTTTTAAACTTCTTTCTTGTGACATCCAATCATTTTTAATATTTTTTTCAATCTAAATATATACAAATTTATTTTGGCCTAATTATTGGATGAAAAATTTAAAACAAAATGGAAACGTAATTTAGTTTCTTCATATCATTTTCATATACCCACATTATAATGTGGTTGTATATTGTCATCGCCCCTGTCCGTTGGCCTGTCAGTCCGTCCGTCCACAATTGGCATGCGAACACAATAGAGACTACAGTGTTTATCTGATCTTAGACAAGTTCAATTTTGACGATATTTTGATGAACGTTTTTTGAGTTATTGCCCTTATTGACTTACGAATAAAGAGTCAAAATTTGTTTGTGTACACAATAGAGACTACAGTTTTCATCCGATTTAAATGAAATTTGGTGTGAATATCTAAAATGGAATTTGTTGACTTGTGAATGCGATAGAGGTGACAGTTTATGTCAGAATTTTATTAAAATTTAAATGTACAAATTAGATATCGGTATGATTTGACACAGATTGGTGACCACCCTTGTTATACTGAATATGTATCAGGAAAGAGGGCATATCTTGCTAGGCAACCATTGGTTTTTAATCTTAAAAGTTAATTTTAAATTAAAATTTGAACTTGAATTAATGCCGATAAATATTTACATGACCAATCGCAAAAAAATGTTAGTTTTAGATATTTCTACTAGTTTGATCATTAATCCTGAATTGCAAACCCACCAAATTAGGATTGGTGTTTCCTTTCATAGGAATGGATCCCTTAAACTGAAGAATGATTTTAATTTCAAAGAAAATATGACTTACTATCTTCTGAATCATTGTCACATCCATTATCCTTACAGCCAAAATATAACATTCAAAACCTTAACCTCCTACATATCAATTTGATAATCAAACATTGTCTAGGGGAACAGTAGGGTGGACACAATTCTACTTACAATACAACCTTATACACATAAATAATTATAGAATTTAATTTCCCACGCTCGGCCTCTAAATAATTGAAAAAACGAACTAGAAAAGGTCAACTACAATGATTTTGAATAGATAACAGTAAAATCAACATAAGAAAATGTTTATAGAAGAATTTTTAATTTCAACTTTAAAGTAAAACTGGCACAGTGCTATCTAATAAAATTTGTCATATTCCAGTTCAGTCATGTTGAATAAAACCTGTCATATTCCAGTTCAGTCATGTTAAATAAAACCTAGCTGTCATATTCAAGTTCGGTCATGTTAAATAAAACCTAGCTGTCATATTCAAGTTCGGTCATGTTAAATAAAACCTTTGATATTCCAGATCAGTTATGTTAAACAAAACCTGTGATCTTCCAGCTCAGTCATGTTAATTAAAACAGTGATATTCAAGTTCAGTCATGTTAAATAAAACCTCTGATATTCCAGTTCAGTCATGTTTAATAAAACCTATCATATTCCAGTTCAGCCATGTTAAATAAAGCCTGCCATATTCCAGTTCTGTCATGTTAATAAAACCTGTCATATTCCAGTTCTGTCATGTTAAATAAAGCCTGCCATATTCCAGTTCTGTCATGTTAATAAAGCCTGCCATATTCCAGTTCAGTCATGTTAAATAAAACCTGTCATATTCGTTTTCAGTAAACCTGTCATATTCCAGTTCAGTCACCTGTGATGGTGAGATACTTTTAGCTGTTATTAGGAGTTATGATAACTTCAGTTGCACTGGTCAGGGTATGATCACTATGTTATTACATTCACAAATTCTACTATAGATAAACTAAAGTTGTCCTAAACATTTAAGAAAGAAATGGCGATATTCCCAGGAACAGATACATGAAATGCCAGTTGAAATTTCTGTGGTAAGTGCTTAGTAGCTTAGTAACATAACACAACCAACTGAATATTATTTCACTCTTACAATTTTTCAACTTAAATTTCGGTACTAATTGAATATCAATCAGCATTAAACATGGAAAACGTTTTTTCCTTACCACTGTGGCCATTGTAACCAAATTAAGTAGTCCTTTATATATACTCATTCATAAAGCCAAACAACTTTCATATTAACTACATCCAGGAAGACAAATGTGTCAAATAACAAGAAATTCATTTATATTTGTCACCAGCCATAATATACATATATCACAAGTAAATCAAGTGCATAAATATGATAGAATAAAAAAGCTAATGTTGACAGAGGGTGCATAATATGGTGAAATTCATTGAAACATAAAACTACTGCAGACATCTAATAAGGGGTGAAACCCACAAAAGTATACCATTACAAAAACATTTAGCATATTATCACGTGTTAAAAGATTACCTAGTTTCAAATAAAAAACTATTAAATTAATAAAGACTATATAAAAATGTATTACACATTAATAAACCAGAGATACTTACAAGAAAAATGTTAAATCCAGGTTATGTGATGGAATGTTTAAACTGTTCTATAAGATTGTATAAGAATATGACAGCTATTGTAACAGTGTCTACATACACTCTTAATATATTTAAATAAGGTAAAAAACCTTAACCAGTCCTTTCAATAACAACTCTAACTCTGATCTATTATAGTCAAATAACCAGTCAACCGATACAACCCACTACTTCACTTATTTTAGCACTCAGGCGAAAAACTCTTTTCAATTAATTGTATATGCTTGAACACAGTGGCTCAGTCACTTTACAATGGGTACAAATTGTCAATGTACAGCACACGTATTCACTGGATATTGTCACAGAAAATATGATTGGGTGAATAAAAGAAATGTAAAGAAAAATAAATAAGTATAATAAATAAAAAGATGATGGTCATATATCTAATACTGGGGTAATTTGAGACCAGGGGTCAGGTGAAGATAAATAGTAAAGATTTAATAGAATTAAATAAAAGATATTTAGATAAACCTGTTGTCAAGTCTGTACTATAATTAAACTGGTATTTATATATCTAGTCAATGATGGTTCTTCTAGTCAATTCCCCGGGACAATTGGTGTTTATTTTAACTATTATATTCTAGACTGTAGACTGTTTTAAACTTATTTTTTTCCCCTTTTATGACAGGGTGACCTTGACATATTGAGGATTTGCCTCCATAAAGACATAAGAGAAAAATGACAAGAGATAGTTGACAAGAACATATTCAGATAGAAATATGTAAGTCTATTAGACATCCTAGATCATTCCAGGTGGAAATGATGACATGGATGGTGGAAGAACAGAAATCAAATGGTACTCAATATAAACTTGAAAGTACTTTTCATTCAAACATGGACCCACTGCATAGAATTTGGATGCAAGGTTTCTATCACATTATTCCCAATTAACACGAAGTTGGTTTATTTACAGATAGAAATACTTTTATACTCTATGTTGATAAATATCCTATATTCAGGATTACCCTCTTGAATCCAGTTTGGAGAGAAGGTTCAACCAACAAATATACACCTTGGAATACAAAATTGTGAACTGAATTAACATTCAAATGTAAAAAAAACTAGAGCCACATGTGGCACAGAGTGGGACTTAGCAAATGTAGCAAATTGCAAAAGACTCTGAAAAAATCAACCTTCTATGATAATTACATCACGCGCAAGAGCAGTCTAAAGTTGAGAAGAATTCTTTGGAAGATTGTTATAACGGAAGTAGACAGACCTCACAAATGAAAGTATCAGAAGATAGCCAAGGTCAATGACATTTGACATTGAAAGGGAGAGGGTCAACAAAGGTCAAGGTTACGAGATACAAGTTGAGATAGGACAGCAAATATAAAAGTATAAATAGATAGCCAATGTGAATGACCTTTAATCCTACAAAAATCAGGGTCAAAAAAGGTCAAGGTCAAAAATTGAAAATTTAGAATTTTCAAAACCTGTTCCTTTTTTTGAACTATAAAGCTGAAACAATCGAACTTCTAAGACAACATGGCTCAACGGATGAAGTAATTGTATGCAAAGTTCCATTTTGAACAAATGTATACGTTGCGAGTTAAATTCCTTGTCAAAATTGTCAATAATGAGTAATTTAACCCGGATGTGCTACGCCCACCTCAATTTCTTTTGCATAGGTTAAATGATATTCTGAATGTTATGATGTGTCCCAAATTGAGAATCGAAAAACGGCTTCCTAATGTCATGTTTTTTTTTTATCTTCTTTCATTTGACACCAAAATCATTTATATCGGATGAGCCATTATGTCTGAATAAAAAATCGAATCATTTCAGAAAAATCAAAATGGCGGCCAAAGTTTCACGTTTGTTCCGGATTTTTTTTCTTCGTTTTTTTGTTTATCAGCATAAATTTTTTGTCCTATACAAATTACACCGGAAGTTATTCAACCGGAAGTGAACATCGATTTCCTGTTTAAACCGGAAGTGAAATTGAAAATTTGACTATACCGTTTTGTTTACTTTCTTAAACTGTCTTTGCTCAATTTTTTTCAGATTAATCAGACAAAAGCAAAACAAATGAAAAAAATGCAAAATTTGGCAAAAAAAATGTCTGCGACAAATTTTCGAATTTTGAAATTTTGAAACTGCTATTTTTTCAGATTTTAACAGTAGATTCCAAAAATGCAAACCCAAAGAAAATCGACCGAAAAATACGACTTCTAGAGCCGATTATCTATTCTTGCACATATTGAACTGTGGCACTTCCAGTTTTGCAAAAAAGATCCAAAATATATTTATGCACATCGTCGCCTATATCTAAGGTTCGTGAATGTTGAATGGTTGCTGCAACTATTGTAGTCTAATCTCAGGAAGGTGTGTAAAAATTGAAAAAAAAAAAAAAAAAAAAAAAGAATTGACATTTCGATAACAAACTGGGACTTTGACGTAGCAAAGTCCCACAATAACACCACCTACATGTACATACCTTTATGATATTTGCCCTCAAGGCCTTAAGGAAGTATGAAATACCTTGAATTATGATATAACAAGAGATAATTGATGTTTTGGTCATAACTATTAAGAGTAATTAATCACTATAACTTATTATTGATTGTTTATAACATACTGGTATAACATATATATCTTAATAAAATACTGATAATTTATACATTCTATCATCCAATTTCAATTATCTACAGTTTAAAATACATCATATAAGTTCCTTTTACTAATCCTAGAAAATACATAATTGTCAAAATTGCTACCTGGTTATATTTAAATATAAGATTTTAGATGTTGGTCTAAATGGTGTTCTAAAGGGATACTTTTGCCATTTACGGGGTTGATTTGGACCTTGAATATATATCTGAATAGAATAGTATTCAGAAGTACTAGAAATGTACAAAATCGCATAATTCCTTCAAAAATATCTCAAACTAGGAACTTCTTTAGATACGTCTCAGAATTTTTTAGCTAAATCAGTAATAATTTTCACAACTCACCGTCAAAATTTGAGCCTTGAAATCCTTGTGTGTCCAGAACTATCCTCGTTTGAAAGTTAAAAAGACGAGTCGTCTTTTCTTGAGACACTTCTACATATAGAAAAGACATCTATAGAAAAAGAATTACAGGATTTTCCTACATTTCTAGTAGCCTACTTCCCCCCCGAAATGCACACATGTACCTTTAACGGTTGTTTCAACATAATTGATGCGTACCTCTTTGAAGAACAAAATATTTTTGGACGTATGCTTCTGTATCTACAACTATAAATACAAAGAAGATAGAAGACAATTCACTTCTAATTTGAATTTAAAGGGGATGAAAATGCATTTAAAAATAACTGATAAATATTGATAAAAATGATATTGAAAAGTAAATATGATATATTACTATATGTATATGATTCTATGATTAAGAATGAATAATAATATTAGAAAAAGTCAATAAGGATTTAAACTGGATTAAGATGACAGACTGACTGAAGATATTCAAGTCAACAGGTACAGAGTTCAGGTGTATTTACAGTTTCAATACATCACTGTTATTACATACTACTAGTATTAGATTTCAATATACAATATTTCAATGAAATGTGTGATAACTATAAACCAAAACCTAGAGAAATGTGTCCCTTAACGTATCTGAAAGTTTAAACTAAAACAATTTCAGACGTTTGACAAGCCATGTCTCCTACATATGCTAAAGGTTTCAAAAAATAAAACTACTAAACTAGGTCAAACTGCTCAATTAACAATTAGTACTATCCATTTTTAATGAACCCTTTTAAACCAAATTCAGTTTGATCAAGTAGATACAGAGATATAAATGGCATACTTTAGAAATATTTTCAGGTATAATTAATGATATTTTTGATAATGAAAACTTTGTAAACTATCCCTTTAATTTAGAAAAGTGATATTGATAGCTGAAATTGCAAATTTAGATGAATACATCCCTTTATAGGTCGGTAATATCATAACCTTTCCCAATTTTCAGAATCTAATTGACAAGAGCTCATTTCATCAGCTTATCATCTGTATGAAGGGTGAAAAATAGGTTTATGAATTCAAATCTTAACCAGTGGATGAAAGTGCAAAGTTATTTTTTATGACACAAGTAAAATTTTTCACTCAAAGCATAATCACACTTATAACATACATAACCTACTATAAATATTATTAATAACTAATTCAATATGGTACTAAATCACATAATTTCATCCATAAATACACAAAAAAAAGGTTTTACCTCTTGGAAGCTGAATCTTGAGCTGTTGGACCAGAACAGTATCTTCATCCATTGTCTGTTGTTTCTGTTTGTTTCCCGCAGTAACCTGTTTTCAAAAATTACTTCAGAATCTAGTGATTGGACAAGATTGTAGAAATGTGCAGAGAATAAATATCCTACCCTACACACAGGTTCCAATTTCACAAAAACTGAATTTAGATAGATCCTTGTTTCAGAGTTCAAGAACTAACATTAGTTGTTTTGCATCAACCATTTAGGTTTCTGTTATTTTTCAACTGACTTGTGGTTTGCAATAAGGTAGGTTTAGTTTTTTTAATTAAAACTGGTCTCATGTTCAGTCATAGAAGTAATAATATTGTCTCTGACCTTCAAACATCCCCACCATGAAGATTTATACTCATTCAAAATCAAAATGGTTTTTAGACTTTGACCTGGTTACTCAATTTCCATCAACTGTCTTAATCAAGAAATGCAATTGCAAAAACATTTTTCTAACAGAACTTTTACGGCCATAATTTTAGATTTCACTGCTAGGTAATTCTGACCAATATTTATTTCAATTCTGGTAGCAGAAAGGACCATTATAGTTATTAAGATTGGATTTTAAGTTAAACGTTAGTTGGGGTCTTGGAATTTATTTGTATAACTTAAGTGTAATTTAAAGAAGCGTTCTGTTTATTTGGCTTTTCTTTAAGAGTATCTATCTATTTCTATCTTAGAAAATACTGAATAGGAATGGGAATGTCATCCATTCTTGAATTACCAATCCATAAGTTATTTCCCTTTAATGCGTCAAGGGAGAGAATGTCAAGTTAAAACTGAACCACAGTTAATTAAATTGATTCAACAAAATTTCAACCGTTTAATAGTCACGAGGATGTTGTATCTGTAAATCTATTTCAATTGTCGAGTCTTAAAAATAGCTGAAATCCGTTTTGCCAAAAAAAAATAAATACAATTTATATAAAAAATGATTTATTTACCATTCACAATATATAAAGCGAATATTTTGACAATTTTAAAGAAAGGAATTGTTAAATATGTATTAATTTCTTAAAAATACAAATTATTAAAAGAAAATATTGCTGCAATTCTAAGATCCAAATTTAGAATTACATGTTTGCGAGCTTGTTCCAGTACAAAACAGAGGTTGGTGGTAAAATATTTCCTGTTCACGAAAATTGGTCACCTTAAAATCTACAGTAAAATGGTTGACACATTTGCCAGCACAGTGTATATTTAAAGAGGCAGTGTCGGATGCCATATTGTCCAGGAAATTGTGACAATATAGATTACTATGTGTGATAAATTGATAAGTTTCTTCTAATTCCAGTCGTCCTAGAGCACAGACACTGGTATTGTCTCTACTGCATATATTCTCACAACACACCTCATTGTCTAAAACACGTACAGTCACAACCGCTTCATAAGCACATTTTGAACACATTCTAAAATTATGATTTAAAGTTGTAAGATGTTCGCCGGAGCCCGTGTAAGAGTGGGCTAGTTGGTATAATGTAATCTCTGGAGGTCCACGGCAATTGATGTGAATGTTGTTCCCAGCTGACACAGATTGATTAACATATACCAACTGTTCTGGAGATATTTTTGGGTGTTCGGTGGGACAGAAAGCCACGACACTCACTTTTACAGAGTCTGGAATAAGACTGTCTGACACTTTGGAATTACTACATAGTTTATTTCTCACTGTTCTGTCTGACAAAAGAAAAAATGGCGAATGTGATTTACTGAGAGGTTTATATTCTGTTTGTAAAGACGAACACATTAATAATAAAGATGATAAAATATTCAGACAACTATCATACACTAGATTGACTAACTCATCAAACTTTCTTTCCCCACTCGAGTTGATCTGCTGGGAAATATTTATACAGATCTTCTCGGCTGACAGTTTGACGGGAATCACAGCACAAACGGTTATAAAATATTTGGTGGCCATATTGCACGACGAATCGTCTGTGACACTGGTAGGAAGTGGAATGTAGAAGTTGTATTTAGAATTCTCGTCTTCTGGTTGTTTAAAACATTCAGCTGAATCTAGAGGCCATTCTTGAGCAGGAAGTAATACATGTGAATTTCCTAAATTGATTTTCCCTTCCAGGAAGACACCATTGTATACGTTTTTGCTTCCACATTTTGTGACTCTGAGAGGAAAGTATGATGCACAACGACGTTTTTTCAGATTGGATGGGAAAACTACTTCCGGTCTCTTTCCACACAAAGTTTTAAAGATAATTTGAAACAAGGTGGCATGTTCCATCAGTCTAACTGTAAACAGAAATGACGTGGCATCAAAACCCTTTAAAGTCGTTGATAAATACACCTTAATATCAAAACTGGTCAAATCCCTTGACCACTCATAGTCTACTTGAGCTCTATTTCCTAACATTACATAGGCTAAATTATTCTGTCTACCAAATCTAATACGAATTTCTCCTTGATTAGAATGAGTTACTGATAATGAGTCAATTTTAAACTTATCAGAATTCAATCCTTTATTTCCGTAGAGTTTAAGAGATGTATCATTGCTAAATAAAGCTTCAAATATTCGATTGTCCATGGTGTTAAGATAGGATTTGAAGCTACGAACATAAATAGCTCCCTTTGGCAATATAGGTCTGACGTTAACATGAGTCGTTAATAAATTTGTATTTTCGTGTTTTCGTTTCTTGGTTTCGTTGAGATAAAAAGCTAGTAACAAACATATGATAGCTACTAGTGAAAGAACTAAAAATATGAGTAACGCTCGACAAAACTGGTGCCTTCTTTTCATGATAATTCTAGTAGAAAACATGCGCAGTTCGTTTCTCTTTCGGTGACCATCTCGGTTTGGTTGTTCTCCACCAATATTGTTGACCTTTGAACCGTAATTAGAGGCTTCCTGTTCATCATCCCGTAATGGAGTGAGTTCAAATTCAGACATCATCTACAAACATAAAAATAGATCGAGTTACGTTTTTCCTCTGAAACATAATGATTGAATTAAATACAGAATTTTATATCATACTTTTCTGCAGCTGATTGGGCATATGAACGCGGCCTCGAAAAGACAGAAAATATGTTCGTGACGAAGTATACAATAACATTGATATCATATCCGGATTGTATAATCAATCCAGATAATTGGAGATGATAATAACGATAACGCTTGGTTAGAATATTTTTATAATTTAAAACAAATTACTTTACATTTTAATAATTCCAAGATTATTACAGATTGTTTCCGAACAAAGCTATGATAGATATTGTTAGTATGTTACAACATGTATCAGAGTTATTAACATACATCCTGTCCGTCCATGCGGGAACACTCTCTAAATATCAACCTTAGTTCTATTGTACACAGTTTCTACAATTCACACTGTTATCATCAGGTAAATAATGGTCAAATGGCAAAGAAGGTACAAATGATACAAACCTTGATGGGCTTTCACTCAAATTTCTTTCAGTATTGTTAATCAACTGTTAATGCCATAGTCTTCCTAGATACATTCCTGTAATAATATAATAATGTTTCAATATCCAGAGTTAAAGAACTGAAATTCCACCAAAGGCACGGATTGTCCGAGACCAATAGATCTAACTAGATAAGTGTATATTGGAAGACAATGGTTTTGTTATTGACCTGAATAAAACACCATATTGCCAGTAGATATTATAAATCAGGGAAGAGCGGAGGAATTCCAACTTGGAAAAAGAGAAATAATCAATATTAGCCAGACAACAAACTAAGCTGGAGTAGTAATTAATGATTTCACAAATTAAAGTGATGGTAAAGAGTTTTTGTTTTGTTTTTAGTGCCACACAGACATAGAACATTAACAGTTACAAATGACAATATTTCAGTCAGTCTTCTTATTACAAATTCCAAAGTGATGTCTGATATGTGATAAGTATATAAGACAGTACGTTTTGTATATTTCTGATTACCATTGCAACGCTTCCGTTGACCAATTGTATATGGTGTAGATAATTCGCATTTTGAATTTCTAAGCTATATGCAGCCTTAATTTGACATATATTACTAATTTAACAGCCGTTGAATGTATCCACTATATAACCTAAATCATGCTTTTTAGGTTTTATCATCCGAATTTCTAAGTACATCGTTTTTTTGCAATTAAATATACAAGTACATGTTATATAATAGCCTACCCTTAAAATTCCAGGCTTCAAATTTGCCATACACTATCATAATATATCCTCATTTCATACTGATTATTATAACATGACACGTGTGAATTATAATAATTACTCTCATTTTACCACAAGATTGCATCTGAGTTAATTATCAAAGTGAAACATAGAATATAGTCTATAATAGTAAAACAATGGTAACATATTGTAGAATAGTATTAGTAGTCAACTAGTATAGAAGTAAGTATTGATTTCAGGTAACTGTCAGTACTAATTAATCAACTTCTATCACTCCTTCTTGCAATCTAATTAAATATTTTTAGTGGAATAATTTCCAGAGACCAGGGTCTGATTGCTCAGAGAATTCCACATTATGATCATCCCTGGGATTTGTTAACAATGGTTTTAATTTTTAAAAAGCAGAAAAATCAAGCCTTGGGTCATTATCCTAAGTTATTGCACGATATGAAACGTCTCCTACAACTTTAGGGACTTACCACGAATTTTGAGAGATTTATAATTTCATATCAGAAAACATAATGTAGGCCTAGAGGCATAATTTGATTTTATTCAAGAACATCAAATGTGCAAAGTGAATTCTTTAAGCAAATATCCTTCAAAGAACAAAATGAAATGAAATGAAATGAATGGAGTTTTACGTCTGCACGTGTCTGCACCATGTGGGCTTCAAATAACAAAGCGATTGCAAAACTTTCAAAATGGACCGTAATAATCTACTATTCTTCAATTCCAATAGAATTCAAATCTGTACTATGATATCGTCCATGCCAGCTCCACTGGCAACAAGAGAGGCTGTCTCGAAGATACCATCATTGTATTCCAGACGTATTACCGAAAATTTTAGAATTTGCTTTCTAAAACGGAACCTTAAGTAGATACCCCTGAGACACAAGTTTTAATGGGTTTTTGAAATCTGAATAAGATCTGTTACTTTGTATAAATATATAGGTTTTTGATTTTCCACCTATTTTTTTTTAATAATGTGAAAGAGAATTATCTACCTGGAAAATAGTGGTTTTTTTTAAGTTTTCAAAAACCAATTTCGAAATTTCTCATTTTTTTATCAGTTCTCTGACCTTGAATTAGACGCTGTTAAATATCTTTGATATTTCCTACTTAGAGATTAATCCTCGACATTATGACTTGGAACTATCGATTTTTCACATACATGAACAAGTATTCAACCCGCCATTAAATATTTTATTACTTCAAAATGCTTGACTATTTCAGCTATTTCTTTGCACTCAACATCACATGTAAGTAATGAATGGAAATATATGAATTTGAGTTTTATACTTAGTGCATCGTTTTAGGCATAGTTATTATTTGAGGAGCGAGTATTAGCTTTTTTCCCTTTGATTTCAAACGAAGGATTTTTTTAACTTTCACGGCTGGTGCAGTGCTAAGATTGTTTTGGTATCATGCAACTAAGACATCTAAGATGTATGTTGAAATCTGAATGTACTGTCAAAAACTAGTAACTAACATGCGTATAACTCACTAAGCTCTCGCAGACAATAAAAGGTGTAGCAAATTACTGTGAAATAGTGAAATAACGTCTAGATTCAAACGTTTTAAAATCTAATTATTATCTACAGTCATAAGGTAATAACTTTGATACAGACAGCCTCTGAAAGAGATCTTAATGAGAAATTATGTCGTCATTGTAGTGGTTATGAACATTTACAGCATCATTAAGTTGCATTCACAATTCCCAAAGCACCCATGGAGAGGCCTGCGATTTCATATAAACAGTTTCCACCAGAAATTGTTGACTGACAAAAGAATGATACTTCATAGGTGGCCCTCATCATTATGATCTCTACTAAAAATCCAGGAATTTATTGTTTGATTTTAATCAGGTTTAATTTCAACCCTACGAATCTACATGAAATGTAAAATAAATCCTTAAATGTTAATGCCATTTAATGACATTTAAGAAAACACCGATAACTTCAGATTATTACACAACGGTTTAAGTATAT
>NW_008710950.1:1819896-1820692 GCF_000327385.1 Lottia gigantea | reverse complement strand
ATATGCCATATAGATAATATAATACATTTAAAAAAAACATGGTATAACAGCCCTAAAATAATCATATTGATTATGGTAAATTTCGATTAGTAAGATCTTTAATATAAACTTTGGGATCATTTATGTTGTTTCCTACATCCCTACTATTTTATATAACAGTAACTTACGGCAACTTTGATTTCTTCTATATTCTGAGATAGCATAGCCTCGTTTACATCTACGGTCAAATTATTCCATTTTTCTGTGGCTACTTTAATATGTATTCTCAGTTTATCATACTAAAATGAATCATTAAATAACATGAGAAATAGAAAACATCATCATGAAATTTACCATAAAACAACAAAATAACTCTAAGACATTAACAAAAGCATCAAAATAGAATTAGATAAGTCATGTAGATGAGCAGCTGATAAGATAAGTCATGTTGATGAGTAGCTGATAAGATAAGTCATGTTGATGAGTAGCTGATTAAGATAAGTCATGTTGATGAGTAGCTGATAAGATAAGTCATGTCATGAGTAGCTGATAAGATAAGTCATGTTGATGAGTAGCTGATAAGATAAGTCATGTTGATGAGTAGCTGATAAGATAAGTCATGTAGATTAGCAGCTGATAAGATAAGTCATGTAGATTAGCAGCTGATTAGAAAGTCATGTTGATGAGTAGCTGATAAGATAAGTCATGTTGATGAGTAGTTGATACAGTTGATAAGATAAGTCATGCAGATTAGGAATAAAACAACTAATCTTAGTTGACCATCTAATAGATAAGTCATGCAGATTAGGAATAAAAC
>NW_008710950.1:1794357-1819846 GCF_000327385.1 Lottia gigantea | reverse complement strand
ACGGTTTAAGTATATCAAGTAAAATGAAATATAATATATTGTATATAAGAACTTGTGTAAAAAGTAAGTAAGAGAATAAAGAAGGAAATTGGATTGGTGAAATTTTATTCAATGCATAATCATATAAGTGATATCAATCTATTCAACTCAAACCACATGCTTTCCTCATACACAGTAGGTGGTTCCAAAAAGACAACCAATAAAAAAATAAAATAGAAGAAATGGTAGATGTAAAACAGAGAGTTCATTCTGAACACTTGATAAAGGAATAAAGCTTATGAAATACTTTGAAAATGAGAGTTTGCGCTTTGCTGGTATTTTTTTATGGAAATATGCATCATTCAATTTTATAATCAAGTAATACTCTTTCAAATTGCATGAAATACAAGATTTAATCACTTTATATTCAAAAGTTTTCCAGGGAAGTACGCCAGTCTCCCCTTAAATGGGACTACTGTCAGTAGATTACATGACCAAATATGTTATAAATTAAAAAAAACTAAAATAAAACTAGAAGATTACATAGCAAATTATGTCAAAAGAAAATCTCACCTTTTGTGTGTTATTCCTTCATAATGATAAAATGTCGACGATCTAGTCTGTGAATACTGCTATCGACTGTTATAATGTCATTACAGCACCATTTCTATAACATCATACTATAATAACTATCAGGAATCTTTCCTCTTTCAACACACTACCCAATCGATTGGAGTGGATGAACTTGATTGTTATACTGTTTATAAGTCAGTATCACTCTTCATAACCTTCACATTCCCCAAATCTTACAGAACATTCTTACTTTTTGTATTGTTTAAAAAATATTATACTGTAAAGCATTTCATTTCAATTCCACAACACTGAGAGAAGCACTATAGAATCGATATTCAACAACAATAGACGACTCCACGATTTCTTCCAGTGTGAAAATATTTCTAACCATTTGTCCTTTCTGAATGTCACGACTAGTCATTTAGTAGCAATAAACCACCAAAGTACCTTTCAGTTTATTAAATTAAGTGTTTCGGTGAGGCGATTTAATTGATTTACCCATTTAGTCATCCATAAGACATTGAAATCTATAGTTCAAGTCCTATTAATTTATATTTAGTCTCAAGGGAATTGGAACTCGCATATCGTTGAATTTTCTGAAACATGTAAGTCAGTATGTTAAAGTCAGTCATGTATATGTTGCATTTTTATGCCTGTTTCAACTGACTTTTATCATCAGAATTTGAAATACCACGTCATGCCTACCAAACCAGATAAACAATAAACTTTAGGGTCAGAAGTTATCAGATCGATTACAGTTATATCAGGAAGATGTCGTAGCGATCAATACTGGCAATATGGAAATTATTGAATGTTTGTCGTGCAGTTCTTCAGTCTTCACAGTTCCTATACTGAGTGAATGTTATTCCAGGTTAAACATTTTAACCATTTTAGTATCGCCCTTCTCGGTTTAGATAACACAAAAATGTTGTAAATATCTTTTGAAAGTATAAAGGGGCAACAGCTTATTTCTGAAATTCGGGGACACGAGAGACAAATTCTTAAAAATACCATGATTGACAAATTTCAGCTTGAACCTTGAATTTAATGCCGAAATACCTATAATTTGTAGTATATAGAAAGCATTCCTACTGTTGCATGACAATGGGGCTTTCTGTCAGACATTTTCAGTCCATTTATCCTTTTGGGAGCCTATATATTGAAGCCGGTGAAGTTGTTTTGTCCAAAATATGTCTTCAACTTTTTAGAAGAAGATACGATCGACAGATACAGAAAAGAAAAACCCCACCCATCGCTTTTTAAATGTTTATAAAACTGACAAGAGTACAAAGTCATTTCTTTTAAAGTTGAATTGTACTCAGAGTAGTATAAAAATGTTGAAACCCAAAGGCTTGTTAAGTTGTTGAAATCTACTCAGCTAACTGGTTGGTTTGATTAATCATATCCCCTTACTATTGACACTATTGGTGTACCCTTTAGAAGAACTTTGCCTTGTTACTTGTGTGGACGTTAAAAAGTGAAATAGCATTTCTCGTGAGTTTCTAGGATTACGGATGGATTGGTGTTTTTCACTGTTTAATTTAGTTCAAGTCGGTTGTTCCTGAGCTTCGAACGGTTAAGTGGTCTCTTGTTCTGTACCTGACGACAGTGAAAAGTCAACCTACTTCTTGTGTTTCGCTTAGGTTGTGCTGATCCTGGCTTTGCATGGGTCATGGGTCAGAGTGAGCAGAGCTCTGAGAGTACAGGAAGGATCGAAGAATGCTGAACGAAAAGTGGTCGCATCTGGTCTATATTTTGCAAACATTGCATTACCTGGTGACTATGACGCTTGTAAAGTGTCCGGTGGGCGACTTCGGCAGGTGTCTGTTGGTTGGTCGGATTACTAGATAGGTTGGCGCCCAATGTCATTATCTTTTTAGGTGTTGGCAGAGCATCGTCTCATTATTCTGACTCTGATGTACATGTAAGATCAACTGCACCTTCCCACACTCTTATTTCTCAGAGTTAAGTTTTGCGTTACGTTTTCGCTAGGTTCTTCATTAGGCTTAATAATTCGTAAGTGTTGTAAGGGTCGTATAACATTAGGGCTTCAGAGATATTAGTGTGTGAAGATAAACAAGAATGGTTAGAAGATATCCTACTTATCACTTAAAATTAACTAAGGAAATGAAATGAATGAAGTTTTATGTCCTACTTTTCTGTGTGGGCTAATGAAGACGGGCAACGCCATGCAGGGTGCCATGAGGGAAATTTTGCCAGGACAGCTGCATTAGCCTGTTCTTGTTTCGATTTCCAGCTGTCGAGGGATCTTTAACGTGCATAGCCTGTAGCACACGGGGCCTCGGTTTTTGTCCCATCTACTAGGCGCTTTTTCCATGTTAGCCCCTCTTACCTGTATCACTGACAGGAGGAAACCGGGTGAAAAACATAAGGAACTAACTTACCTTATATTCCAACCAACCACGCCTTCTCGAGTCCTGCACTATACACATTATGGGCGCAACAGTGAATAGGAAAGCCACGTTTACAGCTTTTAACACACAGATCAGTTTTCGTTCAGCTTCTTTGGTTCATTCCTGGAATTCTGATCCGATTCCCCAAGACATGCTACATCACTTTGTCGCCTCGATGACCCTGCGAAATCAGCATCGACATAAGCTACGTGGGGAACTAAAAAAAAGATTTTCTGTTCACTGCCATCAGAAACAAAGTAAAGGACACCATGGGATCCACCTCACCGATCAACGTCTCTGGTAGAAGCTCAAGAATAGCTGGTTCGAACTTACCTAAACAGAAACGTCAATCTACCTTTTATCTCAGATACTCACAGATCGAAATGGTATTTCAGTCCTTGCGGCCAGTCGGGTAACGACATCAAGATCTGAAGAATTATTGTACTATCATGGTCATCTGGATAGATATATGGGCTGACGAGAATGATTTGATGTAATATTGATATGTAGTTGAAGATCAACTCAACTCTGTGCCTGCATGTGAATCGGTTGAAGCCGTCGTGAACTAATTTTTTTTTGGAATATGCATATTTATACTTATGATTGACTCTCCGTACTTGCAATTTCAGTTCAGGGAACGTATCTCGCTGTTATAACTTGATGTATTGTATGTGATATGCCAGTATGTTGATTTCCCGAACTGACGTGATTTTGAAGTCGGGATTCGTATGAAGCTGTCATGAATTGGTGTTTTACTGCTGTATGTTTGTTAGTGCTCTTTGAGGTCAATGAAAATTGGAGCGTCATGGCATGACTGTGTTATTGCTACATGCATGTTTGTAATGTGTATGACTATCTACACGTTCAGTATATATAGCGAGCTGTCATGGATTGGTGTATTATTACTTCTGTAAGCAAGTTTCCTAAGGGCAATGTATGACTCTTTGAAGTCATGAAAACATGAGATCCAGATCGGTGTATTATTATTGCTTTTATGCAAATTTATAATTGACACTATATACACATGTATGATGAGCTGTCATGAATTGATGCATTGTGATATTGATTTTTATTACTGATTATCTGTATTTTTCTCCTTAGATTTAACAATGGCTAATGAGACTATGGGTAGAAATCCAATGGGTACTGAGTTGCATTAGCTTAATGCCAAGCCTTCGATTATTTTTGCAATATGAGAATAGAATCTTAATGAGAATTTGTCATGCACTACGGTATTCTACTGTGTAGATTTAGTCTCTTGAATTGAATGTCATTAGGTCATAATAAATTCTGTATCAATTAAACTCCAATTATTACATATATTTGGGCTTTGTTTACTGTAACGCAGTATTAAAAAAGAATCTGTTAAAACGGGAATAACTCTTTCCTTCTTTTTATACGCCCTGGCAAGCTATCTTTTATTTCCTGTTTTTTGGGGTTTTTTTTGTGATAGCCAAGCACTAATGAGTTAAGTATATCAGGGTTAGGGTATTTTCATAGAAAAGAGTACTGGTTGGAAAGAACATAATGATATTGCTAAGTTATAGCATATTCCTATATCGCTGGTGTATGCATATATTAAGTACTATATTTAAAAACCTAAAATAAGTGGAAATTAAACCTTATACTATCTCATTTCAATTATTTGAACTATCATTATTCTTCACCAGGTAATTCATATCATCCAAAAATACTCCATTCTCCGTAATGGTTATTCGGCATTGTATCTTTGCTATATCCTTCGTCACAATCAGTCAATGCCATCTTTGATGGTGGATCTTTCGAAAGCTTAATAATATGAACCTTTTTTCTGGCCAGCAAATTACATGGATTTCCATTCGGTTTTGAAGTACGGATTACACTGACATTTGGTATGGCCGTATTAGGGCTGACCATAGGGGCCCAAGTGTGGGATAACTCCAGATTTCATCTTAAAAATATTGCTTCCTTCGAGATGATATTGACTGAATACGACTAGGAATATGAGATAGGTATATAGCTGCAGCATTAGAAGTTTTGTTCAATGTGCATCTTTGTTTTGCCAACTGAAATTCTCGGATATTGTGAATACAATATAAGTTATGTGCAATGTTAATTGTAATTTCTGCTGCCAATCTATTGAAAACTATAAGGCCACTTTTAATTTGGATTTCTGGCATTTATAGTTATTTTAAATGCAATTTACATGTATGTATTCACTTTTTGATGTATATCTTTATGAAATGTTTTTCTGAACTCGGTAAAGCTATTAATTTTCCCAAATTAAGTCCCTGAATTTGCTCCACTCCTTCAATCTACTAGATGAAATAGATCGGTGCATCGCACTGTATAGTGTGTGTGGGCACACGAACGGTCTTGGTAGGTGACTCTTTATAGAAGGCATGCGCCTATGGTGCCCGAGAACTTCAATCCCGAAATATGCCTCCTCTCCCTATATGTCTGCGGTTATTTGCGGCATACTCAAAATCTGCCGCCGTCAGTGAACTCGGAAGACAAGATAAAGGTCATCACACCCATTACAATAGGTTTTAGTTGACCAAAGAAGCATATAATGATCAAATCGATATCGGCAAGTTCATTCATGTTAACATCTTGTATGTTTATCACAAATCGATCGCAAGTACAAATGAAGTTCAAAAATATGAAATATCGCATTAACGCCAAGTATAGATGACTGATGTAAATATTAAACTTAATGAAGATGAAAAGAATTGATTTATCCTGTTTGTTAATGAAATCGTGATGGCAATAAAAAAAGTTTGATCCTTTGTACTTTGTGGTGATCTAGATTGCAGCCTAGTGAAATTGAGGTATAAATGAATAATTCTAAGAATTACATAAATTCAACTTCTTGAAAAAGCATCTCTTCAACTTTCCATAGACATTTGGAGGGCGAAAATCTCCTATTGAGTTTTTATAGGCAATAGTTTCTGTTTACATCAATCAAAATACAGTGTTGCCAACAAATAGAGTTAAATGGGATGCTATTCAAATTGATAGATTGTCAAAATTGTCATCTGACCAGGACATGGTGCCAATTTCATCCGTAAATCATGTCAGATTTCACGGGCCTTGTTCGATTGCTTCTTTAAATAAGGCTGATTTAAACAAGAAATGATTTATTCGTAACTTCCACATTTAGGCATAAAGACAAAACAGTATTCTATAGTATCTATCAAGTATAAGATAGCTTGCCAGGCAACGTAATATACTCCCACTGGCAGCTTTGATTTTAAATAAAAAATATTTGGTAGTACAGTAACAATCACCAGTATAATAACTAAATAAAGACAAAATAGATACAACCATTAAGAACAAAGACTTTGATAATTTATTTGGAAGAATGAAATGCTGAAATAGTATTTACATATTGTATTAAAATAAATCATTACAATAATCAAACCAGTGTTATAACTAGTTTTTGTATGCTTTTATTTTTGTCCAGGAGAAAAAGTAATTAAGTTAAAATTCCCAACAAATAAGGTAACTACATAAGAGTCAATTTGTTAAGATCTTTGCACAATGAAACATTAACGTAAACTTAATGATAGAACAAGTACTGTTTCTGGAGCGAAAAAATTGAGACTATAAACTTAATTTAACAGCCCCTCTACCATCTCTGTAAACTAAGAATAGTGTTGATCATCCAGTAAATTAGTTAAACTTGGTGGTCTGTGACTTTCTATCCTTCTTAAACCAAGTTCATCTATTTCACAGGTCTCTTTTTCTTCTTTCCTCTGTTAAACAATCTTTTCTTCCAGCTATTTAATAAAGCCAAGGCATCCATTTCTTCATTGGTCTTCTCACCAATTTTAGAAATTCCCTATAAACATTCAATTAAAACTTAACATAGTTTCATGGGCACATCCTAGAGTAGGTTAAGGTTTTAAGTTAAATAACAAATACAAATTTCACTGAAATTATCTAAATGTTGTCCGTTTTAAGACTTTTGAATTCTAGATCTAACTGGATGTACATAAATAATTGAACATTAATATCAAACCTTTATACAAATTATTTCTGCTAATTTAAACATCTCTCTTACAGATTCCATTAATTCACAGGCATTTCTTGTTAATATCCTTACAGTCTGCAATATAAACACAGAAGACATTGGTTCTTTATCAAATACATATTGTAGCTGTAGCTGTAATCTTGTCTTTCAGTAGAATGAAATGGTAAGATACACTAGTGAATAATTATTCTAAGGGTCTGCAGGTAGAATATAGGATTAACATTTCCACATATTATCATGTTTTTCCTATCTTTGATCGTTTCACAAAAGAACTATTATTACCAAAGATCAAATCAACAAGCCATATCAATCATACCTGATGGTTTTTAGAAGCTGATAAAAAGACTTTAGAGATCATTTTAAGTTGATGTGAAGCTGTAGAGATCTGATCAGAGACTAGTAACAAATCATCTATATGGCTAGAACAAAACGAAATATGATTTATATTAGAACCTATACATTTTAATAATTTCGCCATACATAAATATTAAATAACGTGCTTATTATTACCAAGGAGCTATGTAAATTATATGCCATCTGATAGAAGAAGACTTGTTAGACTGCTTTGTTTGAATAATGAAACCAACCTTTTTTTTAGAAATTAACTTTGATATGATATGCGATATAAGGCATGATTATATTTTTCTTTTATATTACTGTACATAAAATGATTTGGAAGAAGTTAATACATCACAAATTATATATTGGAAGCAATGAGAAGTACATAAGCTATGCAATGTTAATCATTCAAGGAGAGCATAGAGGTTAGTTAAAAGGTATGATTCAAAACATTTACATAGAGCAGAATAATAATACAAAATATACATGATTATTATTATATTATACATTCTATTTCTAACAGCTACATGTATTACAAACCTGAACTGTAGAAAACCTACAATGTTATATACAATAATCAAATATACTGTAAATATAAATCGATATTCAGACAAAGATATTTTGAGGTAGAATAAATAGTGTTTGAAATGATAGAAGCTAGACTAATCATGTGTTCATTTCAACAACCTAAATCTGAAATAAATATCTTCTCTGAACAATGACTAAAGAACATGTCTAATAGCTACCAGCAGTGAAAGATGGTTTCAGTCTACATCTCCAAACTATGATAATTCTCTATATTTGTACCTATCTTCAAGCTTGTCAAATTATTGGTATAATTAGGAACAATATAATTTCAACAGATTGATTCACCCATTGATTTTGTCAGTGCACTAACTAATATCAGGTTTAGATTTATGGGAAAAAACAAACACAAAATTAGTTCAAATAGAACAACTTTACCTTGAATCTGTGGCCAAGTTGCACACAGTAATACTAAAATCTCGTAATTTTTCACAGCAAACAACCACACTTTCTGCTGTTCGTACAACTCCTTTCAAAGACTATCAAATGAAAACAAATATTTGTATATTTGTGTGTATATTGCACATTTTTTTACCCTAAAAATCACTTGCCAAACTCTTAATCTGTATTAGTTTTCAAAATTATACATATTCCTAAACTCATCTGGACACAAAAGCAGAATCTAAGGGGTGGGTGCAAGATTTCATTAGGTATATTTAGGTTTATCATATGGAATTACTTACTTTTAAATCTCCTTCGCCAACACAATAAGCTATCATATTTTGAACATGATTTGTTAAACTAGAGGTTACTATAACAATTGGATTATTGTTCTCATTCCATTTCTCTATTTGTCTCTCTATATGCTCTACATTACCCTAGTAGTATTAGAAATATAATCAAAACAGAACAATTTGAGTTACATTTAAGCAACGTGTTACAGTGATTTTCCATTTCACCTGATGAAGTTTTCTAGACAATGACGAAAGCTTGTAGAATAAAATACTTTAGTCACTACGAAAATTTGTCTTCTTACTTCTTTTATATCTACACTACCCTTTAACACTTACAGAATATATAACATCATATATCTACAAATTGACAAATTTACAGGCCATTTGTAATTATGTGGCCAATACAGAGGCATGTAGGGATGACATCTAATTATTTGATCTATCCAGTTCATAGAACTCAATTTCAGCTACATGTAACTATATATATATCTTAAACAATTCCAAACTAGACATCAAAATCAAATTGCTCAAAGGTTGCAGCTTTACCTTCAGATTCAATGTTGTTTTCTTATGAATAAAAGATTCATTATGGTCTGATGACTGTGACTTCTGTTTAATTCTTACAGGTCTGAAAAATATTAATTAGTTTTCTAATTGATCTGCAGATATATTTATATAGAAAGTCATATTCCATTACCTGTTGACTCTTCACTATTTTTCTACTACTTTATGATATTGTCTGTACATCATTCAAACTGCCAAATTTATACATGATTATTGGATAGGTTACAATAGATTCATTATTGTCAACTGAACAAGTTATTAGTATGAAGGATAATCAGTAAAAGACCACTGCCATGAGTTTTTGACAAGGTTTTCCGTGGTAAAAAGAATCAAAGTATTTTCATGAATTCAGTTGTTACCTTCTTTTGTTCTACACTAACCTATAATTCTGCAGTCGTTTGGTTCTATCTGGTCGTCTCAACTCATCAGAATGATTAACTAGTGGTTGAAGGGCACTGTGTGATAGAGATGAATCTTTACATTTATTGTCTTTATATTTTATTGTCTTTAGTTCTGTCTTGGATTTAACATCATTAGATGTTGAGGGACCATGTTCTTGATAAACAGGACTACCTCTAGTCCTGACTTCTGACTGTTTTGGTGTTACAGAGTGTCTTGTCCTAACAGGAGATTTGTTTCTAGTACCAGGATTTAACAGTCTTTTTAATTCTAAATAAATCAATGCAAATGGAAAAGAGTTATAAATTAAACTGTTTACTTTCCTTTGAGATCATAAACATATCACATCTTACACTGTTTAATGAAATTAATAATCCAGGGCAACTCTGATTTTCAATTTCCACAAGTTAAGATATCATTTAAGTGTGCAACCAGTGCTGCTGAGAAACAAATTGTCCCATTCAAATGACATGCTTTTTTCTAGTAAGGCAAATTCTATATTATAAATAACTCACAGATACTAGATAGAAAAGAAATATCCAAAACAGAAGAATTTCAATAAATCTCATACATACCTGGTACAAGTGATGTTTTCACCTGTGACATGTTTCCTAATGTTTCTATAATCCTTGTAAATCTAGCACCAAACTTCTGTTTCAAAGGCCATACACCAGATTTCATATCAGATTCTATAAAAAGAGAAACAATTATTTATGAATGAGAGTTATAGGTCCATATTTTGTCTTTTCTTTTCTGTTTTTGTCTGTGTCCAACATGTTAGGATTGAATTCTAATTCAATCTGGAATACATGTTTCTCAGTTTTAAGCAAACTCCTGAACCTTCATCCAAGCTTCCTAATTACTGATATATTATATAACTAATAAAACCTACCACCATGTGTCTGTTTAACTATATCTATTATTTGAGGGTAGTACTCTGTAATATCATCTAAACATTTTCTAACTACACCTCTACTAGTTAAATCAGGTGATAATATTATACCATGTAATATTTTCTCTTGTAAATTAGTAATAGTAGATTTAAACTCTTTTATTCTATCTTCTATAATAAAAACATTACTACTTTTCAAACAGTAACCTGATATACCTTTAACATGGCACGTGAAAATCTCATCATCTCTGGTATATATACAAAGGCTAGGAAACTTTATTCTATTTACAGTAAATACCTAAAAATGAATTAATGAATATACTGGTAGTGTGAGTTTTACAAAACTCTACAAATTAAATGAGCTAATTGTATGTTGAGTAATACAAAAATCCACATTAATATATTACCTATGATATCATTATTGTGATGTATCACGGATTGTAGTAATTCATCTATTAATAATGTATATGGTCTAGTTGAAGAAGATATAATTTCTACACAGGGTAAGCTCTGAAATAATACAACACCTCAGTAGTTATCCCTAACAAATATTAAATCTAAGTCAAATCTTATTGCAAAATAGAATAAAATTGAGAATATATATAAGATCAAAAAATGTCTCTTAACTTTCTATTCTTCTTTAAATTAATAAACAGAACATCATCTTACTCACCACAAGGATCCATTTGGACAGCATAATCTTCACAGATAAAATCTGGTATATATTGTATTGTTTGGGATTTTCATTATTATCTTCCAGTTCATCAGGTATATGTTCCACCTCAACTAATATTTCATTACATTCTTCTTTTAGCTTGGTGTCACTAGAATATATTTCATTACATTGTTCTTTATTACATTCTTCTAACTTGGTGTCACTAGAGTAAATTATATTTCATTATATTCTTCTTTTGGCTTGGTGCAACTAGAATAAATAATACTTTATTACATTCTTCTTTTAACTTGGTGTCACTAGAATAAATTGTATTTCATTACATTCTTCTTTTAACTTGGTGTCACTAGAATAAATAATACTTCATTACACTCTTCTTTTAACTTGGTGTCACTAGAATAAATTGTATTTCATTACATTCTTCTTTTAACTTGGTGTCGGTCACTAAAATAAATTATACTTCATTACATTCTTCTTTTAACTTGGTGTCAGTCACTAGAATAAATAATACTTTATTACATTCTTCTTTTAACTTGGTGTCACTAGAATAAATTGTATTTCATTACATTCTTCTTTTAACTTGGTGTCAGTCACTAGAATAAATTATACTTCATTACATTCTTCTTTTAACTTGGTGTCGGTCACTAGAATAAATTGTATTTCATTACATTCTTCTTTTAGCTTGGTGTCAGTCACTAGAATAAATAATACTTCATTACATTCTTCTTTTAACTTGGTGTCGGTCACTAGAATAAATTGTATTTCATTACATTCTTCTTTTAACTTGGTGTCACTAGAATAAATAATATTTCATTACATTCTTCTTTTAACTTGGTGTCAGTCACTAGAATAAATAATATTTCATTACATTCTTCTTTTAACTTGGTGTCACTAGAATAAATTGTATTTCATTACATTCTTCTTTTAACTTGGCACAACTAGAATAAATAATATTTCATCACATTCTTTTTTAGCTTGGTGTCACCAGAATAAATTGTATTTCATTACATTCTTCTTTTAAATTGGTGTCACTAGAATAAATAATATTTCATTACATTCTTCTTTTAACTTGGTGTCACTAGAATAAATTATACTTCATTACATTCTTCTTTTAACTTGGTGTCAGTCACTAGAATAAATAATACTTCATTACATTCTTCTTTTAACTTGGTGTCAGTCACTAGAATAAATAATATTTCATTACATTCTTCTTTTAACTTGGTGTCACTAGAATAAATAATATTTCATTACTTTGTTCTTTTAACTTGGTGTCACTAAAATTAATAATATTTCATTACATTCTTCTTTTAACTTGGTGTCACTATGATAAATAATATTTCATTACACTCTTTCTTTAACTTGGTGTCACCATGATAAATTATTCATTAATACATTCTCATTTTAGCTTGGTGTGTCACTAGAATAAAAATATTTTATAACAGTCTTCTTTTAACCTGGTGTTACTAGAATAAATATTTCATTACACTTTACTTGGTGTAACTAGGAAAAAATCGTATTTCATTACATTTCCTGTGAATCCCATTACTCATTCAAAGTGCCCTTCATATGATACAGATATGACACAAGTATGTTGTATTCCTTATGCTATCTACAGAAGGGCCTTTTTAGATCTTCAAAGATTTGAATTCAAAAATCAACTTACCCATGTGCTACCATTGTCACTAGATCTTTCAGGAGATCAGTTTGTTGAAGAAGTTTATGTTTTAGTTTGGTATTTGAGAGTTGTGTAATATTGTATATGGTTGGTAATGAGTCGTAGCCAACAGACAATAAACCATCAGTTAATATCTTTAGTTCATTATAGCTACATGTCATACACACACACCATTCTCGATATAGTTCATCTAATATTAACTCTACTTCACTAATCACTTTAAAATCTAAAAAACAATCAACCAACTCCAATCAAATTTTATTTGTGCCAGTGATACAAGGTCAATTTTATCTGAAAATACAAGAACCATAACAAGAAAAAGACATATTTTCTATTCTGTTCATTGATCAAAATGGAAACTGCCAAAAAAGAGTCAAATTTTAATCAATTTTACCTGTTTCCAAACACTGATTAACTGTTGATATTATCTGTGATGTTAAAGAGTTGATGTAGATACACTGATCATCTATATAGTCTAATATTTCATCGCTATTTGATGATTGGAGAGGAAGACTTAATGCTGATTTTAATATATCACACATATACTTCTCATGCATTGACAATTTACCAATCTGGAAATATGCCATATAGATAATATAATACATTTAAAAAAAACATGGTATAACAGCCCTAAAATAATCATATTGATTATGGTAAATTTCGATTAGTAAGATCTTTAATATAAACTTTGGGATCATTTATGTTGTTTCCTACATCCCTACTATTTTATATAACAGTAACTTACGGCAACTTTGATTTCTTCTATATTCTGAGATAGCATAGCCTCGTTTACATCTACGGTCAAATTATTCCATTTTTCTGTGGCTACTTTAATATGTATTCTCAGTTTATCATACTAAAATGAATCATTAAATATCATGAGAAATAGAAAACATCATCATGAAATTTACCATAAAACAACAAAATAACTCTAAGACATTAACAAAAGCATCAAAATAGAATTAGATAAGTCATGTAGATGAGCAGCTGATAAGATAAGTCATGTTGATGAGTAGCTGATAAGATAAGTCATGTTGATGAGTAGCTGATTAAGATAAGTCATGTTGATGAGTAGCTGATAAGATAAGTCATGTCATGAGTAGCTGATAAGATAAGTCATGTTGATGAGTAGCTGATAAGATAAGTCATGTTGATGAGTAGCTGATAAGATAAGTCATGTAGATTAGCAGCTGATAAGATAAGTCATGTAGATTAGCAGCTGATTAGAAAGTCATGTTGATGAGTAGCTGATAAGATAAGTCATGTTGATGAGTAGTTGATACAGTTGATAAGATAAGTCATGCAGATTAGGAATAAAACAACTAATCTTAGTTGACCATCTAATAGATAAGTCATGCAGATTAGGAATAAAACAACTGACCTTAGTTGACCAGCTAATAGATAAGTCATGCAGATTAGGAATAAAACAACTGACCTTAGTTGACCAGCTAATAGATAAGTCATGCAGATTAGGAATAAAACAACTGACCTTAGTTGACCAGCTAATAGATAAGTCATGCAGATTAGGAATAAAACAACTAACCTTAGTTGACCAGCTAACAGATAAGTCATGCAGATTAGGAATACAAAAAAAATAACCTTAGTTGACCAGCTAATAGATAAGTCATGCAGATTAAGAATAAAACAACTAATCTCAGTTGACCAGCTGATAGATAAGTCATGCAGATTAAGAATACAAAAACAACTAACCTTAGATGACCAGCTGATAGATAAGTCATGCAGATTAATAATAAAACACCTAACATTAGTTGACCAGCTAATAGATAAGGCATGCAGATTAGTAATAAAACAACTGACCTTAGTTGACCAGCTGATAGATAAGTCATGCAGATTAGGAATAAAAACAACTAACCTTAGTTGACCATCTAACAGAAAAGTCATGCAGATTAGGAATAAAAAACTAACCTTAGTTGACCAGCTAATAGATAAGTCATGCAGATTAAGAATAAAACAACTAACCTCAGTTGACCAGCTGATAGATAAGTCATGCAGATTAAGAATAAAACAACTAACCTTAATTGACCAGCTGATAGATTAGTCATGCAGATTAGTAATAAAAACAACTAACCTTAGTTGACCAACTAATAGATAAGGCATGCAGATTAGTAATAAAACAACTAACCTTAGTTGACCAGTTAATAGATAAGTCATGCAGATTAGTAATAAAAACAACTAACCTTAGTTGACCAGCTGATAGATAAGTCATGAAGATTAGGAATAAAACAACTAACCTTAGTTGACCAGCTAATAGATAAGTCATGCAGATTAGGAATAAAACAACTAACCTTAGTTGACCAGCTGATAGATAAGTCATGCAGATTAGGAATAAAACAACTAACCTTAGTTGACCAGCTGATAGATTAGTCATGCAGATTAGGAATAAAACAACTAACCTTAGATGACCAGCTGATAGATAAGTCATGCAGATTAGTAATAAAACAACTAACCTTAGTTGACCAGCTGATAGATTAGTCATGCAGATTAGTAATAAAAACAACTAACCTTAGTTGACCAACTAATAGATAAGGCATGCAGATTAGTCATAAAACTCCTAATCTTAGTTGACCAGCTAATAGATAAGTCATGCAGATTTGGAATAAAACAACTGACCTTAGTTGATCAGCTGATAGATAAGTCATGAAGATTGGGAATAAAACAACTAACCTTTGTTGACCAGCTGATAGATTAGTCATGCAGATTAGTAATAAAAACAACTAACCTTAGTTAACCAACTAATAGATAAGGCATGCAGATTAGGAATAAAACAACTAACCTTAGTTGACCAGCTGATAGATTAGTCATGCAGATTAGTAATAAAAACAACTAACCTTAGTTGACCAACTAATAGATAAGTCATGCAGATTAGGAATAAAACAACTGACCTTAGTTGACCAGCTAACAGATAAGTCATGCAGATTAGGAATAAAACAACTAACCTTAGTTGACCAGCTAATAGATAAGTCATGCAGATTAAGAATAAAACAACTAACCTTGGTTGACCAGCTGATAGATAAGTCATGCAGATTAAGAATAAAACAACTAACCTTAGTTGACCAGCTGATAGATAAGTCATGCAGATTAGTAATAAAACAACTGACCTTAGTTGACCAGTTGATAGATTAGTCATGCAGATTAGTAATAAAAACAACTAACCTTAGTTGACCAACTAATAGACAAGTCATGCAGATTAAGAATAAAACAACTAACCTTGGTTGACCAGCTGATAGATAAGTCATGCAGATTAAGAATAAAACAACTAACCTTAGTTGACCAGCTGATAGATAAGTCATGCAGATTAGTAATAAAAACAACTAACCTTAGTTGACCAACTAATAGACATGTCATGCAGATTAGTAATAAAATAACTAACCTTAGTTGACCAGCTGATAGATAAGTCATGAAGATGAGAAAGAGAATCTTTATCACCAGATAATACATATCTTCCTTCTTCTATCATTTTAGGTAATATATCATCTAATTCACTAGATAGTCTTTTCATCTCACTGAAAATAAATCATTGTTTCTTTTTAATAATTTTCACACCTATTCCCTTTTTATTTTTGGAAGGTTGAAAGTTCTTAAAAACCCATAACTTATTTGCTTGCTTTTGAACTATAATAATTTTTATTTACTATATTAGATCTTAGGTCAGAAAATGATGAATCATTCACAACCTTATAAACCCCACAGAACTCTTGCAAATTGTATTCAATATTAAGGTCAAACAAGAAATTTGGCCAACTTAAATTTGATGTGTGTACAATCATTCCCCAATGCTTTAGTTATCTTGGTTGCATGTTTCAAATACTTTAATGTCCATTTCTTAAGGCACACTTACATTCTGCATGAATTTCAATTATCGGAACACATTGTGTTCACCAATCTTAGAACATGTTGATTATATAATCATATTATATCTTAAGATACAAAACAAGTACAAAACAATTACCTACCTGTGTTTTGTAAGATGAGGACAGTGTTTTATTAAACTAGTTGAACTATCTAATATATGATTAGTTAATCTTAATAAATCTGTGGTCATTTCATCAACTAACTTTCTATTTCCATTTACACACAAACTAACAAATCTTTTAGATAATCTGCTCATTTCACTGTCTGTAATTAAACAATTTCATTCAATATATTTCCATGCCATAATTTTCATTTTCATTGCAAACACACTTTCTTTCATTTACAAGTTGTAATTATTTTTTAACCATTAAAAACGGCCATATGTGCAATCATATTCCTAAAACAAATAACTTACTTTCATGCATATCATTAATCAACGAAAAAAGGATCACATCCAAATAGTCTTTGGCACACGATTTTAAGGTCAGATTCAAAGGTTTATGGAAAACAGTTAAAGTTTGCAATTGTCACAAACGTCAGTAAGTCTGTATAAAAATATAACTTGAAAAATAACAGAGTAATCTTTTAAACCATTTTGATCTATTGGATATACATTGTCACTGTTTGTAATCCCTTACAAATAAAAAAAAGTTTATACCTGTGCCTGTTTGTTGATGTTGTTCAGTATTTTCTTGTTCCGAGGAATCCTGCTGGAATGACACCTGTCTACTATCTGATTGCGGTGCCTTATCATAATAACTGTTCTCTCCATGATTTCCAGCAGACCTTGAGACTGTTGAGCTAGATTGGTCAGCTTGATCATACTGTGTTTGACAATATAAACCATCACATCTACTGTTGGATTGGTGAAGATTGGCTGGATTATTTTCAGGCACAACATCACTTGGTCTGTGTGATCTCCTACAGTTATTTGGTGGAATCTCTGCAGCTTTCATGTTATTGTAACAAGCTGAGTCTTGTGGTATGGAGTTTAGCTTATCTGGAACTTTTGTTACATCTTCTGGTCCATAAGTAGTTGGTTGGGCTCCATTTTCATAAACAATCATGTTATTGCATTTAATAGGATTTTCTTTAATATCACTGGTTACATTTGGTTTAAATGGTTCTTTTTGAGCTAAACAAAAGGAAACAACAACAATATATAAATTTTTCAGCAGTTTATATGTTTTATGTTTAGATTAAACATTATTACATTCACTACTTAATTCAGACAATAGGGAATTTTCATGATATGATTATTATTCAGACAATAGGAAATTATGATGATATGATTGTAATTCAGACAATAGGAAATTATAATGATATGATTATAATTCAGACAATAGGAAATTATGATGATATGATTGTAATTCAGACAATATGAAATTATGATGATATGATTGTAATTCAGACAATAGGAAATTATGATGATATGATTGTAATTCAGACAATAGGAAATTATAATGATATGATTGTAATTCAGACAATAGGAAATTTTGATGATATGATTGTAATTCAGACAATAGGAAACTATGATGATATGATTGTAGTTCAGACAATAGGAAATGATAATGATATGATTGTAATTCAGACATTAGGAAATTTTGATGATATGATTGTAATTCAGACAATAGGAAAATATGATGATATGATTGTAGTTCAGACAATAGGAAATTATGATGATATGGTTGTAATTCAGACAATAGGAAATTATAATGATATGGTTGTAATTCAGACAATAGGAAATTATGATGATATGATTATAATCCAGACAATAGGAAATTATAATGATATGGTTGTAATTCAGACAATAGGAAATTATGATGATATGATTATAAATCAGACAATATGAAATTATGATGATATGATTATAATTCAGACAATAGGAAATTTTGATGATATGATTATAATCCAGACAATAGGAAATTATAATGATATGATTGTAATCTGACAATAGAAAATTATAATGATATGATTGTAATTCAAACAATAGGAAATTATGATGATATGATTATAATTCAGACATTAGGAAATTATGATGATATGATTATAATTCAGACAATATGAAATTATGATGATATGATTGTAATTCAGACAATAGGAAATTATGATGATATGATTATAATTCAGACAATATGAAATCATGATTTGATTGTAATTCAGACAATAGGAAATTATGATGATATGATTGTAATTCAGACAATAGGAAATTATAATGATATGATTGTAATTCAGACAATAGGAAATTATAATGATATGATTGTAATTCAGACAATAGGAAACTATGATGATATGATTGTAATTCAGACAATAGGAAATTATGATGATATGATTGTAATTCAGACAATAGGAAATAATAATGATATGATTGTAATTCAGACAATAGGAAATTATGATGATATGATTGTAATTCAGACAATAGGAAATTATAATGATATGATTATAATTCAGACAATAGGAAATTATAATGATATGATTATAATTCAGACAATAAGAAATTATAATGATATGATTGTAATTCAGACAATAGGAAATAATAATGATATGATTGTAATTCAGACAATATGAAATTATGATGATATGATTGTAATTCAGACAATAGGAAATTATAATGATATGATTGTAATTCAGACAATAGGAAATTATGATGATATGATTATAATTCAGACAATAGGAAATTATAATGATATGATCATAATTCAGACAATATGAAATTATGATGATATGATTGTAATTCAGACAATTGGAAATTATGATGATATGATTGTAATTCAGACAATAGGAAATTATGATGATATGATTGTAATTCAGACAATAGGAAATTATGATGATATGATTGTAATTCAGACAATAGGAAATTATGATGATATGATTGTAATTCAGACAATAGGAAATTATGATGATATGATTGTAATTCAGACAAAAGGAAATTATGATGATATGATTGACTGAAATAAAAGATATTCCATTACCTACCTCTTTTCCTGCTTTTCCTGGGTTTCCTCGCATGGTCTCTATCAGGATGTAATAGTGGTAAATGATTGTCACTGGATAATCCATTCTTCATGCTACAGGCACAATCTTCCAGTATCTTAAGACGACGTATCATTGTGTCTTGTAAGGAATGTTTCGTAAAGTTATCTATTAAATTATGACCTGCTTCACTAACATCTGTTCGAGCTGAATAAAAAAAAATTAAGCCTTAGGTTTTTGTTTATGTCAAATCTTTTAGACAACTAACAAGAAATAGATATTTTCTGCCAAATTTTTTACCTACCTGCTTTAGTGGAAACTACTCACCTGTTTTTAATCTGTTTAAAAAGACTTGAAAACCATTACTAAAGACAGGGTCATTATGACTATCAATAATTCCAGTACATATATCACAGACACGTTTACTATAATTCTGTACATTATTTAGTCCATACCTAAACTGATGTTTATCATTGTGTTTGATACTATATTTACAATAGTTTATTCCATCTAATATCTTCTTTTCTATAAAATTAAAATAAATGATTGCAAAATTAAACATGTTATATATTGTAAGATTTGTAAAATGCAAACAATAGCTACCTTGTTATCGGTATTATTTATGCTGTGTCAACACTATAAATGGGTATAAGTTGATATCAATAGACAATTGCCACAAGGCTTGTCAGGTAATACACAAAAAACTTGGCATAAAAGAACTTAATACATCATGTGGTTTTCTTCTAAAATAATACTTAAATAAATGCTATTAAGAATATGAACTCTTCTAGTTGAAGTGTGGCATCAGTTGTCCTAATACGACAGTATTCAAGGGCAATGATTTTACTAATTCTGGAAAATTAGATATCAAGGTTTTCTTTAAGGAAACTGACACTCACCAACTTTTGTTTAAATCCTCTTTTCACCCTAAACATACGTTTTCAGGAGTTATAAAATCCCAAATATTACGGTTTCACTGAATTTGCACGCTTGAGGGGGACTTTGAGGAGGCATGCTCTATAGTTTTTACAGAATTACAAAAACGTGGATTTGCAAAACAATTCCTTCGAAAAATAAAAAATTCAACTCTTTGTGAAATAAAAGCCAAAGTCAGTGTTCCTTCCACCACCGACATTTCTATAAAGTCTAAACCCTGTTCCAAAACATCTTGCTTGACCTGTCCATTCTTTAATTCAACTCGTTTTTTCATCAACACCTTAAACAATGTCAAATTTCCAATAACAGAAAACCTTTCATGCAACAGCAGCAACATTATCTACCTTATTTCGTGTACAATCTGTCAAAAACAATACATTGGGGAAACTAAAAATAATTCAAGAACACGATTCAATGGCCATAGATTTGATATTAATCACAATCTCGACAAATCGGTGGCGAAACACTTCAACCAGTCGGACCACAGCATAAATAATGTCTGAGTTACCCCTATCGAACAAGACGATATCCCATCAAGAACCTACAGACTTCTTCGAGAAAATTTCTGGACAATGCAGCCAAACCATCTTAACGTCCAGGTAGATTATGAAATAATTCCTTTTGTTATACTTTTCAGTAATACAGCTTGCGTAGCCATACCAATCGTCAAAGAACTGTATAAGGAACTACATCATTTCCCTGATATATTCCAAAAAAAATTAGTTATTGCATTTAAACGTAATAAGAATTTGAATGACATTTTAGTCCACGGAAGATTAAAAGCCATAACAACGTAGAGCTTTTTATTTTTATTTTAGATTCGAATTAATAAATATTTACAGATGCTCCTTTCTATTTAATCGTTTTATATTTCTCCTTATATTTTTGATTTATAGGATGTTGGTTACCAAAATAAAAAACTACGATCTCCAGCAACCTTTTCATACTTTTTGATTGATCTGAATTTTCACCTCGGCCTGTGCTTTCCTAATTCCAATTATATATTGTTGTTACAACCACTCTCAACTACCTAAATAGTTCAAAAGCCAAAAAGGGATTGAGTATTTGAAGAGGACAAAATTCTATTATTTTGTTTTTCTTTACCAATACGTCTGATATAGTTTGTAATTAAACTTTTTAATGGAATAAAAATTTGGAACTTACCAGAAATCTGTAAGAAAACTTGTGGATCTGATATGACATCTATTATAGAGACAAGAGTAGATAACTCTAATTTCCAATTCTGTACCAGAAGTGAAAAGTTTGATTGAGCTATGGTATTTTTAGGATGTTTAACTATTGTTGTACCAGTGTTAATTATTTCTGATTGAAGTTTTCCTAGATTGGTAGTACCTCTCCTTATATCTTTAACTCCTAATAAAACACAAATATAGAGTTACTAAAAATTCACGACCGGTTCTTAAAAAAAATACCCTAAAAAGCACCAAAGGTTGGTAAATAAAGACATTAACTTACTTTTACTATTAGTAGAGCTTGCTGATACAAGTTTAGCAACTTGACATATCTTGTCACCATATTGTGAAAATTGACAAAGGTTCTCAGATAATACTCTATAGTTCTGTAAAAGAAAGTATTAAAGTACCAGTACAATTTACTTTTAAGTAAAGCTCAAAAAGCCATTAAGAAAATTCTACAATCTAGTAATTTTGAAGCTTATTAATTATTTGGCTTTGTAATAACTGTCTTTAAAAATTTTCAGAAGAAATTTCTCTAAGGGGAGTGTGTATATTTAACATAAAAAGCTTCAAAATTTCATATTTGTATCCATACATTTGTACCAATCCTAAATGATCATTATTATCTGATGAAGATATGCAAATTCATTTAACAATAATCAGAGTAATATTTTCTCTTAGCCAATACCAACCTCTTGTTGTTGGAATTTTAATAATCTATCACCAGGCAGAACTGTTTCTTTAAATGCATCAATAATCAGATGTAATAATGATACATTAACCTCTTTCTCTAAATCACATAATTCATCTAATATCATTTCACATACATCATCATAATCATATCTACAATATAGATACAATATATTAATATATTACACCTAATATCATTTCACATACATCATGATAATCATAATCTACAATATAGATACAATATATTAATATATTACACCTAATATCATTTCACAAACATCATCATAATCATAATCTACAATATAGATACAATATATTAATATATTACACCTAATATCCTTTTACATACATCATCATAATCTACAATATAGAAACAATACATTAATATATCACACCTAATATCATTTCACATACATTATCATAATTATAATCTACAATATAGATACAATATATTAATATATCACACCTAATATCATTTCACATACATCATCATAATCATAATCTACAATATAGATACAATATATTAATATATTACACCTAATATCATTTCACATACATCATGATAATCATAATCTACAATATAGATACAATATATTAATATATTACACCTAATATCATTTCACAAACATCATCATAATCATAATCTACAATATAGATACAATATATTAATATATTACACCTAAGATCCTTTTACATACATCATCATAATCTACAATATAGAAACAATACATTAATATATCACACCTAATATCATTTCACATACATTATCATAATCATAATCTACAATATACATACAATATATTAATATATCCCATCTAATATCATTTCACATACATCATCATAATCATAATCTACGCTATAGATACAATATATTAATATATTACACCAAATATCATTTTACATACATCATCATAATCATATCTATAATATAGATATAATATATTAATATATCCCATCTAATATCATTTCACTTACATCATCATAATCTACGCTATAGATACAATATATTAATATATCACACCAAATATCATTTTACATACAACATCATAATCATATCTACAATATAGATATAATATATTAATATATCACACCTAATATCATTTCACATACATTATCATAATCATAATCTACAATATAGAAACGTAATATATTAATATATCACACCTAATATCATTTCACATACATCATCATAATCATAATCTACAATATAGAAACAATATATTAATATATTACACCAAATATCATTTCATATACATCATCATAATCATATCTACAATATAGAAACAATACATTAATATATCACACCTAATATCATTTCACATACATTATCATAATCATACCTACAATATAGATACAATATATTAATATATCACACCTAATATCATTTCACATACATCATCATAATCATAATCTACAATATAGAAACAATACATTAATATATTACACCTAATATCATTTCACATACATTATCATAATCATAATCTACAATATAGATACAATATATTAATATATCACACCTAATATCATTTCACATACATCATCATAATCATATCTACAATATAGAAACAATACATTAACATATCACACCTAATATCATTTCACATACATCATCATAATCATACTCTACAATATAGATACAATATATTAATATATCACACCAAATATCATTTCACATACATCATCATAATCATAATCTACAATATAGATACAATATATCAATATATCACACCTCATATCATTTCACATACATCATCATAATCATATCTACAGTATAGATACAATATATTAATATAACACACCTAATATCATTTCACATACATCATCATAATCATAATCTGCAATATAGATACAATATATTAATATATCACACCTAATATCATTTCACATACATTATCATAATCATAATCTACAATATAGAAACAGTATATTAATATATATCACACCTAATATCATTTCACATACATCATCATAATCATATCCACAATATAGATACAATATATCAATATATCACACCTAATATCATTTCACACACATCATCATAATCATAATCTACAATATAGATACAATATATCAATATATCACACCTAATATCATTCCATATACATCATAATAATTATATCTACAATATAGATACAATATATTAAGATATTACACCTAATATCATTTCACATACATCATCATAATCATAATCTACAATATAGATACAATATATCAATATATCACACCTAATATCATTTCACATACATTATCATAATCATAATCTACAATATAGAAACAATACATTAATATACCACACCTAATATCATTTCACATACATTATCATAATCATAATCTACAATATAGAAACAATACATTAATATACCACACCTAATATCATTTCACATACATTATCATAATCATATCCACAATATAGATACAATATATCAATATATTACACCAAATATCATTCCACATACATCATAATAATTATATCTACAATATAGATACAATACATTAATATATCACACCTAATATCATTTCACATACATCATCATAATCATAATCTACAATATAGATACAATATATTAATATATCACACCTAATATCATTTCACATACATTATCATAATCATAATCTACAATATAGAAACAATACATTAATATACCACACCTAATATCATTTCACATACATCATCATAATCATAATCTACAATATAGAAACAATATATTAATATATCACACCTAATATCATTTCATATACATCATCATAATCATAATCTACAATATAGAAACAATACATTAATATATCACACCTAATATCATTTCACATACATTATCATAATCATAATCTGCAATATAGATACAATATATTAATATATCACACCTAATATCATTTCACATACATCATCATAATCATAATCTACAATATAGAAACAGTATATTAATATATCACACCTAATATCATTTCACATACATCATCATAATCATAATCTACAATATAGATACAATATATTAATATATTACACCGTAATATCATTTCACATACATCATCATAATCATT